>NC_140935.1:84009501-84359501 GCF_014529385.1 Adiantum capillus-veneris | reverse complement strand
TTTGCATTTATCAAGTCCTCTCTCTCAAAGGGGAAAGGGGAACACTTGTCCCAAGACTACACCTATTGCTAGAAATGGCTCAAGCTTGTGATTGGCTAGGCTTGCCATGAGCCAATGAGCTTCAATGATGAGCTAGAAGAGGGGGTCGACCTAGCAAGGAGGGGGGTTGCTTAGGGGGTATACTCACCCACACACACTCACAAACACTCTCATTGTGTGCTATGCAAAGTGCAAGGGCTCCCTCTCCTTCTCCAAGCAAGTAGAGGTTGAGAGCCTACACCAACACTCTTGGATATGGAGTGCAAATCCAACCAAGAGCCATGCTTCAATGCTTAAGCTTTCCATCTCCTTCTTCTTCATTACTATGCTATTATGTATGCTAGCAACAAGAGTTATGATAAGTGAGGAACTAATTCTTTCTCCTACGAAATGTTTCTTCTTCCTCTTCCCTACCCTCATTCCCTGCTAGCTCTCTCCACCTTCGAAGGTGTTTGAGGTCTTGGGACTGAGGTTTGGGATAGTTAAAGCTTTCTTCAAGTTTATGTTATGTTTGTGATGCATGAAGCTTTCCATCTTCATTGCATCACCTAGGTCACAAGGAACACAAAGATTGTATTGTAACAAGTTTCTCTTAATGGGAGAAATCATAATACAAATGCCTATTGGAGGGGGGACCAGCTCCACATAAATCCGGTCCTCAACTGTTGTCATGTTCTCTAAATTCTCTCTCTTGCAAAAGTATTGTTCATGCCAAGTTAACTAATTGCTATGATTATGTTGCTATCTTCAATTATATTCACCCGCTATGCTCACAAATTCATTTCTCAAAAGTACTCTCATTAATTTCCGCTACTCTCAAATTAAATAGGCCAATTCCATTACAAGACCTTTGTGATGTAACCCCAAGGTTGAGTGTTCAAGGCTCACAGGTTGCGTTCTCTTGGGTGTATTCTCCTTCTCTATTGGGGAGGTGGTTCCCAGGGTCGCCCCTAGGGTGTAATGTACAACAATGTACAATTGTAAATATATGATTTGTGTAAAAAAAATTGTCCCTACTACCTTCCGTGCTAATGGTAGAGAGAGAGAGAGAGAGAGAGAGAGAGAGAGAGAGAGAGAGAGAGAGAGAGAGAGAGAGAGAGAGAGAGAGCAAACTAATGCATATGAAGAAGAAGCACCATTTGCAAAAGTTGTGAGAAGAAGGGGCAATTGTGGTTAGTTTGCTTTGTGACTCAGAGCACAATGCGTAATCACCCTTGCTTGGATAAAAAATATCCTAGAAACTTAAAAACTCCAGTAAAAATATATGAGATTCGTTATATTGAGATGTATTATCCAAATTTTAGCAATAGAAGTTGCAACATTGTGATAGCTTGCCAAAGTGATGGGAGCCATCATTCTTAGGGTTGCATTGCCTTTGCGGAATGATCTTTTATAATATGGAAGGTAGGCAATAGTGTACTCCACTACCTTGTGCAACACCCTATCATTATCATCGGCATCTTCATTGTAATTGACTGCTATGATGACTTAAAAAGAACCAAAGATCAACACTATAAGCCTGCACAACTCTTCTTTAGCTACTATTAGCCCATGCTATGCCTTAGTCTATACTTGAAAGAAAAGGGAAAGAAAATGCATTGGAAAGGCCTTGTGTTATAAGAAATGCCTATGCACTTGCAATTAGGAAACTACCCTTACCTCTTTCATAAGAGTAGGAATATGAAATCTAGAGAGAGAGAGAGAGTTGCCACTCTAATCCAGTGTCGTTCAATATTTTGCTACTACAAAGATGATATATTACCCTCGTCTGTGTGTGTAATTAGCCATGGACTGTGCTGCATGCTTCTATATCTGTGATGGCCAATGCTTGGGCGAGACCTTTGAACTTGTTAGTTGTGCGAGTTGTTGTACACTGAAAATCTAAGTAGAGCCCCCTATTCACTCTACCACTATGAGAAATAGCCATTAACTCTTTCAACCTAGGGTTCATCCACAACAGTAGTAACAACATTCAAACATTGCTTTGGGAGAGAGAGAGAGAGAGAGAGATTTTATTAGATTATTAGATATTAGAACTAATTCATCATTACCACTACCAATGGCCAACTCTTGAACTATCATCACTAGCCATACTAAGAGCTAACATAAAATAATATAGCAAGTTTGAAACCACGATAGAGAAAGAGAGTCTAGTTGATTTGTTGACCTATGCCATGCATTTCAGAAGTGAACAGGTTCAACAAAATTGATTCTCATCTCCTATTTTACATACAATGTCTTCCGGCACTCACAAGGGTTCTTCTTCTTCAACAAGGTCCACAACCATTGTGGAAAATGATCCAAAATCTCCTAAGTGTGGAGATAGCAACACAACCACCCAACCAACGACATCGGAAACCATGATCATGGCGTACTTGGTATCATTGCAAGAGACCGTAAACAAACAAGGCGAAGACTTACGAGCACTTGCAATGGAGAATGGCACACTAAAGGTACTTGTGGTTGAGAATGAGAATCTCAAGAGGACACTTGAGATGCAAACAACACGTTTGATGCAACTTAAAGAGGAAGTCAAGGAATGTAAACGCTCTCTTGTGGACTTGAATGCTTTGAAGGAGCGGATGAGCAAAGTAGAGCATGACCATGTATTGAAAGAGGAGAAATTTGACACTATGAGCCGGGATGTATGCGACATGAAAAATGTATGCACAAACAAGTCTTGGGCTTATGTATGTGGTAGCAATGTGGTTTCTAATTCCTCACTCATGCAAGCTATTGTTCAAACAAAGAATGTTGAGAATGTAGATGTGGAGGAGTTGAAGGAACGGGAGCGACGTTCCAAGAACATTGTTATTCGTGGAATTCCCGAAGAGAAGTTAGAGACACCTCCTTCTCTTGCCATTGTTATTGAAGATTTCTTCAAAACCCACTTTGGCATGTCCGGAGTTATGGTCTATGGAGCACATAGAGTGGGGAAGCAAGGAGCTCCTCGCTCGGGAGAACGGCCAATTGTATGCACCATGCCGGATGAGACCAAGCGAAAGATTATCCTTGATAATAGTTGGATCTATTTGAGGAATACAAAATGTTTTGTATGTGAAGATCGCACTATTAAGCAACAAAATATGCGTCGCAAAGCATATGAGGAAAAGAATAATTAAAAACAAGGAAATCTCTCATGAAGAAAATGTGTCCAAGGAGGAGGCAAGTCTCTCAAGCAAATAGGGATGCGTGACCTATGAGACCGAGTTACAATTGAAAATATGCTTTTGGAATTGTAATGGATATCCATGGAATGCGGGGGTTGGCATTGATGAACTAACAAGCAAAGCCGATGTTGTACTTCTTGTTGAAACTTGGGAGCATGATACACAAAGGATTAACGGCTTGGAGGATTACAATGTACATTCATTGATGTGGGCAAAGAATCTCAAGCAACGAAGAGGACAAGGAGGGTTAGCATGTATGGTTAAGAAAGGATTGGAAGATTTTGTATCAATTGTGAAAGATGACAAGTACAAACGTTATGTATGGCTGAAAATTATGACACCAAAAGAGCACCCATTTTTGTAGCCGGTTGCTACATTCCTCATCATGATTCTCCCTTTTATGCTTGCATGGATAGAGATCAACCATTTTCTGATTTGGAAGAGGACATTGCTTATTTCAAAGGTGAAGGTGATGTTATTGTATTTGGGGATATGAATGCTCGCACAAAAACATTGCAACATGATACTCAACAATTTGATATGCCATACATTTCAAGGGAGTTGGAGGAAGTTCACTTGTATGATCGTACTTCAATGGATGAGAAAGAGCCGGATCACTATGGAAAGTTACTTTTACACATGTGTAATAGCACGGGTATGCTCATTGCCAATGGTGTATCTTTGTGGAGTGGAACCAATGGATTTACATGTAGAAGACATAATGGGGATAGTGTGATTGACTATATGCTACTCTCTGAAGCCATCATGTATCGCATAAAGAGTTTTATGTTTGGTCAATGGACCCCGGAATCCGACCATCGCACCTTATGTATTGACCTTTCATGTGGAGAAGCAACTAAGCATGATAATCTCAGCCAAAGGAAAGAGAAGTTATCACTATGTATGGATTTCAAACGGGCACCAATGTACATTGAAATGGTTGAGCAAAAATTATGGATGACAAAGCTTCAATGTGATGCACCATTGGAAACTAAATGGGAAGCTTTCAAGAAAGCTATTTGTTCTTGTGCGGAAGAATGCTTTGCCATAAAGCATCTCCATGGTATCAACAAAGATAGATCACGCAAAAGGTGGTTTGATAAAGAATGTCAAGATGCTCGAAAGTCCTTCATAAAGCTTGATGCAACTATGGACAAAGACAACTATCAAAGTCATTTGCATACATACAAGGCATTGATTCAAAAGAAGAGAAGAAGATGGGAAGTAAAGCAACAAGAATTTCAAGTCCAAGAAAAGGCACATGCATGTGGAAGATTTTGGAGAAACTTGAGAGGCAAGCGGGTTGAGAATTTTGGTAACTTGAGTCTAGTGGATATGTACACACATTGTAGGCAATTATATGAGCAAGAAAATACTGAAAAAATGCCAGTTTATGGTTCACTCCCATGTATGCCGTCTTTTTTTACTATTGAGGATGTATGCGGTGGGCTTGAAAAGTTGGCCACTCGCAAAGCGGGAGATCTTCAAGGTATCAAGCCGGAGATGATCAAATGGACGGGAGATTTTACCCATGAGTGGATGTGTGATATGTTCAACCTTGCACTTCAACATGGTATGCCTTATGATTGGAGTACTAATTGGGTTAAGCCTTTGCATAAAGGAGGGGACGTAAAGAATGTAAGCAACTATCGGACTATAATGATTGGGTCTCTTATGGCAAAGTTATTTGGGTGCATAATGGAGATGAAATTGAGTGATTGGGCTGAAGAGAATGACAAGCGTGCAAAGGGACAAGCGGGTTTTCGTCGATGCCATAGCACCATTGATCATCTTGTCACTCTTCGGGTTCTCATGGAGGAAAGTCGGTTGAAAGGCAAGCGATTGTATTGTTGTTTTGTGGACTTTAAGAAAGCCTTTGATATGATTCCACGTAACAATTTGTGGAGAAGGATGGAAGAACTCCAAGTGCCAAGTGAGTTTATGCTTGCGGTTTCTCGAATCTATGAGAAGGTGATTTGTCAATTGCGCATGGGAAGAGAAATTTCAGAAATTTTTGTAAGCACTATTGGGGTTAAACAAGGATGTCCATTGTCACCAACTCTCTTTGGTCTATGCATCAATCAATTGGAACAAATGGTACTTGACTTTATGCAAGAAGAAGGCATTGAAGAGGTCACTATTTGCAATGCGGTAATCATGCTTTTGTTGTATGCGGATGATGTAGTGCTTCTAGCACACACTTTAGAAGATGCACAAAAGCTTATGGTTGTCCTTGAGAACTTTTGCTTGCATAGTGGGCTAATTGTAAATGAATCCAAAACAAAGGTTATGCTTGTGAAAACCAACCATAAGGAGAAGCCATGCATTGTGTACAACAACGAGACACTTGAAGTTGTTGAGAGCTTTAAGTACCTTGGCCTTGAGGTTCCATCCAATCACAAGTGGCATGAATGTGCTATGCGTCGTTTGGAAGCGGGAAAGAGAGCATATTATGCATTTGAGAACATGTGTAATGCGGGAAACATCAAGTGTTGGGTTCTCAAGAAGTATCTTTTTGATGCATTGGTGACACCAGTTCTTCTTTATGGAGTTGAAGTGTGGGGTGGGAGCATCTCAAAGTCTACTTGGAAAGATTTTGAGAATGTCCAAAAGCGTTTTCTTACAAAATTTCTCCAAGTTAAGACACAAACACCATATATGCTCCTACTTCTTGAGTTGGGATCTCTTCCAATTGAGGTTATGGGCATGGAAAGGGTTGTGGAGTACATGATAAAGATGCGTCAAAACCCCTCAAATCGACTTCCTACAATTGCATGGGAAGCAAGCAAAAAAGTTCAAAAGATGCATAAAAGCAAGATCTTGAGCACGGGATGGATGAAAGACATAAAGAAGTGGTTTGGGAGATGGGATGCATTACACTTGCTACATGATGCTTCAATTGACTCTCAAGTGAATGAAGCTTTTCTACAACGCCAATGTATTACGGCTTGGGAGAAATCCGGTGGGTCACGCTTCATACATTACACCACCTATATTGCCCCCAACTACAAAACCATGTTCTTCGCTGAGAGAGGAAACCGTACTCACACTTACATGCTTGAGCCTATTCCCTTGTCCGCGATACGCACTATCGCAGCAATTCGGCTTAGCTCCCATTTCCTTCGATGCGAGATAGGGCGTTGGGGCAATGGAGAAGAGTCAAATCGATTGTGCACATTATGCTCACTGCAAGTTCGAGAGTCTGAGTACCACACACTACTAGAGTGCTCAGCTTTTGATCACATCCGAACTTGCTTCTCTCACATTTTCAGCCATAACTTAGACCTACACACTTTCCTCTCCCAGCCAAAGTGTGGGCTCTCCATTGCGACTCTCATCACTACAATTTTGGAGCATCGAGAGTCACTCATCAGCCGTACACATACTACATCACATGTAACTTTGGTCCCATAAGTCATATTTGACCTCCGAGGACGATAATAAAATCTATCTATCTATCTATCTATCTCTCTCTCTCTCTCTCTCTCTCTCTCTCTCTCTCTCTCTCTCTCTCTCTCTCTCTCTCTCACACACACACACACACACACACACACACACACACACACACACAATCTTCTTTTTCTGAAAAATTCTTCTCTTTCATTCTCTCTTACAAAAGATATTTTCCCAAAATTATTCTCTCTCTCTCTCTCTCATTCAGTTTTTTAAATTCTTTTTAAAAATATTAATCTTATTTTTCTCAAGTATCCTCTCTCTCTCTCTCTCTCTCTCTCTCTCTCTCTCTCTCTCTCTCTCTCTCTCTCTCTCTTTCCACCTTGGGCAGCATTGGGCTCTACCTCTCTTATTTTGTCCTAGTGGTGGTCCAATTAGAGCGGGATCACTATGGGAAGTTACTTTTACACATGTGCAATAGCACGGGTATGCTCATTGCCAATGGTGCAGCTTTATGGAGTGGAGCCAATGGATTTACATGTACAAAACACAATGGAGTATAGTGTGATTGACTATATGCCACTCTCTGAAACCATTATGTATCGCTTAAAGAGTTTTATGCTTGGCCAATGGACCTCGAAATCAGACCATCGGACCTTATGTATTAACCTTACATGTGGAGAAACAGCTAATCAATATAATCTCAACCAAAGGGAAGAGAAGTTATTTCTTTGTATGGATTTCAAATGAGCACCAATGTATATTGAAGTGGTTAAGCAAAATTTATGGATGACAAAGCTTCAATATGATGCACCATTGAAAATTAAATGGGAAGTTATTTATTCTTGTATCGAAGAATGCTTTGCCATAAAGCATGTCCATGGTATCAACAAAGGTAGATCACGCAAGAGGTGGTTTGATAAAGAATGTCAAGATGATCGAAAGTCCTTGGTAAAGCTCAATGCAACTATGGACAAAGGAAACTACCAAAGCCATTTGCATACATACAAGGCATTGATTTTAAAATAAAAGAAGAACATGGAATGTTAAGCATCAATATCTTCAAGTCCAAGAAAAGGAGCATACATGTGGAGGATTTTGAAGAAACTTCAAGGGTAAGCTGGTTGAGAGTTTTGGTAACTTGAATCTTATGGATATATACACATATTTATGGTTCACACCGATGTATATCCTCTTTTTTCACTATTGAGGATGTGTGTAGTAGGCTCAAAAAATTGGCCACTCGCATAGTGGGAGATCTTCAAGGTATCAAGCTAGAAATGATTAAATGGATGGGAGATTCTACACATAATTAGATGTGTAATATGCTCAGGCTTACACTTCAACGTGGCATGCCTTGTGATTGGAGCACTAATTGGATCAATCCTTTGCATAAAGGAGGGGATGTAAAGAATGACTACCGAACTATAATGATTGGATCTCTTATGGAAAACTTGTTTGGGTACATAATGGAGATAAAATTGAATGATTGGGTTGAAAATATTGGCAAGCATGCAAAAGGACAAGCGGGTTTTCATCAACTCTATAGCACCATTGACCATCTTGTCACTCTTTGTGTTCTCATGGAGGAAATCCGGTTGAAAGGCAACCGATTTTACTATTGCTTTGTGCACTTCAAGAAAGCCTTTGATATGATTCCATGTAATAATTTATGGAGAAGGATGGAAGAACTCCAAGTGCCAAGTGAGAGTATGCTATCTATGAGAAGGTGATATGTCGATTGCGCATGGGAAGAGTAGTTTCAAAAAAAATTTGCAAGCAGTATTGGGGCTAAACAAGGATGTCCATTGTCACCAACTATCTTTGGTCTATACATTGATCAATTGGAACAAATGGTACTTGACTTTATGCAAGAAGAAGGCATTGACAAGGTCACTATTTGCAATGCGGTAATCTTTTGTTGTATGCAGATGATGCAGTGATTCTATAGCACACACTTTAAAGGATGCACAAAAGCTTATGGTTGTCCTTGAGAATTTTGCATGTTGGGCTAATTGTGAATGAATCCAAAACAAACGTTATGCTTGTGAAAACCAACAATAAGGAGAAGCCATGCATTGTGTACAGTAATGAGACACTTGAGGTTGTTGAGAGCTTTAAGTACCTTGCTTCCATCATATTTTTAGCCATGACTTAGACTTACACACTTTTCTCTCCCAGCCATAGTGTGGGATCTCCATTATTGTGACTCTCATCACCACAATTTTAGAGCATCAAGAATCAGTATCAGTCCCCTACATACTACATCACATGTAACTTTGGTCCCATAGGACATATTTGACCTCCAAGGATGATAATAAAATCTCTCTCTCTCTCTCTCTCTCTCTCTCTCTCTCTCTCTCTCTCTCTCTCTCTCTCTCTCTCTCTCTCTCTCTCTCTCTCTCTCTCTCTCTCTCTACTATGAATGTGTTTGGACGATTTACATCTTGTTCAGCCCAATTGTCTCTTCGCATCCCATCAAGGCAGTGATGAGATGCTTGTGATTCACTTGAGAGAAACACACAAGCTTTGGGATAGGTTTGATGAGACGTTTTTTCACACTTGTATCCAACACCCCTTGTAATAGGGCTTTGTTGGCCCAATGCATGGTAGAAGACTTTAAACTCTCCCAGAACTCTCTGATGAACTTGATGTCATTCTATTCCATCCTAGAGGATTCTCCTTGCCAAGTGAATGAAGCGCCAGTGAGTTTCTCCAACATGGCTGCTTCATAGGGTGTAATTGTTTTGTTGTTGAGAAGTGTGGTTCTTGTTTCTTCCATTTCTTTTGTCCAAGATTTTGATTATCCTATAATTTGACGTAAGTAATTGAAAATTAGCTTATCCATGCCATTAGGGTCTTGTAGTACACTCCCTTCATTGTCCATGATTGTGTTGATGATTCCACAATGATTTTCAAATTTGAATTCTCTAAAGACTCCGCGATGCTTTTTAACTTTAAGTGCTCTAAAAAATGCTTGATTGACAACCTCATGTTGGAGGAAGATCTCTCTCGATAATCATCGTGTCTCCCTTACTTCTTCCACATGTTGTTCGGCTAGAGTTGCTTTTGCTTTGATCCACCTCTTGTGTTCTGGTTCAGAGGTTGTCCCCTCAGTTTTTTTTATGTTCAACATTTCTAATTCCTCTATAGCATGCTTGTTGTTTTCCTTGTATGCCTTCTTCATCTTGGGGCCTACTCTTTTAATCCTTGTTTGTATGTCTCGAGCAAAGAATTTCCAAGTTTTAAGATTCTCCAATTCTATATCTATTTTAGATTTTGCTCAATGCCTTTTTTGCCCAAACTTTGAAAGAGAGGATCTTTGAAGAGGTGAGCCCCATGAATAAATTCTTCTTTGTTCCTTTGGATAGGGAGCATCCTCCTTGGCTATCTAGAGTTTGATGAAAAATGATAGGTAAACTAAAAAGCTTTACGAACGTAACTTTCTGTTATCAAGATGCTTTTTGTTTCCTACAATCTTACCATTCACTTTTTCATTTTAAATCTTTCCTTTCAATTTTATATTTTAAATTAGATATTCTATAAGGTTTTCTTTGAAGTGAGCCAATGCATGGCACATGGAGTCCTCTCCTTCCTTGAATTTTTTAAGCTATAGTATAGATTTAGAGAGGATTGATCTTCCTATGAAGACTTGCAAAAAGGAAAGTGGTTGGAGATGTTTGCAAGGATATCAAGGGGTATTTTGGGAATTTCCCCAAATTCTAAAGATATTTTTAAAAAAATTCCTTTGATTTTTTCCTAAGTGTGTGTGCTATGTTATGTAAATTTGTGTGTATGCATGTATGTGTGTGTTCGTGTGTGCACGCGTGCATGCACATGTGAGAGATGCATGGAAGAAGACGATAACTATTAACATTGTAATTTGTAGCAAATAATTCCATGAGATCGTAAATTTTTTCCTAAGTGTATGTGCTATGTTATGTAAATTTGTGTGTATGCATATGTGTGTGCACGCGCATGCATGCACATGTGAGAAATACATGGAAGATATTACCATATACATGTAGTAGTGATGTGTGTGAACACACTTAGGACCGTCGGGGCGTTTTTCCCTCTTTAGGAGGGTTTTTCCCCCGTGCATTGTATATACACCCATTCATTTTAGGGCTATCTATCTTTCCATTGCACACTAAGTAATATACTCTTAGTTGTGTGTCTTGAGCTTCCTTCATCTTCTCCAAGTTGTGTGCATTTCTCTGCAACCCTAATTCCAACAATTGGTATCAGAGCAGGTTGCGTCCTCCCGGGCTTAGTCGCCAACAGCTCCAGCACATGCGTGCTCACTTTCTCCAATTTTTATGAGCTTTGGTGAGCCTTCGCAAGTCAAAAAAAATTTGGGTGAGCTCAAAGAGCATAGTCTACTCAGATTTTTGATTCGGGCTCATTTCGGCCTCCGTTTCCACAGTACTTCACATGCTATTTTGTCATTTTGTGTAGAATTTTTGTCAGTGTCGTTTTTTGCATAACATGTCCCTTAAAGTGTTCTATGGTTTGTTCTATATAGCACGTACTGTTCTCGCTTCATTTATCCACTTTTTGGATAGTTTCACATCAGGTGCAGCATTTACCATGGCTGACAACAACACAGATGTGTTCAAGATGTTTGTTGTTGAGGACAGGTTGGATGGGGAAAATTACCCTATGTGGGCTTACATGATGCAACATGTTCTTGTGTCAAAGGGTGTCTAGATTATTGTGCACGGCATTGATGTACATCCTGGTTCTGAGGATGTAGGCGATGTTGAGGATGTTGCAGGCCTTGCTACAAGGATTGCTGATGTTAGAGTTGTTTTGCCTACGGCAGAACAAGCTCGTTGGGATGTAAAGGATGTGCAGGCTCATGTGTTGATTGCATTGTCTGTGAAGCGCACCATTACTCCTCACATTCGTTCAGCGAAATCTACAAAACAGGCTTGGGATATTTTGACTGGTCTTTATGCAAGCCACAATAAGGCAAAAATTGCATTGTTGTGTAAAGATCTGGAGTCAAAGATTATGCATGAGTAAGATGATATGGACACTTTCCTTGCTAGTGTCAAGGATATCAATGAGCAACTTATTTTTGCAGGTGAAATCATTTCAGGCAGTTCCCTTGTGCAAAATGTTCTTGATGCCTTACCAGATTGTTACCAGACTTCTGCTAGTACTTGGAGACTTATGACCCAAGGAAATCCTGACGTTGTCAAGTTTCATGCGTTATGCACATTGCTATTGCAAGAGTCACTTTCCAGAAAGAACAAGACTAGACAGCGTGCAATTGAATACGCTTTTATTGATGCTCAAAGAAAGGGTGGTAACAGTAATGTAGTCACTTCTTTTGGTTCTTCTGCGAGTGGAAAATCACCTGTTTCCAATGCTTCTGCTCGCAACAATTCGTCTGGAAATTCTGGTGATAAGGGGAAAAAGAAGATGCTTTGCCATTATTGTAAAGCTAATGATCACTTGACCAAGCAGTGTCCTAAGTTGAAGGCCAAAGAGGCTAAGAAGAAAGAGGGTGGTTCCACTGCAAATGCTGGTTCCACTACAAATGAAACCATTGTTGAGTCTTCTGTGAAAGGAGACTGTGATGTTGATGTTGATGCAGAATCGGATTTTAGTGCAGGATGGGCTTTTAGTGCAGAGTGCGCTTACAATCCTGTTGTCCATGATGCATGCATGTCAGTTGCTACAGATTCACATGTGTGGTATCTTGATAGTGGTGCTACAAAGCACATTACCTCACATCGTAAATTGTTCACCTCTCTCGAGTCTTTCCCTCATGGAAATTCAGCCACTTGTGCCAACAATGCCTCTTATCCGGTTCAGGGAGTTGGAAAGATTGTGCTTACTGCTGCAAATGACAGTTCTTTCACACTTGTTGATGCACTTTATATACTTGGGATCAAGAAGAATATTTTGTTTGTATTTGCACTTGCTAAACTTGGACTTGTAGTCAAATGTGTGTATGACAAATGTACAGTTCATGATCTCAGTTTTGGTGATAATTATTGCATCTAGTATATTATGTCTTGGGTTGTATAAGCTCACTTTGTATGACAAGTGTGGACAAAATTTTGCAAATGAAGTTGCAGATTCAAGGGCTATTTCAGATGCAAAAATGTGGCATGCACGTTTTGGGCATTTGAATTTTGCCAGTTTGTTGTGTTTGCAAAAATCTGATATGGTTGCTTCTTTGCCGCCTCTTGAAGCACCTATCAAACATGTTTGTGAAGGCTGTATTTTGGGTAAAATTGCAACGTGCTAAGTTTGCAGAGGATGGGTCAGTTCGTGCTACATGCAGATTACAACTTGTGCATAGTGATGTTTGTGGGCCTATGCAAACTCCGTCCTTGGGAAATTACTTGTACTTCATGACTTTCATTGATGACTACTCCAGGCATGCATGGGTATATCCGTTGAAAGCTAAGGCTGAAGAGTTCATGTGCTTCAAGCAATTTATTGCTATGGCTGAAAATGTCTCAAAATGTATTATGGACACCCTCCATTTTGATCGAGGGGGGGATTATATGTCTCATGAATTTAATGCACTTCTGGCTAGTTGTGGGATAAAACACCAATGTACAGTGCCATTTACGCCTCAAAAAAATGGTGTTGCTTAGAGGAAAAACATGGTCAAGAGTCAAGCTTTACCACATTCATTTTGGCTCAAGGTTGTCATGTGTGCCACTTATGTACTCAATAGGTGTCCTGTGAAAGCGCTGTGTCTATGACTCCATATGAAGCATGGCATGATAGAAAGCCATCTATTGAGCACATGCGTGTTTTTTGATGTTTGTCTTATGGTTTAGTGCCACAAGCACTGCACCAAAAATTGGATGATAAGGCTGTCAAATGTATTTTTGTTGGTTATAGTGCTAAAAGCAAAGGTTATAGGTTGTATCATCCGCAAACAAAGCGTATTTTGGTCTCACGTGATGTTGTGTTCTTTTCAACCTTTGTTGTTATGTACTACAGACAATAATGTAAGCTCACAGGACATTTATGACACTTTGTTGCCTCTTTTTAGTGGTGGAAGTACGAATGTAAATTCCAATGAGGCAAATGTACAACCTATGGGGGTTTCTGAAAATGTTATAGGTCGCCCTATTATTTGATGCAGATGTACAGATGTACTTGATGAGGAAAGGACTGAAAATGAGTAGGCTAGATGTATGCCAAAATGGCTGGTGCACACTTTGCGTGACAGTAAATTGGATACACCTTTGTCTTGTCATACTCGTTTAGGTTCTTGCCATGCCTCTTATGCATCGGATTGTTATGCTATGGCTGTGTCTAGCTTACATGATGTTGAGGAACCTCTATCTTTTGATGAAGCACAAAATTCAAAAAATTGGATGGCTGCCATGCAATCAGAATATGATGCACTTATAGAAAATGACACATGGACTTTATGTGATTTGCCTCCTAGCAAAAAGGCCATTGGTACAAAGTGGGTTTACAAGTTGAAATGCAAGCCGGATGGTGAGGTTGATTGCCATAAGGCTCGACTTGTTGCAAAAGGCTATGCGCATCAAAAAGGCATAGATTATGAAGAAAATTTTTCTCCCACTTATTGTATGACTATTGTTCATTTTCTATGTGCATTGGCAGCTCATTTTAGTTGGGATATACATCAATCAAACATTGTTACTACTTTCTTGAATGGTGACATTTTTTAGGAAGTCTATGTAACGCAGCCTCGCGGTTTTGTCAAGAAAAGACAAGAGGACAAAGTGTACAGATGTAAGAAGGCTTTGTATCGGTTGAAGAAATATCCTCGTGCTTGGTATAATAAAGTTGAAACTCATTTGGTCAAACAAGGCTTTTGTCATAGTCCAACAGAAAGCACATTGTATGTCAAACGTGAGGGAGATGTACTTCTCATTGTTGTTCTTTATGTGGATGATTTGTTGATCACTGGTCCCAATGAAGCACATATTGCTGAATTTAAGGCTGATTTGAATGCTACTTTCAAGATGAAAGATTTGGGACTGCTGTATCATTACTTGGGCATACAGTTTAAGCAGTGTGATGGTGGTATTTCCTTGTGTCAGAAAAGTTACAAAGAGACATTACTATGTAAGTTCGAACTTGAGGATTGGAAACCTATTGCCACTCCCATGGAAATAGGTTTCAAGTTAAGTCTACATGATGGTGGCGATCCTGCTGATGTCACTCTTTACCAAACTGTTATTGGCTGCCTCATTTATGTATGCAACATGAGGCTGGATTTTCAGTTTGCAGTCTCACAGGTTAGTAGATTTATGCATAGCCCAGGGTCTAAGCATTGGCAAGTTGTCAAGAGGATTTTTCGCTACTTAAGTGGCACTTTACATCTTTGCTTGTTTTATCCCAAGGGGGGATCAAGTGTATGGCGCACAGTGGCCAACTAGGTTGCAAATCCACACAGGAGCTAGTATGGTGGTAACATGGCAGATGCAGAGTGGGAGTGGGCAATTTTTGTAAGCACAATTGGGGTTAACCAAGGATATCCATTGTCACCAACTCTCTTTGGTTTATGCATAGATCAATTGGAACAAATTATGCTTGACTTTATGCAAGAAGAAGGCATTGAAGAGGTCACTATTTGCAATGCAGTAATCATGCTTCTATTGGATGTGGATAAAGTAGTGCTTCTAGCACACACTTTAGAAGATGCACAATAGCTTATGGTTGTCCTTAATAACTTTTTCTTGCATAGTGGCCTGATTGTGAATGAATCCAAAACAAAGGTTATGCTTGTGAAAACCATCCATAAGGAAAAGCCATGCATAGTGTACAGCAATGAGACACTTGAAGTTGTTGAGAGATTTAAGTACCTTCGCCTTGAAGTTCTGTCCAATCACAAATGGCATGAATGTGCTATGCATTGTTTGGAAGCGGGACAGAGAGCATATTATGCATTTGAGAACATGTGTAATGTGAGAAACATCAAGTGTTGGGTTCTCAAGAAGTATCTTTTTGATGCATTGGTGACACCGGTCCTTCTTTATGGAGTTGAAGTGTGGGGCAATTTTCTTACAAACTTTCTCCAAGTTAAGGCACAAACACCATATATGCTCCTACTTCTTGAGTCGGGATCTCTTCCAATTGATGTTATAGGCATGGAAACGGTTGTGGAGTACATGATAAAGATGCATCAAAACCCCTCACATCGACTTCCTACAATTGCATGGGAAGCAAGCAAAAAAGTTCAAAAGACACATAAAAGCAAGATCTTGAGCACGGGATGGATGCAAGATATAAGTGGTTTGGGAGATGGGATGCATTACACTTGCTAAATGATGCTTCAATTGAATCCCAAGTAAATGAAGCTTTTCTACAACGCCAATGTTTTACGGCTTGGAAGAAACCTGGTGGGTCACGCTTCATACATTACACCACCCATATTTCCCCCAACTACAAAACCATGTTCTTCGCTGAAAGAGGAAACCGTACTCACATTTACATGCTTGAGCCTATCCCCTCGTTGGCAATACGCACTGGCTTAGCTCCCATTTCCTACGATGCAAGATAGGGTGTTGGGGCAATGGAGAAGAGTCAAATCGATTGTGCACATTATGCTCACTGCAAGTTCAAGAGTTTGAGTACCACACACTACTAGAGTGCTCAGCTTTTGGTCACATCCGAACTTGCTTCTCTCACATTTTCAGCCATGACTTAGACCTACACACTTTCCTCTCCCAGCCACAGTGTAGGCTCTCCATTGCGACTCTCATCACCACAATTTTGAAGCTTCGAGAGTCACTCATCAGTCACACACGTACTACATCACATGTAACTTTGGTCCCATAGTTCATATTTGACCTTCGAGGATGATAATAAAATCTATCTCTCTCTCTCTCTCTCTCAGATGCTATCCTTGTGCTTATGTGATGGTGGGCCCCTTTATGATGATGAGCACCGGAGGATGTACATGAGTACTAGAGCCAAATTTGGAGAGTACCCTACCTCCGACATAGTTAATGCTTTCCCATAGATTCCTTACGAGGTACCTATAGGAGAATTTACAATGGAGCTACATATATGTTGTTATGTGGATGACCCTATTTCTGTTCTCCATGTAGTGCAGTTGAGCCTACAGTAGACCCTATGACCAGATCGTCTACACAGTTGACAGGATTGAGATCACCTCCAGGATTTACATCATCCAGACCATCTAGGAGACAAACATCTATTGAGATCATGATAGAGGTAAGGGTAGATATAGAACATAGGAGCCAGAGTCTTACCAATGCACTACTAGAGTTACCATGCACAATGACAGCCACATCACGTTCCTCGCTACTAGTACACCGGCTTGAGAGGTTGTACACCGTACCACACACCACGAGCACACCCACCACTGAGCTTACTAGATTGCATGCATCAGATGTGTTGACGAGACATAGATCACCACCCAGAGACACCATGCATGCACCACTTGAGTATAGAGTTTCCATGATGAGTAGAGAGCACCATATAGAGCTTGTGCTACATTTCTTAGGCTACAGAGGAGTCATGCCTTGGTTTGTTGACCTTGATGGACATTCTTGCACCAGAGGCACCTCTCAGATGACATTGACCCTTCAAGATCGTAGGTAGTCAGAGTTCAGAGATGTCATTATGGTTTGACTGAGTTCTTTACTGATGAGCTCAAGGGTCCTTACATGTCCCTACCCAGTTGTGGACAGAGCACATCCCGATGATTGTTTAGACACCCAAATACATCCTAGGATAGTACAATTACATAGATTGGAGCACACATTGACCTATGTTGCTGATTGTGGACGTAGATATTGATGAGAGTAGATCACATGACATTTTGAGCAAGCCATGAGCATTATGGTATATCTTGTTGGAGATCCTCACGATAAGATTTTTAGGGACACAGACGGTACCCGATATTTCTTTATGATTGATTTTCCATATTCTCCATGGCATGGCCCCATGATCCTGTAGCGAAGACCACACATAGTCCATAGACACCTACAAGACGGACTTCCCTTGTTAGGTCACCTCACAAATGTCCATCACACAGATAGATTTTGCCTCAAAGCACAGTTGATCAGTTGAAGTCTAGAGTGATTGAGATGAAGGAAATGAAGGCCCAGATTGACGATAGGACGAGTACACCGGACAGCACTATTGTAGAGACACCTAGAGAAACTATTCCAAAGGTTGCTCCTTGTTCCACAAAGGAGGTGTAGCCTAGTGAGATTGCTCCTATTCCAGAGACGATACCTAAACGAGACCTAAACAAGTAGAGATGGATAGCGTGCCAGATTCTACACTTATTGGTGATTCTAGTGCATCCTTCATAAGCCTTTACCTTACGACGAGTCCCTACATACACATACTCAACAGACATTGGTAGATCTGTATAGACTTGAGCAGACACAGGCATATGTTGATTGCGGACGTAGGTACACACGAGACTCTAGCACATCTAGAGAGCTACCTTCCAGTGTGAGTGTCATGCCTATGTTTGATCGAGACCCTTGAGAGCGAGTATATAGAGGCATTGATCAGGCCATCTATGTGTTGACTGTTGGATTGATACACACACCCAGACCATTGATTGATCGAGCACATTATAGAGCTAGACTACCTACGACAGTTCCAGCCCAGTCAAGTCATAGAGCACCTCCTATAGTCATGAGTGATCCTCCGCGAGAGATTCCTAGGACTATGCCACCCCCATATGTAGCTCTAGAGCTTAGCCTACCACATAGTGAGCTTTATAGGTTAGATCAGTACGAGATGTTAAGACGTAAAGTGCACTACTCCCTAGGCTAACACTAAGGTCTAGGAGAATTGAATGTTCATCTATGAGGAGGTGCCAATGGGCATGGGGAACTTATAAAAGAATCTCTTGTATTGTAATTGAGAGGAGAGATTTGAATGAACAAGATTGCAAGCGTATTCATGTCTCTCTCTCTCGCGCACGTCATCTTCCTCATGCTCTCTCTCTAAACGTCTCTCTCTCTCTTCCCCTCTTACACTTGGTGATCCCTGCTGTATGTGTCTATTAAGACATGGGAACGAATTCAGGTCACCAAGGAGGAGATGGTGGGGTGGTTACTTCAAAAGTTTGAGAGCTTTCAATGGGCATGTCATGAGTTCGAAACTTCTTTTCTTGAAGCAGAGTTTTGTGCAGGAAAAATAATCTCACTCCCTTTGCGAGCATCGATGGACACGCGACAGGCAGCGTGCAACCCAATGTCATACGACCACTTGGGTACCAATTTTTTGTGAATAACTTGCTATTTATTATAATAATATCTTGGGCTTCTGTGTAACAGCCGACTACGTGAGAAAAGAGGAAGGCCACTCTGCGACACTGATTGCCAATACGAGCAATAACAACGCACGATCAATGGCTTGGATACCCTTAGCATTTAATAGTAAATGATTGGATGTATCTTCTCTCTGAGTGCCATGCAGTGTTTGCGAGAAATGTGTCTCAGCTTAATATCGTGCCGTTTCAATTTCAAGAATGTCGGTTGAAGGCAAGGGGAAAAGGAGAAATTCCAGCCCAAAATAGAGAAAATTAGTGTAAAAACCCAAAAAATAAACCTAATTTTTTAAAATGTCCTCTTGGAAAATTCAAGAAAGCGAAATTTGTATGTTTGGAAAAATGATTTTTCCCGAACACTGGCGCCATGTAATGGCCGAGTATAAAGAGGAAAGCTCCTTCATAGATTCGTGAGTAGCAATGTTGCAGAAGGATGCAGGTTATCATACAAGAGGCCCGTGACGAAATTGAAGTTAACATTTATCATGCTTGTGTTTCATGGCACGCAGTAGGAAGACCATCGGGTAACGGCCGTTTTCATGCTCATTGTTCACAATTAAAACATAACTAGCAAATACCTTAAGGCTGGAAAAAAACACGTTAACTAGCAGATGCTTTTGCCATGGAGCTTGTGCATGATAAAGAAGAAGAAACATGTGTATGAAAGCTGTTAGTAGCGCATGCTAAAAAAACCTTACACCCGAAAAAAGATTCGATGCAAAACTCATGTGTATGTTATGTAATTTCAAATACATCATTGATGTAAAATGATAGCATGGTGAAGAAATGTTATAAACCACCTTGTATTTTTTGTGGAGAGTGTGATCATAATTGGGAAAAATGTCATGTCAATGCAATGTGATCTTGAGAATCATAAAAAGAAGCATTGCTCATTAGTACTTTTGGAGAAGTACTACATTCTTGAGCATGATATTGCAGATAATAAACTACATAGACCCAAGGCATGGGTAGACAATTTTTTTGATGCATTGGAAAAAGCATATGTGTGGTTTTATACACATGGTCACAATACATTTCACACTCATAGGCAATTGAATTTGCTAAGGGAGTTGCAAGAAAATGCAGAGCATTTGCATGTGTTGCTTGAGGGAAAAATGTTTCTAAAGAAATTGTTTAAAGCATGGCATGGTGTAGCCAACGAAGGGATGGAGGTTATCCTATTCAATATAATAATGATGTGACGACCATGACGAACATGGGATTGGTAGGAATGGGATGGAGATTGGAGTGAAGAGAGAGGAACCTATGAGCCAAAAGAGCCCAGGAGAGTCCCCGAGTAGCTCTATACTCACATCTTGCACCATCAACCAAAGCATTGTGGGTCGAATTCCATCGATTTTTTATGGTGAATTGCATAATTCTGATGTCGTAAATGATGATGATGACATAGATTTGTTCGTTGATTATCATGGGATGAATCAAGAAATAAATGGTGAAGAGGTGACTAACCTAAATGATTTATGCTATTCTTCACCATCTATGCTATTCTAAATGAATGTTTGCTTGAGGCAATGTTGTGTGATGGGATATGTTTAAAGCATGATGGGGCTTGTATGCTTATCTATGCTAGGAAATTTGATGATGCTGTGATTTTGAGCAAACTAATTTTTGTGCATGATGATGCAAAGATCTTATGGCTTTTTCTCATTGTAAGCCTAGAAGGAGATCATGTTTGGTGGTTTGAAGTCCAAATTGCATCAAGGAATGAAGCATGGAGCTAGTGGTTTTGGATGTTGATGTGCTTGTTGAAAGCATGCTTTTACAAATTGAAGCCAAAGCACACAATGTTTTTGACAAAGTATGTGTCAAAGCAACGGAGTTTTTATTGATAAATTTTGATCCTTGTTTGCAAAACAATGAAGCTTATTGTGAAGTGATTGGCTCAAAGATGGAATCTACTGAATGGAGTGGGGATTTTCTCATTACTTTATGGTTCTACAAGTTTGTTTTGTATGAGCTCTCATGGATGTTGATTTACTTGATGGGTTCCCAGCCCTAGCATGTTGCCAATAAATGGTGGACAGGTATTCACATTTTCTGGTGAAAAAGGCACATTATACCCGGTTTGGTGATTGTAATGCAATATATACATTTAGGAAGTGTATTTGTGCATCTTGGATTAAGTTTCATGCACTGTGCTTTGCATTTTCTAAATGCTTGGGGGGGGAAGGGTGGTGTTTCATGGTCTATCGTGGTGTATATGTGTACCTTGGAGTAGACACCAGGCAGTGCACTTTGCATCATGGTATTCTATGAGCACTGAGTTTTTGGATCAAGGGAATTGTGGGATTCAAATCATATTTTTGTGCCAAAAATCTTACCACCGGACTGTGCTAGGTGTTAAGCCGTAAGATGCACTATTCCCTAGGCTAACACTAAGGTCTAGGAGAATTGAATGTTCATCTATGAGGAGGTGCCAATGGGGACGGGGAACTTATAAAAGAAGCTCTTGTATTGTAATTGAGAGGAGACATTTGAATGAAAAAGTTTGCAAGCATACTCCTCTCCTCTCTCTCTCTCTCTCTCTCTCTCTCTCTCTCTCTCTCTCTCTCTCTCTCATGTCATCTTCCTCATGCTCTCTCATTAAACATCTCTCTCTCTCTCTTCCCCTCTTACATGAGACTCTTGACATAGAGCCGACATGTTTCCCTCACCATCTTGAGACACAACAGAGTGACACATTATTGAGAGATTCACCTAGAGAGTAGCCACATCATATAGATGTTGTCATAGAGCATTCTTTTCTTTCGAAGACACGACCATATTCCTCAATCATAGATCGGGCAGATACAACTTGTGAGACGTTGTCACATCATGCTCCTATAGACCATGCTGATGAGACCACAATAGAGGCCACACCATAGAGATCAGATCCATTGGAGCCTAGTTTGGCCTCTACACCCCAGTGTAGTGCTACTTTAGCAGGGTAAGGGAGGGATTCTAGACACACTTGGATTGCTTCACAATTGTACATATATATATACATAGGCCACTTAGGCGCGTTGGACTTCAAGAGGGTATGGTGCACTAGACACATGCACGTATACTAGAGCAACTTTTTTCCCACTTGGTTTTTTTCTCTAGGTATCCAGGTATGAGACCTTAGTATGGGATTTTTTTAAATTTGCATTTAGATAATAGAACTTTTACTTCTATTCTGACACACCTTTCTAGGTGGTAGTGTTTTGTTTATGCTTTTGCAGCATGGATGGACTTTAGCTTTCACATAGCATGGATAGATCAAGCTCCAGCATCGCATTATTACTTCCATAGCTATCGAGGATATATATTACATACCTCCTGGTGTACTACTTTCCATGATTCATGTTTGTGGATATTTATATTTGCTGATTGTGCTTCTTCATGGTTTGATTTAGTGCATTTAGTTATGTTTTGTTATCTGCCATTGAAGATGCCTAAATTTGCCTTTGTTTTTGTTAATTGACCTAGAGTTTAGTCTTATAGATGAGCCTTGAGGTTAGGAGGCCGTGACTTTAGGTTAACTCATTTACTTGACTAGTAGTCCTAGTTGGTAAAGATTATTTGAGTGTTTGGGACCTTAGGAGTGTTTTAGACATAGAGAGGCTTGCTCACTTAAACAACAAAGAACACTAGTGAGAATACAAAGGAAATGGAAGCATACACAAACATCCATGCAATTCTAAACAAAGTGTGGATAGGTAGACCCTAGATTCACCATTTGGCCATTCTAACCAAGCCTGGGCCATTCTATGGATTTTACACGCTATGTTGCATATTAGCCAGTTACACAATAAGGTTGCAAAGGGACAACAATGTCAAAAATCAAGATTTGACTCTTGGTGTCATTGAACCTCCTACTGAACCGTGTTTTGATCAAACAAACAGCTAGATCCATAAAGGATGCCACTGTGGAAAACATTAGTGTTCTTATGAAGATACAATCATTTTTTTTTTAGGATGAAAACGCTTCTGCAAGGTGGGAGTAATATCAAGCCTAGGAGGGTAAGACCGGGCAGGCCAAGGGCCAAGATGGAGCCATGCAGTCAAGGGGGCCCTATTATTGGCAAGGCAGGGCCTTTATAGGACATGGCTCGGTGGAGAGTTGCATGCTCTGGTCCCCTCTGTCTTACAAAAACCATCAAGACAATCCTTACCAAGATAGTTCTGAAGGAACCATACCATTGGGATTCCAAACTTCAAACCCACCAACACCTTATGAAGTAGAAATGAAGACTTCTAGGGAAGATCAGCTAGAACAAGAGTCACTTTACATGTTGATTCAAAAAGAAAACACTGGTTCCAATGCTCCAAAAACTTCCAAGGCACCGTGCAAAAAGGAAAAGGCACCATATAAAATAAGGTCCATTGGTGGATAGCCCCTATGTGTTGTAAAAGTAAGGATTTCTAAAAAATTTGGTACACTTCAACTCAACAAAGGACAGGAGGAATGTAGAATGTGGGAATGACCTTTAGCCGAAACTAGACTGGAGGCCTCCAAAAGTAGCAAATGAGAGATAATTACCATGGTAACTGACACAGTACACAGTCAGTCGCCAGACAACAATCCAAGAATATAAATAGGACCCATTACTTCATTTTGAGGGCTCACAATATCCAATATTCCACATCTAAAAGCCTAGAGTCCCTAACCCAAGCCTCATATTTGTATCTTGATCCATTGGATGTTATACTTCATAATGTCTCTAAGCTGAAAGCTCTTCAATTCTCACTCCAGTTGTACACTTCTGATAATGAATAATACAATTCCATTGGTCTTTCCAGTGTCTTTTCATTTCCAGTTCTAGTTTTTACTTTCAATACTCTGAAGTCTGGTCTAAAAATTCACTCTAATCTGAACTAATTGTAATCATCAGCCTAGAATAGATGTCTAAACACATTCAACTCATTCCACCCATGACAAACATAAGTGGGTGATACTACATGGAAAAGTATCGTGTGACGAGGTTGACTCTGGGACTGCACAAAGCACAACATTTCAACACCATCTAAAAAATTCTTATACACTTGACTGATAAGAATTGCTCTAAAAGATTCAAAGGCTAAGTGCCCAATCGTGTGCGATACATCAAGGAAGCAATGCATGCTCGATTTCCAAATGCCCCCGACTAGTCTTTCAGTGGCTAGAGGGGTATATCAAAACATTTTAAGAAAATAAGCAATCATGTGTATGGCGCACAGTGGCCAACTAGGTTGCAAATCCACACAGGAGCTATTATGGTGGCAACATGGCAAATGTAGAGTGGGAGTGGGCAATTTTTGTAAGCACAATTGGGGTTAAACAAGGATATCCATTGTCACCAACTCTCTTTGGTTTATGAATTGACTTTATGCAAGAAGAAGGCATTGAAGAGGTCACTATTTGCAATGCGATAATCATGCTTATGTTGGATGTGGATGATGTAGTGCTTCTAGCACACGCTTTAGAAGATGCACAAAAGCTTATGGTTGTCCTTGAGAACTTTTTCTTGCATAGTGGCTTAATTGTGAATGAATCCAAAACAAAGGTTATGCTTGTGAAAACCAACCATAAGGAAAAGCCATGCATAGTGTACAACAATGAGACACTTGAAGTTGTTCAGAGATTTAAGTACCTTGGCCTTGAAGTTCCGTCCAATCACAAGTGGCATGAATGTGCTATGCATTGTTTGGAAGCGGGAAAGAGAGCATATTATGCATTTGAGAACATGTGTAATGTGGGAAACATCAAGTGTTGGGTTCTCAAGAAGTATCTTTTTGATGCATTGGTGACACCGGTCCTTCTTTATGGAGTTGAAGTGTGGGGCAGTTTTCTTACAAACTTTCTCCAAGTTAAGACACAAACACCATATATGCTCCTACTTATTGAGTCGGTATCTCTTCCAATTGATATTATGGGCATGGAAACGGTTGTGGAGTACATGATAAAGATGCATCAAAACCCCTCACATCGACTTCCTACAATTGCATGGAAAGCAAGCAAAAAAGTTCAAAAGACGCATAAAAGCAAGATCTTGAGCACGGGATGGATGCAAGATATAAATAAGTGGTTTGGGAGATGGGATGCATTACACTTGCTACATGATGCTTCAATTGAATCCCAAGTGAATGAAGCTTTTCTACAACGCCAATGTATTATGGCTTGGAAGAAACCTGGTGGGTCACGCTTCATACATTACACCACCCATATTGCCCCCCACTACAAAACCATGTTCTTCGCTGAAAGAGGAAACCGTACTCACATTTACATGCTTGAGCCTATCCCCTCGTTGGCAATACGCACTATTGCAGCCATTCGGCTTAGCTCCCATTTCCTTTGATGCAAGATAGGGTGTTGGGGCAATGGAGAAGAGTCAAATCGATTGTGCACATTATGCTCACTGCAAGTTCAAGAGTCTGAGTACCCCAACTACTAGAGTGCTCAGCTTTTGGTCACATCCGAACTTGCTTCTCTCACATTCTCAGCCATGACTTAGACCTACACACTTTCATCTCCCAGCCACAGTGTGGGCTCTCCATTGCGACTCTCATCACCAAATTTTGAAGCTTCGAGAGTCACTCATCAGTCACACACGTACTATATCACATGTAACTTTGGTCCCATATTTCATATTTGACCTTCGAGGATGATGATAAAATCTATCTCTCTCTCTCTCAGATGCTATCCTTGTGCTTATGTGATGGTGGGCCCCTTTATGATGATGAGCACCAGAGGATGTACATGAGTACTAGAGCCAAATTTGGAGAGTACCCTACCTCCGAAATAGTTAATGCTTTCCCATAGATTCCTTACGAGGTACCTATAGGAGAATTTACAATGGAGCTACATATATGTTGTTATGTGGATGACCCTATTTCTATTCTCCATGTAGTGCAGTTGAGCCTACAGTAGACCCTATGACCACATCGTCTACACGGTTGACAGGACTGAGATCACCTCCAGGATTTACATCATCCAGACCATCTAGGAGACAAACATATGTTGAGATCATGATAGAGGTAAGGGTAGATATAGAGCATAGGAGCCATAGTCTTACCAATGCATTGCTAGAGTTACCATGCACAAAGACAGCCACATCACGTTCCTTGATCGCTACTAGTACACCGGCTTGAGAGGCTGTACATACTGTACCACAGACCACGAGCACACCGGTCACTGAGCTTACTAGATTGCATGCATCAGATGTGCTGACGAGACATAGATCACCACCCAGAGACACCATGCATGCACCACTTGAGTATAGAGTTTCCATGATGAGTAGAGAGCACCATATAGAGCTTGTGCTACATTTCTTAGGCTACAGAGGAGTCATGCCTTGGTTTGTTGACCTTGATGGACATTCTTGCACCAGAGGCACCTCTGAATGACATTGACCCTTCGATATGGTAGGTAGTGAGAGTTTAGAGATGTCACTATGGTTTGACTGAGTTCTTTACTGATGAGCTCAAGGGCGTGTACATGTCCCTATCGATCAACCCATACAATGTTGTGGACAGAGCACATCCCGATGATTGTTTAGACACCCAAATACGTCCTAGGATAGTACAGTTACATAGATTGGAGCACACATTGACCTATGTTGATGGTTGTGGACGTAGATATTGATGAGAGTAGATCACATGACATTTTGGGCAAGCCATGAGCATTATGGTATATCTTGTTGGATATCCTCATGATAAGATTTTTAGGGACACAGACGGTACCTGATATTTCTTTATGATTGATTTGCCATATTCTCCATGGCATGGCCCCACTATCCTGTAGCAATGACCACACATAGTCCATAGACACCTACAAGATGGACTTCCCTTGTTAGGTCACCTCCCAAATGTCCATCACACAGATAGATTTTTCCTCAAAGTACAGCTGATCAGTTGAAGTCTAGAGTGATTGAGATGAAGGAAATGAATGCCCATATTAACGATAGGACGAGTACACCAGAGAGCACTACTGTAGAACCACCTAGAGAAACCATTCTAGAGGTTGCTCCTCGTTCCACAAAGGAGGTATAGCCTAGTGAGGTTGCTCCTATTCCAGAGGCGAGACCTAAACGAGACCTAAACAAGTAGAGATGGATAGCGTGCCAGATTCTACACTTATTGGTGATTCTAGTGCATCTATCATAGGAGTAGATGTCCCACCACAGCCTACATTTGTGGAGATCATTGTCGTACATGACCTTTATAAATTTATGTCACATGAGGCTATAGTTTTGACGAGCGACATGAGTCCTACACCTGGACATGAGCTAGATTGCCTAGCCACTACTTTGTAGACAAATAGACCCATGCTAGTCATGTGTGGTGAGGACGGGATTGTGCATATTTCATGATGTGAACCAGTCACTTTTTTTGAGAAACTCAAGTGCTTTGTTCAGGACCCTCCCACACATTCAGCTAGTGCGAGTTATAACTAGCCCAGACATGCCAAGATCCTTTAGAGATGAATATGATGCGATCTATTTGCCAATGTTTGAGACTGACTTACGGACCATAGAGCCTTTATCTTACAACAAGTCCCTAGATACACATACTCATCCAGCATTAGTAGAGTTGTATAGACTTGAGTAGACACGGACATATGTTGACGACTGCGGACGTAGGTACACACGAGACTCTAGCACATCTGGCGAGCTACCTTCTAGTGCGAATGTCATGCTTATGTTTGATCGAGACCCTCAAGAGCGAGTATATAGAGGCACTGATTAGGCCATCTATGTGCTGACTATCGGATTGATACACTCACCTAGACCATTGATTGATTGATTGAGCACATTATAGAGCTAGACTACCTACAACAGTTCCAACCCAATCAGATCATAGAGCCTTTATCTTACGACGAGTCCCTACATACACATACTCATCCAACATTGGTAGAGCTGTATAG
Source organism: Adiantum capillus-veneris (assembly GCF_014529385.1). Lineage (NCBI taxonomy): Eukaryota > Viridiplantae > Streptophyta > Polypodiopsida > Polypodiales > Pteridaceae > Adiantum > Adiantum capillus-veneris. The sequence goes on along the minus strand of NC_140935.1, from coordinate 84,331,735 downwards.
ACTTGAGCAGACACAGACATATGTTGACGACTGCGGTCGCAGGTACACACGAGACTCTAGCACATCTAGAGAGCTACCTTCCAGTGTGAGTGTCGTGCTTATGTTTGATCGAGGCCCTTGAGAGCGAGTATATAGAGGCACTGATCAGGCCATCTATGTGTTGATTGTTGGATTGAGACATGCACCCAGACCATTGATTGATCGAGCACATTATAGAGCTAGACTACCTACGACAGTTCCAGCCCAGTCAGGTCATAGAGCACCTCCTATACTCATGAGTGATTGTGATCCTCCGCGAGAGATTCCTAGGACTATGCCACCCCCAGATGTAGCTCTAGAGCTTAGCCTACCACATAGTGAGCTTTATAGGTTAGATCAGTATGAGATGTTAAGACGTAAAGTGCACTACTCCCTAGGCTCCCTAGGCTAACACTAAGGTCTAGGAGAAATGGATGTTCATCTATGAGGAGGTGCCAATGGGCATGTGGAACTTGTAAAAGAAGCTCTTGTATTGTAATTGAGAGGAGAGATTTGAATGAACAAGTTTGCAAGCCTATTCATGTCTCTCTCTCTCTCTCTCTCTCTCTCTCTCTCTCTCTCTCTCTCTCTCTCTCTCTCTCTCTCTCTCTCTCTCTCTCTCTCTCTCTCTCTCTCTCTCGCGTCATCTTGCTCATGCTCTCTCTCTAACCGTCTCTCTCTTCCCCTCTTACACTTGGTGATCCCTATTGTATGTGTCTATTAAGACATGGGAACGAATTCAGGTCACCAAGGAGGAGATGGTGGGGCGGCTACTTCAAAAGTTTGAGAGCTTTCAGTGGGCATGGCGTGAGTTCAAAACTTCTTTTCTTGAAGCAGAGTTTTGTGCAGGAAAAATAATCTCACTCCCTTTGCGAGCATCGATGGACACACGACAGGCAACGTGCAACCCAATGTCATACAACCACTTGGGTACCATTTTTTTGTGAATAACTTGCTAATTATTATAATAATATCTTGGGCTTCTGTGTAACAGCCGACTACGTGAGAAAAGAGGAAGTCCACTCTGCGACATTGATTGCCAATACGAGCAATAACAACGCACGATCAATGGCTTGGATACCCTTAGCATTTAATAGTAAATGATTGGATGTATCTTCTCTCTAAGTGCCATGCAGTGTTTGGGAGAAATGTGTCTCAACTTAATATCGTGCCATTTCAATTTCAAAAATGTCGGTTGAAGGCAACGGAAAAAGGAGAAATTCCACCCCAAAATAGAGAAAATTAGTGTAAAAACCCAAAAAATAAAACCTAATTTTTTAGAATTTCCTCTTGGAAAATTCAAGAAAGGGAATTTTGTATGTTTGGAAAAATGATTTTTCCCGAACACTGGCGCCATGTAATGGCCGAGTATAAAGAGGAAAGCTCCTTCATAAATTCGTGAGTAGCAATGTTGCAGAAGGATGCAGGTTATCATACAAGAGGCCCGTGACGATTGCAGTTAACAATTATGATGCTTGTGTTTCACGGCACGCAGTAGGAAGACCATCGGGTAACAACCGTTTTCATGCTAATTGCTCACAATTAAAACATAACTAGCAAATACCTTAAGGCTGAAAAAAAAACACGTTAACTAGCAGATGCTCTTGCCATGGAGCTTGTGCATGATAAAGAAGAAGAAACATGTGTATGAAAGCTGTTAGTAGCGCAACTTTAAAAAACCTTACACCTGGAAAAAATTCCGCTACAAAACTCATGTATATGTTATGTAAATTCAAATACATCATTGATGTAAAATGATAGCATGGTGAAGAAATGTTATAAACCACCTTGTATTTTTTGTGGAGAGTGTGATCATAATTGGGAAAAATGTCCTCTCAAACCGTCAATGCAATATGATCATGAGAATCATAAAAAGAAGCATTGCTCATTAGTACTTTTGGAGAAGTACTACATTCTTGAGCGTGATATTGCAGATAATAAACTACATAGACCCAAGGCATGGGTAGAAACTTATACATTTCACACTCATAGGCAATTGAATTTGCTAAGGGAGTCGTAAGAAAATGCAGAGCATTTGCATGTGTTGCTTGAGGAAAAAAGGTTTCTAAAGACCCAAGGCATGGGTAGACAACTTTGTTGATGCATATGTGTTGTTTTATACACATGGTCACAATACATTTTACACTCATAGGCAATTGAATTTGCTAAGGGAGTTGCAAGAAAATGCAGAGCATTTGCATGTGTTGCTTGAGGGAAAAATGTTTCTAAAGAAACTATTTAAAGCATGGCATGGTGTAGCCAACGAAGGGATGTAGGTTATCCTATTCAATATAATAATGATGTGACGACCATGACGAACATGGGAATGGTAGGAATGGGATGGAGATTGGAGTGAAGAGAGAGGAACCTATAAGCCAAAATAGCCAAGGAGAGTCCCAGAGTAGCTCTATACTCACATCTTGCACCATCAACCAAAGCATTGTGGGTCGAATTCCATCGATTTTTTATGGTGAATTGCATAATTTTGATGTCCTAAATGATGATGATGACATAGATTTGTTTGTTGATTATCATGGGATGAATTAAGAAATAAATGGTTGCAACTTTAAAATAAATGAATAACTTGATAAGCTTTGTGATGAAAAATTGAAGGAAAATCATCATGAAAATGATCTCTCACTTCTTGATGATGAAAAAAATGATGACATCAATACTTTTATGAATTATCTTGCATTGAAAGAAATTTTTTGTGTCTCGTACGATGGTGAAGAGGTGAGTAACCAAAATGATTTTCTTCTTGATGAAATGTTGAAGCAACAAATTGTGGTGTGCGTGAAGCAACCTATTTCACAGACTAATGCTATTCTAAATGAATGGTTGCTTGAGGCAATGTTGTGTGATGGGATATGTTTAAAGCATGATGGGGCTTGTATGCTTATCTATGCTAGGAAATTTGATGATGCTGTGATTTTGAGCAAACTAATTTTTGTGCATGATGATGCAAAGATCTTATGGCTTTTTCTCATTGTAAGCCTAGAAGGAGATCATGTTTGGTGGTTTGAAGTCCAAATTGCATCAAGGAATGAAGCATGGAGCTAGTGGTTTTGGACGTTGATGTGCTTGTTGAAAGCAAGCTTTTACAAATTGAAGCCAAAGCACACAATGTTTTTGACAAAGTATGTGTCAAAGCAACGGAGTTTTTATTGATAAATTTTGATCCTTGTTTGCAAAACAATGAAGCTTATTGTGAAGTGATTGGCTCAAAGATGGAATCTACTGAATGGAGTGGGGATTTTCTCATTACTTTATGGTTCTACAAGTTTGTTTTGTATGAGCTCTCATGGATGTTGATTTACTTGATCGGTTCCCAGCCCTAGCATGTTGCCAATAAATGGTGGATAGGTATTCACATTTTTTGGTGAAAAGGCACATTATACCCGATTTGGTGATTGTAATGCAATATATAGCTTTAGGAAGTGTATTTGTGCATCTTGGATTAAGTTCCAGGCACTATGCTTTGCATTTTCTAAATGCTTGGGGGGGAAAAGGGCGGTGTTTCATGGTCTATCGTGGTGTATATGTGTACCTTGGAGTGGACACTAGGCAGTGCACTTTGCATCATGGTATTCTATGAGCACTGAGTTTTTGGATCAAGGGAATTGTGGGATTCAAATCATATTTTTGTGCCAAAAATCTTACCACCATACTGTGCTAGGTGTTAAGCCATAAGATGCACTACTCCCTAGGCTAACACTAAGGTCTAGGAGAATTGAATGTTCATTTGTGAGGAGGTGCCAATGGGCACCTCCTCACAAATGGGCAATGGGCACGGGGAACTTATAAAAGAAGCTCTTGTATTGTAATTGAGAGGAGAGATTTGAATGAAAAAGTTTGTAAGCCTACTCCTCTCTCTCTCTCTCTCTCTCTCATGTCACCTTCCTCATGCTCTCTCATTAAACATCTCTCTCTCTTCCCCTCTTACACGAGACTCACGACATAGAGCCGACATGTTTCCCTCACCATCTTGAGACACAACAGAGTGACACATTATTGAGAGATTCACCTACAGAGTAGCCACATCATATAGATGTTGTCATAGAGCATTCTTTTCTTTCGAAGACACGACCATATTCCTCAATCATAGATCGGGCAGATACAACTTGTGAGACGTTGTCACATCATGCTCCTATAGACCATGCTGATGAGACCACAATAGAGGCCACACCATAGAGATAAGATCCATTGGAGCCTAGTTTGGCCTCTACACCCCAGTGTAGTGCTACTTTAGCAGGGCAAGGGAGGGATTCTAGACACACTTGGATTTCTTCACAGTTGTACATATATACATACATAGGCCACTTAGGCCACATTGGACTTCGAGTGGATATGGTGCACTAGACATATGCACGTATACTAGAGGAACTTTTTTCCCACTTGGTTTTTTCCCTCTAGGTATCCATGTATGAGACCTTAGTATGGGATTTCTTTTTATTTGTATTTAGATAATAGAAATTTTGCTTCTATTCTGACACATCTTTCTAGGTGGTAGTGTTTTGCAGCATGGATGGACTTCAGCTTTCACATAGCATGGATAGATCAAGCTCCAGCATCGCATTATTACTTCCACAGCTATCGAGGATATATATTACATACCTCCTGGTGTACTACTTTCCATGATTCATGTTTGTGGATATTTATATTTGCTGATTGTGCTTCTTCATGGTTTGATTGAGTGCATTTAGTTATGTTTTGTTATCTGCCATTGAAGATGCCTAAATTTGCCTTTGTTTTTGTTAATTGACCTAGAGTTTAGTCTTATAGATGAGCCTTGAGGTTAGGAGACCGTGACTTTAGGATAACTCATTTACTTGACTACTAGTCCTAGTTGGTAAGATTATTTGAGTGTTTGGGACCTTAGAAGTGTTTTAGACATAGAGAAGCTTGCTCACTTAAACATAGAGAGGCTTGCTCACTTAAACAACAAAGAACACTAGTGAGAATACAAAGGAAATGGAAGCACACACAAACATCCATGCAATTCTAAACAAAGTGTGGGATAGGTAGACTGTAGATTCACCATTTGGCCATTCTAACCAAGTCCATCACTTGGCCATGCTAAGAAAGTCTTGAAAGGTAGATGCAATTGTTGGTGTGTCATAGATCCATCACATTGCATTTTCAAATAAAGTGTGTAGGATAGTGAGACCCTAGATCCACCACTTGGCCATTATAACCAGGTCTTGGGAGGTGATTGCATCCAAGATCCAACACTTGACCATTCTAACCAACCTTTGGAAGGTGGATGCAATGGTTGGTATCTCATAAATCCACCAACTTCAAATTTTAAATAAAGTTTGTGCCATACATAGACCTTAGATCCACCACCTGGCCATTCTAACCAAGCCTTGAAGGTGGGTGCAATTAAGACTCACCACTTGGCCATTCTAACCAAGTGTTGCAAGGTGGATGCAATGGTTGGTTTCTTCTATGTCCATCACCTATCAATTTTAAAAAAAGTCTACGGGAAAGATAGACCCCACATCCTCCACTTGGCCATTCTAACCAAGTATTGGTAGGTGGGTGCAAATCCAAGATCCACCACGTTGCCATTCTAACCATGTCTTGAAGTTGGGTGCATTCAACGCTTTGCCATCCTAACAAATGTGATTTTAAACAAATTTTGTGGGATGAGTAGACCCAAGATCCACCACTTGGCCATTCTCACTTAGCTTTGCAAGGTGGGTACATCAAAGATCCACCATTCATCCATTCTAACCAAGGCTTGAAATGTGGAGGCAATCATTGGTGTCTCCTAGATCCATCACCTTGAAATTTCAAATAAAATGTGTGAAATAGATAAATCTTAAATCCTTCACTAGCCATTCTAGCCAAATCCTAGAAGGTGAGTGCATCCAAGCTCCAATACTTGGCCATTCTAGCCAAGTGTTGGAAGGTGGATGCAATGGTTGGTGTCTCTTAAATCTTCCAACTTCCAATTTTAAACAAAGAGTGTGGGATAGGTAGACCTGACATCCACCACCTGGCCATTCTAGCCAAGTGATGAAGGTGGTTGCGTCGAGAGGTTTGCATCCAAGACCCACCACATGGCCCTTCTAACCAAAAAGTCTTGCAAGGTAAATGAAATCGTTGGTTTCTCCTACATCAAGAACCCTTCATTTTTAAACAAATTGTGTGGGATAGGTAGAACATAGATCCAATTAAGGTGGGTGCTCCAAGATCCATCACTCGACCATTCTAACCAAGTCTTAAAAGGTGGATGTAATGGTTCAGGTCTCCTAGATCCACCACCTTGATATTATAAACAAAGTGTGTGAGATAGGTAAACCCGAGATCTAGCACTTGGCCATTCTCACCATGTCTTGAAGGTGGGTGCCTCCAACATCCACCTCTAACCAAGGCTTGGGAGGTGGGTGCATCCAAGATCCACCATTTGGCAATTCTAACCAAGTATTGGTAGGTGGGTGCATCCAAGATCCACCACTTGGCCATTCTACCCATGTCATCAGCCACACACATACTACATCACATGTAACTTTGGTCCCATAGGTCATATTTGACCTCCGAGGACGATAATAAAATCTCAATCTCTCTCTCTCTCTCTCTCTCTCTCTCTCTCTCTCTCTCTCTCGTGTTTTAGGCCCCGTGGTCAGATATGGCCGGACGGGCGCCCACCCACTTATTCTTTTGGTTATAATGAAGAATAAGGAGATAGAGAGTTTACACTCTCTAGAGATCCACCAAAGATATGAGCCTACTCTTCTTCCCCTTCCCCTTCTCTCCTTCACTCTCTTGCACAAATCACCCTGATCCTTCAAATGGTATCAGAGCCCAGGCAACATCAGCACATCCCCGCTCCCTACCCGCATGTGCTCCGACCCCAAGCTGGGAATCTTGGAGAGCTTTGGCAAGCTCTGCAAGAGAGCAGGTTCTGCAACAAATCGGGCTAAGGCTAAGGTAGTTTGGAAATTGAGGAAAAGAGATCCAAAGTAGGAAATTGAAGCTTGGAATTGCATCTCAAAAAGGAGTTGAAAAGCAAGGAAACCGAGTCGAGCAGACGAGCCAAAGATCTAGCAGGAGCAAGGCTTGCAGTGAATCAAAGCAAACAAGCTTTGGCACAAAACCTTGAGGCTTGGGTGAGTCCAATCACTGCGCAGTTCCAAAATTGAACAATCGGGACACCAGCAGGCAGACGTGAGCTCGCGGGCAGGAGTGGGCAGAGAGAGAACCGAGGGCTTGGGCATGGAGAGCAATGCGTGCAGCGCTAAGTTGAGCTTGGCATCGAGCATAGCCAAGGCTTGCAGGGCGATGAATAAGCACCGAGTAGGAAATCAAGCAAGCTCGTTGGGCTTTTTTGATAGTTCATCAGTGCAGCAATGAATCGATTTTTTTTTTAAAAAAAGCTCACACACAATAGTGCTTGCAAGAAACTGTTCCCGCCAAGCCCCCCCCCCCTTCCCCCCGACTCTCCGATTCCCCACTCTCACACCGTCGACTTTGACAGCAGCTGAGAGAGAGATTGAGCGAGAGTGTACTTGAGAAAATGAGAGCAATCAAGTTTGAGTGGGAGCGAGCAAGAGAGAGCAGGGTTTTGCAACATCTCCCAGGGCCACTCTTGAACATCAGAGTGCACCGTTCGTCGCGATTTTGCAAGCTTCCGTCTAGTAGTGGAAGGCGACATCGACATCAACATCGTCACCACTCTTAGGCATTGAGAGAGAGAGAGAGAGAGAGAGAGAGAGAGAGAGAGAGCTCCGGCTTCGACACTGACACCACATCTCACACATCGGCAAGAGCGGCCTCGACATCAGTGACTTATCGTTTTGCACCAGCACATCGGTTTCAACACCGATTCTTGCAATTCGACATCGGATCGACATCACCTCTCAGTCGACACCAAGTGTTCCTACGGACCAACGCTTTCTCGTGGACGATCGTGCTTGCCACACACACGAGTGAGGTGTCTCTACCATAGAGAAGTGACACCTGACAATGGCATCGAGTGCATTGATCGCACTCTATGGCACCGTTTTGACTTCAAGCACCTTTGGCGGCTATTCGACTAACGCATTTCTGCCCAACAACAAAAATCGGCACATATCTACACCGTCACGCAGGTTACAGGTTACAAGGAGCTTTTGAGCCCGTTTACACACAGTTTCTCCAGGTTTCTAGACACTTACAGGCACATCGCTTTCACAGGCGACTTGACAATCATTTTGATAGCAGTTTCTCTACGGTCAGATGCGTTGACAGATCCCATGTTTATTTTAGCACACCATAGTGCTATTAAGCTCTTTTCAGAGCAAACAACCCCACAAGGATCACTTTTACTACATGCAGCCGTTATCGGCACCTGTTTGAGCATGGTCACTCACGTACGTTGAGTTGCGGACACTGCCCATTGTACTATGCGTGGACTATTTTGGCAGTTTTCTTGACCGTTTCTGAGATTCAGACCACAAGAACCCTTTCTGAGATTGTGGCCAGTCTTATGTGTCTACATTAGCCTTTGGAGGGTCGATAGCGTGAGGTTTTCTTTGAGCTGGGGTATTCTCGAATGTTGAGATACCTTCAGTGATACATGTAGCTGGAGTTCCCCTTTATGATACCATTGCCATATGACATGTATCTGGACGGTTTTTGGTGCTTTTGACGCCGAGTTGGCAGTCACACAACAGTGATTTTAATCAGTGTATGCCCAATGGTTCTTTTTGAGCAGTGTATGTGTTTTTGTGTTGAGTTTTGATTCCTCATACAAAGGAGACTCTGTCGGGTTTTTCTCACGAGTCCGTTTTTGTTATAACACAGTGATTGTACTACATTTTAGTTTGAGTTTTCGCTTCTATTCTAGGGGAAACTCTGCCGAAATTATCCTAGGCAATTCCCCATAAAGTTTTTGGCTACATTCTCCTAATCATGGCTACGACTAGTGCTTTTGAAAGAGAAGAGTACTACATCAAACTTTTGATGGCTCAAACTTTGTCATTTTGCGGTGGCGTCTGCATAGCACCCTTGCGTGCAAGAAGAGATAATGCGTACACTAATGATGAGTGGGATGACTTGAATAAGCATGTTATGGAGACCATTCGCCTGCACTTTGGTGAATCCATTTACTTTACCATAATGGATAAGACTAATGTCAAAGATTTGTGGGATGCTCTATGTCAGGCTTGGGATGGCAACAACGCCTCGAACAAGGTTTTCTTGATGAAGAAATTGATGCACATAAACATGAAAGAAGGCAGTAATGTTAGTTCTCATTTGAACGAGTTCAACAACGTGTTTTCATAGCTTGCTTCAAAAGGTCTCAATTTCGATGATAAAATAAAAGCCATTTTCTAAGTTCGCTACCATTTTGTCATGGGATACCTTCAACACAGCCATAAGCAATGTTGCACCCAATGGAAAGCTAGATTTCAGCGTTCTTGCTGGAGTAAGTATATTCGACGTATGGGAGTGGGCATGGTGATGCATATGAGACTAGTGGCAATCGTGACAAGCAAAGGCAGTGTGGTCGTAGCCGCGGTCATTCACAGGATTGTAGGCAAGGTTGTAGCAAGAGTCACGGCAAAGACATGCAAAATGTAGAGTGTTACTATTGCCATAAAAAGGGACACTTGAAGAACGATTTCTGCACAATGCAGCGTGATTAGGGGGAGGCAAAGTCTGACAAACCTAAAAGCAGCGCGGTTGTAGCAAGAGTCGCCGGCAAAGACATGCAAAATGTAGAGTGTTACTACAGCCATAAAAAGGGACACTTGAAGAAAGATTGCCGCACAATGCAGCATGATTAGGGGAGGCAAAGTCTGACAAACCTAAAAGCAGCGTGAAAATTGAAGAGCTTGATGTGGTTGAGTATCCAGCCATTGAGACAATTTTTGACGTGCCAAATGATGTGTTGATTCTCACATCGGATTTGAGTCATGATGCATTGTTAGCTCATGATGAGTGTTATGCGTAGAATTGGATTGTGAACTCAGGTGCTAGCTTTCATGTGACTCCTCACAAGGAGTGGTTTTCTACATACACTGCCACGCATGGCACAGGGAAGCTAGGCAATTCTTACGAGCTTGATATATGCAGTGTGGGCAGCATCAAGTTGTCTATGCGTAATGGCACTAAGTTTATGTTGCACAATGTTAGACATGTACCCAAGTTTGACAACTGGATGATCTGGGTTACACTACCATGTTTTCTCATGGTTCTTGGATCATCAAGAAGGTAAATTTGGTCATGCTTAAAGGCCAGAATTCTGGCTCATTGTACTCACTTTATGTCTCTTCACTGAAAAAAAAAATATTTTTGTAGCCGAGCTGCCGTCTATAGAGTTGTGGCATAGCCCGCTAGGACGTATGAGTCAAAAGATAATGAAAGTCTTTTAATGTTTTGGCTATATTAATGTGTTAGATTACTCTAACTTCTCTTTATGTGAGCATTGTATCTATGGCAAACAGACTAGTTTGACATCAACACCTTTGGACAAGGAGTTAGGAAGTCCTCTAGATTTTGTTCATAGCGACTTGTGTGGACCTATGCCAGTCAAGTCTCTAGGGGGAGCGTTATACTTCCTAACATTCATAAACGACTCTACTAGAAAGGTGTGGGTTTATCTCTTGAAGTAGAAGATCGATGTCTTTAGTGTCTTTCATAAGTTCTTAGCATTGGTTGAGAACAAATCAGGTAGAAAGCTTAAAGCTTTGCGCAGTGACAATGGAGGCAAGTACATCTCCTCCGAGTTCAAGAACTTTTACAGTAAAAGAGGCATTAGAAGACAACTTACCACTCCTTACACACCCACCCAAAATGGTGTGGTTGAGAGAATGAATAGAACCATTCAGGAACGGGTCACTTCTATGTTGTCTACGACCAACTTACCTCAAGGAATTTTGGGGAGAAGCTGTTACGACGGTTGCTTACTTGATTAATCGGTCACCTAGTACACCACTAAAGTACAAGGTTCTGCAGGAGATGTGGACGGGCAAAGAGCCCAATTATGACAGATTACGTGTATTTGAGTGTGAGGCATTCTCACATGTGCCAAAAGCGCTTAGATAAAAAGTTGGACCCCAAATCACACAAGTGCATCTTCATTGGATATGGTGTAGACAGAGAGATGGGATATTTTCTCTGGCACCCGGAATCAAAGAAGGTTATATGCAACTCACAGGTGATATTCAACAAGTCTAAGTTGCATAAAAATATAGTGAAAGACATTGAGTATAACACAGTATGGTTTGAGGATGTTTCCTCACCACCAATAACACAGAATGTTAGACGTGCTAGTGACGCACCTTCCACTAGTACACACACACATGTTGCTCCAAAGAAAGCGATATCCAGCAGTCAGGCACTCCAAAGATCTACTCGTACATCTTGTGCACCTGAGCGTTTTGAGCCAGGATTAGACTACTTGCTAGTCATTGATTGCAATGAACCACCTTGCTACAAAGAGACCATTCAAATGGATGATAGCGTGAAGTGGGAAGAGGCTATGCAATCTGAGTATAGCTTGGTTTTAGCCGACAAAACTTGAAAATTGACAGAGTTACCCGCAGGTAAATAGGCATTGCCATGCAAATGGGTGTACAACAAGAAGTATATCACAGATGATTCCGAGCCTAAGTATAAGGCAAGATTGGTTGCTAAAGGTTTCAAGCATACAAAAGGCGTGGATTTCACTGAAATCTTTTCTCCAGTGGTCAAGATGACCACATTGCATCTTGTGCTTGGTCTAGTAGCCATTGAGGACTTGGAATTGGTCCAAATGGATGCGAAGATAATGTTTCCTTATGGGGATCTGAAGAGGATGCTTACATGAAACAGCCAGAGGGTTTTGTGATAAAGCATGAGAAGCCAACACGGACAGAACTGGTGTGTAGACTCAAGAAAGCTTTGTATGGATAAGAACAAGGATCAAGGCAATGGTACATCAAGTTTGATAAGTACATTTAGTCCCAGGGTTACGTACAGAGTCAAGAGGATCACTGCTTGTACACAAAGAGGTTCAACAATGGCATCATTTTGATTTTGTACTGGATGACATGCTCATAGCCGGAAAGTCAAAAGATGAGATTACACTTCTCAAGGATGCCTTAAGAAAGCAGTTTTCTATGAAAGATTTGGGTGATGCACATCACTTTCTTGGTATGCGTATCAAGAGAGATCGCAAACGTGATATACTTGAACTTTTGCAGGAATAATATATTCACAAGGTCTTGCAACGTTTTAATATGCAAGGGGGAAAAGCATTGAGTACCCCAATGGCTGCATACAAAATACTCAGCAAGCATGATTGTCCCAAATCGGAAGCTGAAAAGGCAGAGATGGCAAAGGTGTCATATTCTTCGGCAGTTGGTAGTCTTATGTTTGCCACATACATTGCATATGCAGTGAGAGTGGTCAATAGGGTTATGGAAAATCTAGACAGAAAGCATTGGGAAGTAGTGAAGCACATCTTGAGATACATCAATGGCTCAGCTAGCAAGTGCTTACGCTTTGGCAACAGTGATGCATCCATAGTTGGATACACTAATTTTGATTATTCGGGTTGTGTGGACACTAGGCGATCCACAATTGGCTACGTTTTCTTGTTCGCTAGAGTGGTAGTTTCTTGGAGATCATGTATCTAGAGTTGCACTTCGTCTTCCACCACTGAGGTAGAGTATGTCGAAGTTTCTAGTTCTAGTAAGGAAGCTGTGTGGTTATCTCGTCTAGTGAGAGATTTCGGTGTACACCAGACTCTAGTGCTACATTGTGACATTCAGAGTGCGGTTGCGTTAGCAAAGAACCCCGTGTTTCACTCCAAGTTGAAACACATAGAGGTCAGGTATCATGTGGTACGGGATATTTTGGCTAGCAAAGGCATCGGGTTGTCAAAGTTCACACGGATGAAAACCCAGCGGACGCTCTAACAAAGAGCCTAGCCTCAGAGCGGTTCGCACATTGCATAGAGATGATGGACGTAGGGTGAAGCTACAATCATGCTTCACGTTTTGTACATTTGTACACTACATTCTTTAGCCACTTGGGCCACGTTGGCCTTCGAGTGGGAGATTGTTGGGTTTCACGCCCCGTGGTCGGATATGGACGGGCGGCCGCCTGCCCACTTATTCTTTTGGTTATAATGAGAATAAGGAAATAGAGAGTTTACACTCTCTAGAGCTCCACCAAAGATCTGATCCTTCTCTTCTTCCCCTTCCCCTTCTCTCCTGCACTCTCTTGCATGGATTGCCTCGATCCTTGATCTCCATTGCCCCCCCGATGTGAAGTTCTTGTGTTTGACATTGGGTAATTTGAGAGGTAATACTAGGTTTACGGATGTTCGGTCTTTGTAAGAAGAGCATTGTCGAATGGATTCAATTGTTGTTAGTCTTCGTCTTCTTGACTTTCAAGTTTTTGCCTCCTGTTTTATCACTTCAGTTCTCCTCGCTTCTGTTTGATGTCTCATTCTGTGAAGACTTGTAAGAACTTTTTTGAACTTATCTACTTCGTAGACCATAGTGAGTTGTTCGTAGAGAGTACTACTATATCCCTCTAATTGGCATGCTCTCTCTCTATCTCTCTCTCTCTCTCTCTCTCTCTCTCTCTCTCTCTAAAAGTCAAGAGTCACTTAATATATCCACAAAGTATTCAACATCCTTTAGCGAAGATCCCTACATCATACAACAGACTGGGTTTACTCGCGACTTGATAGCTATGGCGATAAGGAAAATTCAATCGCCGTTAATGACTCTCCTCTCTCTCTCTCTCTCTCTCTCTCTCTCTCTCTCACACACACACACACACACACACACACACACACACAACTCAGTTGACATCGTCTAGTCTCTCTCTCTCTCTCTCTCTCTCTCTCTCTCTCTCTCTCTCTCTCTCTCTCTCTCTCTCTCTCTCTCTCTCTCTCTCTCTTTCACACACACACACACACACACACAACTTAGCTAACATTGTCATAAAAACCTTGTCCTACAATAAATGGGGTGTAACTATTTGAGACCTGATGATGAGGATATAGTAAAAAAGTTAAAGCTCATAAATGCTTCATGAATCCAATCGTGTCTCATCGCCAATGTGCACAGGGCACACATGTCCTAAGTTACTTGCAAGCCGAGCTTTGAGAAGCTAAGGACACTAAAGCTCTTACACGTCAATTCTCGGAAGGAGAAACTAAGGACGCTCGCAGCCTGTTGGAATTATCGCCCCCTGGGCCCTCCCACTCTCTCTCCAATTGATGGCACATTGTCTCGCTGTTTTGTGTATCGCGCAAGCCTTAGGGTGCACTCGCTTGAAGGCGTCGAAGCAAGCAAATATCACCACGTGTCTGGGGAAGGGGCCGAAATCCCTTCCCCCATTATATAAAGTATAGATGGTTTCAAAAGAAAGAAATTCTTTTTTTAAAAAAACTCACAATTGTGAGTGATAGTATTAAAATGGCACCAAGAAATATACAAATCAGCCTCAAGCTCATGCTGAGCCTTGAGGGCCAGATGGATACATCATAGCTTAGTTAGAAGTACCTAACAACATACTATTTTCCAAAAGCCCAATCCTTTACACAGAATGGCTTGTCCAAATGGTGAGAGTCGCCCTAAGCCAATTATCCGAGATTTTCCTTTTACCTATCACCAATATTAACTCGTTACTTTCTTGTACAATCTTTGAGAAGGTAGCCCCAAAGAGGTCACTATCAAAGACACGATAGCTCTTGGCTTTCCATGTATTGTTGAAAAAATAGTATCTGAGAACTTGAGTACAAATTAGAAGTGTAGGACTGCAATATTGTTCTCCTCCAAGGCACAATTTTTTCTTGAAAAATCTGACCTTCTACGTTCTTTGTATCTATTTTCACTCCTTCCCTGCCGAGCCTCTAATTGTCGAGCATTCCATGAAGAGGTGGGCAAGGTATTCGCTAGCCAATCTGCACCATGAACACCTATCATACCCGATACCACGTGCCTGAATCTTGACACCTATCGGCAAAGCTCCCCACATCACCTTCCACAAAAATATATTCATAAAATGAGGCCAATGTGGATTCTAGGTGTTCTTCGTGACCTCGACCCATCGAGCTTCCGACCATTGTTTGTTCAAAGGGAAACCAATCAGCCTCATGTATTAATGCTTGGTAAATGCCCTTGGTATGAGGTTTAGAGAATTGGCTACTCATGGGCCATTTCCAAGCTTACCACTCAAAAGTGGATTCCCAAATTGGCATGAGAATGTTGTCCATGCCTTCAACAACTCTGTTGACTAGTAGCTTCTCAGTGCCATTAAAACTGGGTAGCCAACAGGTCAGAGGGTTTCCAACAGTTACTATTTTCATCCCAGAAGTGGATCAACCACTGGAGTCCTTTATTGTTCATCCTTCTTGCAATTTCTCTCCAATATAGGTTCAAAATTACACCAAAAACTTTAGACAGCCAAGGGGACCATTGTGAGATGGAGTTCTAGAAGTATCTGGTTAAATTCACCCCATTCCAGTACCCATGTTTCTCTATTGCACTTTTGCACCAACTCACTTGTGATGCCACCCAACCTCAAGCTAGACCATCTCGGGGCTAAGAGTTTGCCATGAACCTTGATTCCTTTCCATTGACCACCTTTAGAGCAAAGTTTTGCCTTGTCTATCATCTCCTTGGTCATGATAGCCCAAGACTGGTCTTGTTTTGTGATTGAGACCATAATCTTGGCACACAAGGCCTCAACATGAACAACATGGTTGAGAATACCGAGGCCTCCTTGAACCACCGATCTAGCGATGACTTTCCACTTTGCCCCTTGCCATGGCGACGAGGCTTGAGTGTTTTTCCTCCATAAGAATATTTCGACAGGTTTCAAAAACTCCTTCCAGTTACATTTGGCAAAATAAAGAAATTCTTACATTACTGAAGAAAATTCTACGAGTAAGATAAAGATGAAAGGACGATGAGAAAAGACTTGAGGAAACTCTAAGGCTAAGCAAACAACTAAAGAGACAAAAAAACTAGTCTTGATTGGTGGGCTTTCCTATAGAGCGTAACAGGACATACGCAAGTTGACGTCAAGCATCTAGCACTGAAGTATACAAAGTATGAAGCTCATTGATAATTTTAAAAAAACGAATTGCGTATATGATGATTAATTATCTCATCGGTATCTGTTAAATGGTCCAATTTTCACGACATTGACAAACTTTTGGAAAAGAATTTCATGTGTATTTATTGCTCTAAATCAAGCGTAGTCAATTTTCTCTTATTTCTCAAAGAATCTAAGAGAGAGAGAGAGAGAGAGAGAGAGAGAGAGAGAGAGAGAGAGAGAGAGAGAGAGAGAGAGAGTGTTACGAATTTTCACAATTGGAGGGAGCAAGGAGTCTTGGCTGTCGATCACAAAACCTAGTGCAAAACATATTTAAGGAGAAAAACGTTGCGGTAAAGGGTTGTCCTCGTGCTATAGGACGGTTATGCAAAGGATAATGTTGGGCTGCAATATATAAGATGCATTGCCAAACAAGGACATACGTAGATTCACATCAAACACCTAGGAATAGAGTAAATATGTACATAGTGCATTGAGTGCTGTAATACATAACTTGAATTGCCAAACTATCAGAAAAGAAGTGCACGTCTATTTGATATATATATTCAATTATCGAGATTGAGCATGCACTAGTGAAGAAAACATGTGGCGAAGCATTGACAAACTCAAAAAGTACAGAAAGCATCAATAGACTAAAAATTGAGTTGTAATACTGACCTGGTAATCATGTACGGGTGTTGTCCAATTGTGCAAGAAAGGCAAAGGACTGTTTGAATCATGCTACATAAAAGCAATGTGAATAGTTAAACATTTCGTCTTGCAATTAGGCACAAAGTGAAAAGTTTAAACATTTCGTCTTGCAATTAGGCACAAAGTGAAACTGCTAAATATATAGTGCACGTTATGCAGAAGTGCCATACAAAAGCCTGGTGGAGAGTTGGCACTATGGTCTCTCCAGAATTTATAAGAAACGAAAGCCATGCCCTGCCCCATAGCATTTATGTGCTGCGCCAATCAAACATAATAGAGAATTGGGTGCATATAACATACCTTACAATGTTGTTGAGATGGAGTGTGCTTGTGCAGTCAAAACGTCCACTGGAATAACCGGTGTATGACAGTGCACTCATGGTTGAGCTTTTTCACGGGTAGGAGTGGGGCCAAAGATTGTTTTGGCGAATTGCGACATCAGACGATCCAGGGTTGCTTGCATATTGAACTACATTGTTTGGCTCTTCCCATGTATATGAATACTCTAGCTTTATAGCGGTTGTTGTTGGCAGGGCAAGTGGAGTACTACCGAATTTTGCTCCATGAATGGTGATGGCGCCTCCTCAATGATGATGCCTCCCGCTCTCGATCACCAGCAACCTCTTGCTCTCGATCACCTACGACATAAGCAACCTCCGGACCCTCAATGGTGCTGACTTCAAAAGGCCTTCGATTGCTACTCTCCAACATCGCTTGCTCTTGAAGCACCATTACGAGCCATTACTTCTGTCTGCTTTGAAGCACCACCTTGGCTTTGGCCCCCTCACTCTCAAGAGAACTCTGCCATGCCTTCTTTCACCCTCTCGAGCTATCACTGCCCATGCCTCTTGGAGGGACCACATCAGATATTTGTTACCTTACCCAATATAGTCTCTACCCCATGACCATCTCTCTTGGAATAGTTTTCTATGTCTGGGAGATTCTAGTTAAACAAATGGCTTCAAAATTAGGCACACATACTCATTTTCCTCACCATAGATTTCCATTTTTCTTCTCACAAACTCTCCCCAATTATCATCAGTGTTTGGGAAAAATCATTTTCCAAACTTTACACAATTCCTTCCGATTTATACCAAGAATTTTAAAAAAATGATTTAATTTTTAATAATTTTACACTATTTTTGTCAAAATCTAGGCAGGAATGTTCCTATTCCTCTTGCTCTCAAGCGGGATTTTTGAATTTCAAAGTGATACGAATATAAGCTGAGACCTCCTTGCTCTCAACAAATCTAATGTTCTTCTGCTCATAGCAAATTTAATCTAGTGGTGCTCCGTGGTATAAATTTTAAGTGCTGGACCAAAGAATTTGGGCGGATGCTTGTGTGAACCAGCCTCTGCTTCTCCCGCGGTGTATTTTGGAATGACGAACAACGATGGGCGCCACGAGCCCGTGCTGCTGCCTCTCGACGCAGACCTCACCTCCTACTACACTACTTTCTTTGTTCATGTGCGTATGTGGGTGTGAGAAGAGAGAGGGAGAGCGTGCGTGCGTGTATGGAGAGAAGAAAGAAGAAGAAGAGTATTTTAACGTCGTGGGAAACTAGAGAGAGAGAGAGAGAGAGAGAGAGAGAGAGAGAGAGAGAGAGAGAGAGAGAGATTTTTCTATTCTAGCTCAGAAATCAATGTCATTTTATTGTTTTAACTCTACTTAAAAACACATCCGTACTTTTCATGCAGGATAAGGAGTTTTCTTTCAATTTTTACAACCTGCCACATCCAACAGCAACTGGTTGTGTATCTCTTAGGGATGCCAAGATCAAATGTGACTCAGAAACACGACAGTTGCTCGCAGGTTTTGATGTTATATTACAACAGGTCATTATTCCTCTTATATTTATTTCTTTTGGTAGTAGGATCCTCGATTTCAAGAACATTGCATGCAGGGCGAGCTTTTGAGCTTCTTTGTTACAGAAAAAGCATGGCAGCTTTGTTACCCAAGCAGAAAGTGCCTTCCTAAATCTCACCTTTGCCTTCGGCAGTTTTTTTCTACACAAAAATCAAGTGTAGATAATCACGGTTAGAACTTATTATTATCATTTTAAGTTGCAAAACATATGCAACCAAGACCATTCTCTAGCCAGTGTTCAATGCTGTGTAATTTTCTAAACTTGCCATTGATACTTTCTGTTGGAGCTTTTTGAAAACATGTTGTAATGAAAGTTCCACTTTGCCACAAAGTACATTCCATGGAACTGTGTGTTAAGAACCGAATTTCTGGCTGGTGAGAGCGATTGCATGTCTAAGTCGAAGGACATAGACCTTACCATTGAGAAGCTACATATCAGGTGAGTGAATAAATTTGGACAGGATATTGTAGACGAACTCCACCAATGGAAATTACATATCCCTCTTAAGTTGTGATCAGAGACATGGCACGTCAACAAGTAGAAACCATTGAATTGGTATTCCCTGATTGCCCATTGGTCTGAGGATGAAATGACAACGTGAACTCGAGTGTTGTATCGAGATTCTCAAACAATGCACTCCATAACAAAGTAGTCATCTTGAGGTCTCTGTTTGACCCAATAGGCTGTGGCATCCCATGATATCTGAGGATCTAGTATAATCGAGATGCCATTATGCTGACTATTGAGTCTTTGGTAGGTCAAAGGTAAGATCAACAGCAATACTCTCCTATGATTGATCTGGAATTAATAAAGGTTGTAGGAGTCTTTCTCCTTTGTGCGTTTGAACTTCATCTTCTGATGTGTCATACAAGTCCACACATGCATATCCACATTCGACTTGAGTTAGAGTCCAATAGAAGTAGCTCTCTACTGCTTTGAGGATCATCTCAATGCCTCTATAGTCAACATAGGGAGGATTATGATACTTGATCAACATTTTACAACCCCCGTTCCACACAATTCGCTTTTGAGCATGAAGTAACTGTCATATATATTATAGATACCGACTTCCCATTGCAATATGTGAAAGGTAGTGTCAAACTTTAGATCTGCAGCGGATTGCTCCCTCATATTATAGAATTAATGATGGAATGTGGTGGTGACTGTTGAAAACTGCAGCTTGCCACATCAGCATTGCACAGACCTGCAAATCTTGCCGAGGTTTGCGCTACATTTGCGAGCTGCGATGTCAACATCTCCTGCTATTTGGCCCACAGGGGGACGGAGTTTCCCTCTTAGATATTGACCCCTCAGCAGCGTCCCTTGGGGAACTTCCCTCTTACATAGAAGAACTCTCATGGTTACAGCCGTTCCGTGTGAGCCCACCCTCATATTTTGTGAACTAATAGTGCCCCTTGCCTTTCTTTTACAGGCACTTGGGCCAAAATGCATTACAAATCATCTATTCTCGTAGCGCTATGCCGTATGTGACAGCTCTCTAAATCTTTCTAGAAGTATGAACTAGGGCCTCCATGATCACGGCTGGTGCAACAAACTTGGCTAGAACAATATCATGAGGTACTAAAAGTTTCTATGTATCATACGTGGTGCCATCATGAGTATTGGTGCTTGCTCCATTTGTGTCCACCAGTGTGCGGCTAGGCTTCCTGTGTAATGTCGACGATGACGATGACGACGACGACGACGATGACGATGACGATGACGATGACGTCAAAGCTGAAAAAATGCTAGGTACTTCTGCTAGAGATCTGCAATTTGCGGCTGTATTGTGGTGAGGATCTGCAATTGCCAATGCATGCGGAGGTGCAATGCAAAACGCTAGCTGATCTAGGCTGAATCTGCAAAGCGCTGACTGCTTTGGGCTGAAGCGAAAAATGCTAGGCTGATTCTGTTGCTGATGGTCGATGTGGCGAGGATCTGCAACCGGGAAGGGTGCTTTACGGCAAGGTTCCGGGCTGATTGAAAACGCTGGTTTTAATGGGCTGAAAACGTTGGGTTGATCTTGAGAAAATGCTAGAGCTCCTGAGATGCTGCTGATAGGTGCCTACCTCCTTGTGTCTCTGCATTCATCTGCCTTTCTCATGTGCCCTGGGACTCCTTTTATAGGTGCCTGGAACTGGGTCGAGCAGCTACAAGGGCAGCCCCATGACCAACTAAAAATATGCTGAAATTGACTAATAAATCAAGTCGACTAAGAGGTGGTTCACACGGTAAAATGCCTGCATGATGAAATGCTGTTGTGTGCAAGAGAGGGTATGCAACTATGATTGACTTGGACATGCACGTCCTGCTAGAGGCTCACAAAGGTGCCAGGCTCAGTCCTAAGCTACTGGATCAGGCTAGACTATGGCATAACATGTCCACGTAGCGCAAGTGAAGAGAGAGAGAGAGAGAGAGAGAGAGAGAGAGAGAGAGAGAGAGAGAGAGAGAGAGAGAGAGAGAGAGAGAGAGAGAGAGAGAGAGAGAGAGAGAGAAATGAAATGTTATATGTTAGTCTTCAAAAGGCCATAGTGACCTATGAGACCGGAAAGTTACAAGGTGGTGGATCTGATACAAAGTCGGAGTAACAAAATAACCTAACAACAGTACAAAACAAAAATATATACTATGGGATCCTAGATTGGTCGATGTGAGCTAAGCAAAAAACTAAGCAAAAATGGGCGGCTTGTTGGGATAACTGAATCACAAAAGATCTAGCATCGGTCGTTGGCGAATCTCATCAATTTCCTCCATGGTTACTAGTTTGATCGGGCATCGTGCATGCCTGGCCAGCGTGCTCCGAATCTTTTGACGTAGCCTCCGTTGATGCTGTGTAGTCCTTCGCAGTCGTGGGCGCCTGGATTTCCCCAGTTCAATCGCTCGGTCGATCAGTGTGCCTCTGGTGTGAGACGAGGGGGAGCTCTGCTGTGGGAGTGGCTCTTGCGGCTGTCCCGTGTCTACTCTGAAGAAGTTTGTGATCCGTCTTTGAGACTGGTTAGCCTCGCCATTCATCAGGCTCTCTCTGTGTCTGCGCAGCTCGAGCAAGAACAAACCCAAGCATCTTTGATCTTCGTATCCCATTACTCTTGAGAGTGGTCCAAAACCCTCTCTGAACAAGCAATGGAAGCGGCCTTGTATCTCGTAGTAGACGGGGCAACGGCATGTATAATGCAGCTCTGTCTCAGGTTCCATGTCACACAAGGGGCATGTCTTGCCCTTTGCTAGTACTCCGCTGTATCTCCCAGTTTCAATCCGCAGTTGGTGAGACGATGTGCGTAACTGGCCAATAGCACATCGTATCCCATGAGACAAGTGGGTATCCATGTATCTGGGTCTCGTCACAAAACCATCTTCCGTAAGCTTGAGAAGGTGGTCTCTGTAGAAAGCCATCTTCGTGCCCAATTCTTGTGCTGGTTGTATCCATGTCCTCCTGGTGTCTAGCTTGGTTAGGTCTTGGCGGATGAGCTTGGTGATCTCCGACTGTGTAAGAATGAGAGATGGTGCATCCAATGAGTACTGGAATGGTGGCAGCTTGTCTATGCTGAACCCATGCGCTTGAAACCATGATGTCATCTCCGCATACCAGCATGTTGTATCTCCTTGTATGGCTAACTGTTGAGAGGACTCGAGTGCTATGCGGGCATATCTGTCTCTGGGAAGTTCCCATGTGTGGTTTATGAAGGAGACTGATCTGGTGAGCGCCTCCACCACTAGTGGGGGGGCCGCTAGCTCTGCTCGGATAATGGCCCGTGGTACTGATGCCTTGGCTCTAATGAGCTGCGAGATCATAGAGACGAGAGGATTCTCCATGTTCCCCACATCCGTCTGTGCGACCCGGCCTCCCGTGGTGATCCAATGAAGGTCCCCATATCTCAGCCCCATAGAGCAATGCTGAAGCCACCAAGGTGTTAAAGAGCCAGAGCTTCGTCCGGGGCTCTTGAAACTGAACCTGCGAACACATCCTCTCCAATCTACCCAATGTTGCGTGGGCTCTAGTCAGTCTGGCTTTGCTGCTCTTCTGAGTGAGAATGTAGGTTCGCTAAAAACCACTCCAAGGTAAGTGTAAGCGTCTGTGTACTCCACAGTCTCCTGGCCGTATGTGAATGTAGGTGCTGATCTCCTGATCCATTGTGGGGTGACTACGTGCTTCCATTGCCTCTTTAACTTGGGACACATCTCCATGAGTTGCCCAAAGGTAACATCAGCCTTTCTACCCACCAAATCAGCCCTTAAACTATAATTTGGTTGCCCTTCCCCCAAAGGAAAGTCAGATGCATTGTAATGTTTCCTGGGCTTTCTCTTCTTCTTCTCTTTACCTGTACCTGTTTCAACCTGTTTCCCTCTTTTATGGCTAGGACTTGCATCACTCATGTCATGATCTCTTGTAACCCTCTTACCTACAAGCATGACCATAGCTCCCAAATCATCCTCTTTCTTCTCCAAACGGATTATGCTTACCACTTTTGTTTTGCCCTTCTCTTCTGTTGTCAATCCACTTGGTCTTGCTTCCCCTTTAATCTCAATACCATAATCTTGAGCTCGAGAAGGAATTTGTGGAGGAAGAGGAAACATGTTGCCACCCATTCTCTTTGGCTTGTCACATTGAGGGCTTTTATGACCCCATTCACCACAATTGTAGCATTGAAACATATCCCCTCTTCCAGCCATGCCTCTTCCTCTACCACCTGTATAACCCTCATTGCTTCCATAACCACGTCCATATCCATAACTTTGACCTCTTCCACCTCCCATCATATGCACACTAAGATTCTTCATAAGACCTACCACCTCTTGCATCTCCTTGCGAAAGGCATTCACATCATGAGAAGCTTGTTGATCATAACCTGGCTCCCTGATGAGGACCCTTGGTTGCTCTACTGCTTTCACTTCAAGCTTTGGCTCCACATTGATTCCAAGTTGATGAAGACGCTCTGCTTTCCACTCTTTATTCTTTGCAATTTCAACTGCCTCCTCAAAGGTCCTTGGTTGCTTAAGCTCTACCTTCAAGCGTAGGTTACTCCTCAAGCTTGCAAGAAACCTGTCCTTCTTCAACATGGCTGGAGGAATTTCAGCCCCCAAAGATGTACACCACTTTGCCCATAACGCATTAAATGCCTTGACAAAGTCTTCTATGGTTTGGCCTTCATCTTGTACTAAGCCTTGAATAGACTGCCATACCTTTTGTGGGTCTTCCACCTGTTGAAAGTGTGTAAGAAAAGCATGCCTTACCATTTCATAAGTCATAACTTGAGGAGGTTGGGCTGATTGTAGATCCTTTTCGTAGCCTTCCAACCATTCCCTAGCATCTCCCTTCAAACAGAAGTAGAAGATTCGTAGCACCAACGCTGGGTCTTGCTTGTCAGTAAGAAGGCAAGCAAACTCCATTCTCTCAATGAAAGCTTTGGAACTTTCATTTGATTTCCTACTAAACTCCGGAAAATTAAACGCCATGTCTTCAAAACCTGTAAACTGAAGGTAACTTGAAGCGATTCCTCGATGGCAAGCACCAAAACACTGTTGGGAAACAAGCAAACTGAAACACCTCTATAGTGATGTCACTCAAGAGCGTTGAAAGAGAACTACAAGACGTAAAAAGCTTTGCCAAATCCTTCTAAAACACCACAAGTCCAATAGGAGTAGACCCTTGGGAATTTACTAGCCGTCGCCCACCCAAGAGACTATGTCACATATGAGCAAAACCCTGTCAAAGCATGGATTTACAGCACACGCCGACCAATGCATATGAAGACAAGAGCCTCTCCTTTCACAATCAAACATCACAAACCCACAACTTCAACATCAATTCCACAATTCATAGATACATGCCCTTCGAATCTGTCTACACACAATTTGCCACTAGGCTGCCATAGCCATAACCCTGCAGAGAACTAGTCGTAACCTGATGAGCACAACTCCAATTGGGGCACTTTAAAGCTTGAGAGAAAGCTTGAAAAATGATTGGCGAGAAAGCTGAAGATGACTAAAATTGATTCCATACACCCCCATGAGCAAAATTGACGCGAACAGAGAGCTGTCCAAGCACGACTACACGTAGAGAAGGCTACTCGGGGCAAAAAACTGCATCCAAGAGCACCAAGGAGACAGAACGAGCTAAAACCTGCAAATTTCTGATGTTTGGATGAACTTTTTTTAGTTTGTACATGAGTTTTAGTTATATACAAGGCTCACTTCAAAAAACTCACTCACGAGCACTTACAGTAGCCCGACAACTGTCACTAGACTAGCGACTTGCAGTGCATGTACATGTGCTTGCTAAAGCAAGCTAAAAAACCCACAAAAAGAAAGCCCACACGCCCTTTTGACATCGGGCGTCATGACCATATGTACAAATTTACAAAAAACGGGGTGTCAGAAATGTGCCCAACAACGTCTGTAGATCCCGTCCATGTATACAGAATCCGTCTCCCGTGTGAATGTGTAGCGAGTAGGGGCTTCTACCCGTGGCCTGTGTGCTACACTGAAATGGAAGGAGATGGTCATCGACACCAGAGCATGATCTACTGTTATCCCGACCGGTCTGGTCCCAACTGTGAGATCCTGGATACTAGAGATGAGATTCGGTTGTGCCATGACATAGTCCACTGTGCTGGTTCCATGCTTGTGTGGGAAGCATGTAAAACCTCCTACAGCAGGAAATCTCTGTAGGCCGTTCAAGATGGCCAATCCATGTGCGGTGCCCATGTCTATCAGGTGTCGCCCATACTCAGTATATTCCACATCGTGTGATAGTCTAGACAGGCCTGTCTCCACAACATCTAGCTCTCTTAGCATCTCCACTGAAGTATCATAAAACACTGCCTGGTGATGGGCAATCCTAGCATTGAAGTCCCCTAGGATGATAATGTCACCATCCCTAGAGAACTCCCATATGTCATCATAGAGAAAGGGGACTGTCCTCTGGGTGATGCATAAACTGATGTACTCGGGGGAAAGTAGCAAATAGCTAAGTAGAGATATCTGCTTGTCTCTGCTTTCAATCTCACCCACATGTACCTAGTCTGCTCATCCCTGCGGGCTATATGTATCAGTGGCTGGAGATCCTCTGTAAATAACACTGCCACTCCCCCTGAGCCCCGCCCTCTGTGTTCTGAGCGTGTCTCTTGTCTGTAAGCTGTCTCCCACCTGTATCCACGGATGTGAGGCATGGATTGCCCAGGGGCCTGGTGTGTCTCAGAGTAAAAGATGACGTCTCTTCCAGTAAAGCTATCCTCAAAAGCACCTACATCGAGACGCATAGATCCATTACAGTTCCAGGCAGCCACTTTGAGTGTGGTCCCATAAGTCTCGCACCGTCATGTGGAGCGTCGCTCTAGTATTACCACTTTTCCGTCTCGGTAAAAATCAATCTTGCCTTTTCTCCTTGCCGCTCAAATCTCCGGCATTACTTCCTGCATATGAGCGATCTGCGAGAGGGTGAGATCATCCCCGAGAAAGATGCCAGTCTCTTTAAGAGTTGGTCTTTTCTTCAAGAAGGACTTCTTCTCTTCCATGGAGGGAAAACGGAGGATGAGTGCTCTTTCTTTTGAGGTTTCTCCAGTGCTTCCACTTTTCTTTATGTTGCCCACTCTCCATGCCCTTGTGTGCGTCGGCTCATGAACCCCCATCAAGGCTGTGAGTTCTTTTACTTCTTCGTCCACATTGCCTTTGTCTTTAAGACCGCAAATTCTCACATGTAAAGCACGCTCCCGTCTCCTTTGCTCCTCCTCTAGTGTCTGATTAATGATATTGGGTGTGGACGTGTGCGTTATCTCCTTGCCTTTTCCTTTCTTGGCCACCTTGATCCATTTCTCGGCTTCATCCGCCTTCTGTTGAGTTTTGGTAAGAACATCCACCCAAGCGGTCGTCATTTCTTTGTGTTGCTCTTCTCCCTCTTTGATGGCCCGTACTTGCTTCTTGATTGTGTTGATTTCTTCGATTACTGAGGGTTGCAGTTCGCCCTCTTCCAGTGTGTTTCTTGATCGTGCTTCGGCGAGATCTTTCTTGAGCGACGCAATCTCTTCCTCTTGAGTCGTCACTCGGTCTTCCAACGTACTTATCTTGCTCTCTTGGATCAGCAAGCGTCCTTCGAGCATGTTTATTGTGCCCAAGAGATTGCGGTTCATCTTGGTAATGATCTCCGTCATTTCCTCTTTGCATTTTTGAATGACATCCTCTAGGGGGTCGGCTTTATCGCTCAGCTTCCTCATGCTTGGTCGCCGTTCGCCAAGGGGTCCCTAAACGTATGTGTGCACCCACACCAGCAGCGGACGCGACAGTTGGGCGAGCGGGGGAGCGTGGGGGGCGGTATGGCAAGCGATAGAGTGTAGACGAGAGATAGAGAGAGAGGGGGAAGAAGGGGGGGGGGGGACATCCTATGCATAGAGGATGGGGGGGGGAACCTTACGCGGGGTTGCAGGCGGAGCGAGGGGGGGCGGGGTTGCAGATGCAGCGCGAGGGGAGGCGGCAGCGCAGGGGGTAGAGAGAGCAGGAGCTGGGGGGCAGGGCAGTGAGCAGGGGCGGGTGGAGCCGTGCAGCGCGCAAGAGTAGCGAGCACCGCAGGGCAAGGGGGGGCAGGGCAACGAGCACAGCAAGGCGCGGGAGGGCAGGGAGCGGCAGAGGGGGGGGAGGCAAGCAGAGAGAGAGAGAGAGAGAGAGAGAGAGAGAGAGAGAGAGAGAGAGAGAGAGAGAGAGAGAGAGAGAGAGAGAGAGAGAGAGAGAGAGAGAGAGAGAGAGAGAGAGAGAGAGAGAGAGAGAGAGAGAGAGAGAGAGAGAGAGAGAGAGAGAGAGAAATGTTATATTAACGTCTTCAAAAAGGCCAAAATGACCTATGAGACTAAAAAGTTACAATTGGTGAATCTGATACCATGTCTGAGTACGGAAATTACAAAGTTACAAAGTTACAGAGAACTAACACTAAAACACTAAGGAGAAAGGAAATGGGGGGTTGGGGGGGGGGGGGGGGGGGGTGTGGGTTCAGATGAAATCTCTCATCGGTCGCTGTCGGATCTCATTGACCTCCTCCATGGTCAGAACCCTGGTTGGGCGTCTTTCATGTCGAGCTAGAGTGATCTGTATCTTTTGTTGCAGCCTTCATCGGTAGTGGGAGACCCCCCGAGGTCATGGACGTCTAGGTCTGCCAAGTTTAGTGGCTCGGTCAAGCAGTGTACCTCTAGTATGAGTAGGCTCTGAGATCTGCTGTAATGACTGCTCCGTTGGCTCTCCTCTATCTGGTGTAAAGAAATCTGTGATTCGTCTCTGAGACTGTCTTTCCCCTGATGTCCTCAGCAAGCTCTCCCTAAGTCTGCGCAGCTCTAGCAGGAACAATCCGAGACACCTCTGATCCTTGTATCTCATGACCCTAGAAAAAGGTTCGAACCCTTCTTTGAATAGACAGTGGAAGCGGTCGCGTATCTCATAGTATGCCGGGCAGTGACATGTGTAGTGCAGCTCTGTCTCTGGCTCTAAGTTACGTAGGTGACATATCCTGGCTCCTGCCGACACCCCTCGAAATCGGCTAGTCTTGATCTGGAGCTGATGTGAGGATGTGCGTATCTGTCCAATAGCGCATCTTATCCCATGAGATAAATGTGTATCCATGTATGCAGGGCCCAAGCCTAGTCACAAAGCCGTCCTCCGTGAGTTGGAGAAGATGCTCTCTGTAGAAGGCCATCTTCGTGCCCAGCTCCTGTGTCGGTTGTATCCATGTGCTCCTGGTATTTAGCTGAATCAGATCCTGACATATGAGTCTCGTGATCTCTGTCCGTGTGAGAGACAGGGAGGGTGCATCCAGCGAGTATTGAAGCGGAGGTAATCTATCCACGTTGAGACCATGCGATTGAAACCATGATGTCATCTGTCCATACCAACATGCTGTATCGCCTTGTAGAGCTAGTTGTCGAGATGACTCCAAGGCAAGCCGCGCGTATTTGTCCCTGGGGAGATCCCATAGACCGTGCATAAAGGAAATTGATCTCGTCAATGCCTCCACCCCGAGGGGGGGGGGGCGGCTAGCTCGGCTCGGATAATCTCATGTGGTGCTGAGGCCTTAGCCCGAATCATGAGAGCGATCATAGAGACGAGTGGCCTCTCCATACATCTCCATCCATCTGTGTTGCCAGATCTCCCATGGTGGTCTACTAAGGGCCCCCATACCTGAACTCCATAGAGCATAGCTGGAGTCACTAGAGTGTCAAAAAGCCAAAGCTTTGTTCGCGGTTCCTGAAACTGAACTTGCGAAAACATCCTCTCCAGTCCTCCCAAAGCTGCATATGCTCTCGTCAATCTAGTCTCTGATGCTCTCCTTAGTGAAAACACTGGTCCACCGAAGACTACCCCAAGATAGGTATATGCATCTATGTACTCCACAGTCTCCTGGCCATACATAAATGTGGGTGCCGACCTCCTGACCCACTGTGGTGTAGGTTGAACACCATAACCTTGGTTTTCCCCAGATTGACAGGCAATCCACTATCACGAGCAAATGTATGGAGAGCATCCAAATGACGCTGCATCCCCTTTGGGGAGTCAGAAATCAGCACAATATTATCAACATATAGTAACAGGGGATTCCATGTCTCTACTAGCTGAGCCCCCCTTTCCCCCTGACGCTGTACATAGTCCGAAAACTCATCCACATACATCCCAAAAAGAGTCGGGGATAGGGGGCATCCCTGCTTTACTCCAATAGTAGTGGACCATGTCAGACATTCCCTTAGTGGTGCGCACCCGCCCCATCACTGTCCTGTATAGAGCGAGAATACCCCATATCAGCTCTATAGGCACACCCATGTCCTATACTCTGTGTATAAGTCTGGCTCTCGGCATGTGTCAAAAGCTTTGCGGAAGTCCACAAAGCTACAATAGATCCTCTTGCCATGGTGTCTACCCTCCTCAATAATAGCTCTGAGTGTCAGAATCTGGTCAAGAGTGGAAAAACCTCTCCTGAAACGTGCTTGTTGTAACAGACTTGGACACTCCAAGTCAAGAATTAATCACGATAGCACCAAATAACCACTTCAAAACAATTCACAGATCAAAATAGATTTGCATTGGCCCGGCGGAGTTCCGTGCCTAGAGATATTGGCCCCAAAGATTGGAGCCCCTTTCGGGTATTTCTTTTTGTATTAATCAGTTCAAAGTACAAGAGAGTGGATCGGGTTTCACTCTCAGACTCTGCGTCCCGATGCTCTGAGAAGTGAGGCCCTCACCACTAATTTAAAGGTTACAAGGGATGCCCAAAAGCAGAGCCCCAAAAGCTTGAAAGCAAAAGCAAATTCTCTCTCTCTCTCAATGAGAGTTAAAATAAAGCAATTCAACTCTCTTTCTCTCATCCAAAATCCTTGCGTAGCAAAAAGCCAGTAGATTTGGGTCACTATAAAAAAAAAACCATTTTTTTCCGCCTTCGCGATTTTTGGAAATTAGGGTTTTTGGCAAAAATTAGGGTTTGTAGGAATTTTAGGGTTTCTGGCAGAAATTAGGGTTTTTGCTGTCCGTAGCCACGTCATCACTTTTTTTTTTGTTTTTTTTTTGTGACATACCCCCCCCTTGAAAGCATTGTAATCGACTGCGATTATGCTTGCAAAACCGACAAAAGCCATAAACCGTCTTAGCAGACAGTGATTGTTAGTACCTACATTCTAGGAACACACATGTAGCACATGTACAAAATCGATAGTCACATCACACGACATCACAGGACATCACCAGACATCACATGACATTCAACATTCATTCGGATCTTAGACCATGATTTATCGGCAATGTAGCTAGCAATCATATCTAGGTCCAATCGGGACCTCATCGATGTTGACTAACCCTTATTGCAACCATGTCTATTCAAAATCAATCAGACGAAAATGCTGTAGTCATTTCGTCTATCAGTTCCTGCACTCAAAAGAAGTCAAGAATAAATCAGTATCATTATCAGGAATTCCATTTCATAAAGTCATCCAGCAGAAGCTCTCAGTATCCCTGAAGCTCAAAGAGGCATTAGTGACTTTAGTATCAAAATCAAGGCATCTGTTGACAAAGGAGCGGAGTAACTCAGTCCTAGCATTGAAATCCCCTAGTATGATAATGTCACCATCCTTGGAAAAGTCCCAAATGTCACCATCCAAAATAGCAAAGGGAGATTGTCCTCTACGTGATGCATATACTGACGTACTAGGAGGAAAGTAACAAATAGCAATGTAGAGGTATCTACCTGTCTCTGCCTTGAGCCTCACCCACATGTACCTAGCCCGTTCATCCTTGCTTGCTATATATATCAGCGGGTGTAGTTCCTTCCTGAATAGAACTGCCACTCCCCCTGAGCCCCGTCCTCCATGCTCTGATCTGGTCTCCTGTCTGCAGTCTGTCTCCCATCTATATCCACTCACCTGTGGCATGGATTGACCAGGTGCTTGATGCGTCTCAGAGTAGAAAATGATGTCTCTCCCCATGAAGCTATCCTCAAAGGCCCCTACATCAAGAGAGTGTGTGTCTCTTGAACCAATCAACCTTGGCAATGAATAATTGATCATGAATACAATGGGGGCAATGGGTTGCATATATACCCATCTAAGTAAATTGCACTACCCAGACTTTGACAAATAAGTAAAATAAATACCTAAAAGCCAAAATAATTTGTAAGGTGCAGCGGAATGAATGTTGTATTTTCTCAAGATGAGTGATCCATATTTGCTCAAGGTTCCTTTTAGTTCTTATGGAAGGTAAAGCCTTCCGTTCTTTATGGAGAGTGCTGTGATCACGAACAAAGTGGATGGATATTGTGCGTGCAAGTGTATGAGACTAAGAGATAGAGAGAGAAGAGAGATACGACACCAGAGACGACGTAAAACCCTCTCGTCGGCGAGAGTGGTCTACTTATTGATTGCACAAAGTGGTACAATGACAATGCAATGGACTGATGCAACTTGGGACTATGCCGGTGACGACGACGGGGATGGCGACAACGACTTAAGGGCTATCTGCTGTCCATAAAAACGCTATGGCTGAAAATCTGGAACTGTTTTGGACTGCTGAAAATGACTGTTTTGGCTGCGTTTTTGAGGGCTGAAATTGGGGATCTTCTGCATGAATCTAGGGCTGAATCTGCTGCTATCCGTGAGGTTGGAAACGCTGAACTTCCTGCTGCAACAGATGGCTGAAAATGGAAAACGCTGGGGCTGCTTGTAGCGTTAGTAAAAACGCTGGGGCTGTAGGTGTGCTGGCGATCTATCCAATGCTGAAAATGCTAGAAGACTGTGGGCGATGAGGGAATTGGAAATACTAGGGCTTGGAGAGGGAAATCGCCAAGGCTTGTGGGTGCTGACGGGTTCTTGCTGAGAGAGAGGGAGTACCTGCTGCCTGAGGGTCTGTTGTGCTCCTTGCTCATCTGCCCAAGAGTGCTAGCCTAGGGTTGCTTATATATTAAATTAGCAAAATTGCCCTACCTACTTTTGTTGGGAAGCCACTTAAAAATAATAAGTGAAAAATGTCAAAAATAGGGAAAATAGGCTAAATGCACTGGAAAATTCCCCTAACTGATTCTAATGGATTCTGATGGGAATTTTGATGATCATGCTGTGTGCAACCAGAGGATATGCATCTATGCTAAGTGACTGGGCATGCACGGTCTACGAATAGACTCACAAAAGTGCCAGATCACTTCTAATTTAGATTGATTGGACTGACGGGAACCCTGCTATGGTGTAGCTTGTCCACGGACACATAGGGTTGGATGTGTCACGTGACATAATTAATGGGATCACATTGGGTAGTTCATTGGAGACGCCATAACTTTAACAATTGTAGGAGGTGAGATTGCTAGACACTTGGGATACCTTGTGGGTGTGCAAGTTTCATCTCGACAACTTTTGGATCGGGTATCAACTCCAATATAGAAAGATTTGTGTATTGGAAATTACAAGCTTGGCCATTTCATCTACATCTGAAGGTTGCTCAGTCCATCATGCTGCTTGTGATTTGTTATATTTTGCCATTGCTTCCTTGATTAAAGTTCGATTACGAGAACTTACAAAGCCAATACGTTTTATGTTACGAAAGAAAGATGCTAAACAATGTGGGATTTCTTGGATCTCATGGGATCATGCCTAAAAGAATGGGAATGGGAGCAATCTTGATTCTTGAATGTAGAGACTCATATGATAGTTACTGTAGCAAGCACTGTTAAAGTTTTGGCATCTCAAGTGAACTGCCCAATGTGAACCCATTATCTATTTTGGCTTTTAGGTATTTATTTTACTTATTTGTTAAAGTCTAGGTAGGGCAATTTTACCTCCATTGTATTACACAATCAATTATTCATTGCCAAGGTTGATCGGTTTAGGAGACTCTCTCTTTCTCTCTCTCTCTCTCTCAAGGACGATCATCAAGGGCAACTGAGGTGGATCACGCGCAAGGCAGACAGGTGGTTTCTCGCAGCCAATATTGGATAGGAGCGGTAGGAGTGCGCAACGACGCGCGGGCTCGCGCAGGTGCAACTGCAAGAGAACGCGCACGCGTAGCAGAGGGGGAGCCTGGAGCAGTAGCAGGTGCAATTGCAGGAGAACGCGCAGGCACAGCAGCAGGGACCCGCGTGCAGGTGGCTGATGTCGTCCTCCTCCTAGCAGCGCACACTGGTGTAGAGTCACAGCAGGCAGCGCGCGTGGTTTGGGGAGGGAGCAATACAGCAAGACGTCCACGCAGGCAGCCCCATGGCGAGGAGCTGCTGCGGCCCCATCGCGAGGACTCTCTCTCTCTCTCTCTCTCTCTCTCTCTCTCTCTCAGTGAGGCAGCGGGCTCACGCAGGAGACGCGGTACTCCGTGATTCCCTACGCGTAGAATGTCCTCGACACCTCTCCTTTACCTACGCGTAGAAGGTCCTCGGCAGCCCTCCTTTACCTACGCGTAGAAGGTCTTACATTTTCTACGTTAAAGTTTAAAGGTTTTCTAAGCCTTGAAATAAACTCTTAAAGTTCAAAGGCTTTTAAGCTTTAAAATACACTTTTAAAGTTTGCCTTATTCTCGGTCCCTTACCTTAGTACCCTACCCCACATTTGCGGGGCGGGTTCGATGGATCCGCTTACTGAAGAGGAAGGGCCGGGTGTAGATAGCTACACCACCCCAAAAAAAACAACAGCCACATTTAAGCGGAGAAACAGAGATACTGTACTATCATCAGGATCATTACGAGTGGGGAAAACGTCCAAGATACGTGATGAACTAATGATGGAGAAGGTCCAGATGATGCTCAAATCAGAGCTAAACTACATGAGAGATGACATCAGGAAGGAAATGCACGCGAGCGCGGAGACCTACAGGAACTCCATGTATGGAGACATGATGAGAGAACTAAGGGGAGAGACCCGGGGCCTACAAAATGAGGAGATTCAGATCTTGAAAACAGAATTACGAAACCTAATCAAGGCCGAAGTAAATGTAACAGAATGCGTCATGCAAAAGAAACTCGATGAGGCAGTAGCAAGTTTCGAAGCATGGAGAACAAATATGGAAAAGCACATGAGGGAAAAAGATGCAATAATCGAGGAGCTAAAAGGAGAACTTGCGGCCTGCAAATCTACAACTAAGGAGAAGGGAGACGACCAACCTTCGGTGCTCAAGGAGCTTGAGGACATGAAGGATCAAATGAAAGCTCTACGGGAAGGAGATGAACAGAAATCGAAAACGGCATCTTCATGGGCGGAACGTCTCTTTAAGACACAAGAAAAGGTTGATGAAGCAGAGAAATGGATTGAGGATGCGAAGAAAGGGAAGACCCAGATGCCGGAGACCACACCTACCTCCACCATTGTTAATATGACAATTGAGGAAGAGCAGAAAAGGAAGACTCGGGCTGTGCATGTGCGGGTAACAGGAGTCAAAGACAAAGAGAATGTAGATGAAGAAGTGAAGGAACTGCTACAACGCATGGGCATCACAGAGCCCACTCACACGAGTGCATGGAGAGTGGGCAAGAAAGGAATCGATGAGAAGGGAAACGTAAAGGATAGGGCACTTATTCTCCGGAAATAAGGAAAGAATTTCTAAAGAAGAGGCCAACTCTTAAGAAAACCGGTATTTTCCTGGGAGATGACCTTACATTGGCACAAGTGGCACACATGTAAGAGTTGATGCCAGAGATCAGGGCTGCACGAGAAAAGGGAAAAATCGCCTTTTATAGAGGAGGGAAAGTAGTGGTTTTGGAAAAGCGCTCAGCATGACGGTGCGAGACCTATGGGACGACGCTACAGATAGCGGCGTGGAATTGTAATGGATCATATAGGCTAGATGTAGGTGCCTTTGAAGACAGCTTTAGGGACAGAGGCATAGTTTCTACTCAGAGACACACCAGATACCGGGACAGCGTATGCCACATGTGAAGGGTTATTTATGGGAAACAGCTGGTCGACCAGACAAGAGATCTCTACAGGGTAGCCGGGGTTCAGGAGGAGTAGCAGTCTTATTTAAAGAGGAGCTGAAACCACTACTATAGATTATCAGGAAAGATGAGCAAGCAAGGTATGTGTGGGTGAGAATGAGAGCCGAGACAGGTAGATTTCTATACATCGCTATATGCTACTTCCCTCCGAATACCTCAGTCTACTCCTCACCTAAAGGACAATCCCCTTTCTCCATATTGAATAATGACATATGGGAGTTCTCTAGAGATGGAGACATCGTTCTCTTAGGAGACTTTAATGCCAGAACGGCCAACTCTCAAGCAGTATTCTATGATACTTCTGAGGAAATGCTTGCAGAAGTGGATTTATCACAGAAGGGTCTTACTAGAAACTCATAGGATAAAGAACACACTGAATATGGGAGACATCTCATGGAGATGGCAACTATACATGGTTTGGCCATACTTAATGGTCTAGAGAATTTCCCGTTATCGGGGGGATTCACATGCTTCCCGCACAGGCATGGGGCCAGTACAGTGGATTATGTCATGACTTCACCAAGCTTTATTTCTAGTATCAAGGAATTTAAGGTGGGACCCAGACCGGTTGGGATTGTAGTGGATCATGCTCTATTGACCTTATCAATCTCCTTCCAATACAATGCCTCTCAAGTACAAAGGAAGAAGACACACACAAGATATATTTTCACGCCAGAAACTGATTCAGTCTATGTGGAAAAGATCTATAATAGGATGTGGACAGCCGAGCCAGTATATACTGTAGAGGAGATTACTTCTCAATTAACAGAGATACTACATGGAGTAGCACAAGAGGCATACCCACATACTCAACCTGATCAGAAGAGAGGAGCCGGGAACATGCCTCAAAACAGCTGGTATGACGAGGAATGCAAAGAGACGAGAACCTAGGTCCAGAAAGAGCTTACACTTGGGATCATCACATATAAGCAGTCTTGGATTGCTCTTCGGCGTATAGTACGTCGCAAGAAAAGGGCATTTTTAGCCAAACTGGAGAAGGATTTATATCAGCTCTTCTTGAGTCAGGACTCACATGAGGCATGGCGCTTATTTCACGAGCACTCACCGCCTCCGACGATTACTTCTCCTGAGATATGGGGTCAATATGTAACATCATTATATATGGTATTTGGACAGCCTCCATTACCAGATCCACTAGAGCCATGCCCTGCTACTAGTACTTTCTTTACTACGGAAATGGTGGAAAAAGCCATTGATAAGATGAAGACAAGAAGAGCATATGATCATGATGGTTTAGTAGCAGAACATCTGATCCATGCCAGGGATCTACTTTCAGAAGTCCTTGCTCGTCTATTTAATTGGGTCATGTGTGAAGGATTCCTTGAATCTTGGAAATTATCTACTATCGTACCTATTTTCAAGTCAGGGGATCCTATGATACCCGGGAACTACCGTACCATTATGGTAGGTCACACTTTGACCCGACTGTACGCATCCATTCTTGAACAAAAATTGAGTAGATGGGCAGAGAATCAGGGCATAAGGGCAACGGGACAAGCTGGATTCAGAAGGGGTTATTCCACTTTAGATCATATTCTTACGCTCAGAGCCATTATTGAAGAAGGAAGAGCAAATGGGAGAAGAATGTATTGTTGCTTTGTGGATTTTCGGAAAGCTTTTGATACAGTACCAAGGGCCAGATTGATGCGCAGGATGCAAGAGTTAGGGGTCCCCAAAGAGATTATTTGGGGGATCATGGCCTTATACGGATCAGTAACTGGTTATGTACGTACTCCAGAAGGGGATTCCGACATTGTTCACTCCACCGTTGGAGTAAAGCAAGGATGCCCACTGTCCCCAACTTTATTTGGTATGTACATAGATGAGGTATCAGATTACATTGATAGAGAAGGTGACAGAGGTGCTCAACTTGCAGGGTCATGGATCCCGTTGCTGTTGTATGCAGATGATATTGTATTGATAGCAGAATCACCAGATGGAATGCAGAGGCAGCTAGATGCTTTACATAAATTCGCGGAGGACAGTGGACTGTCGGTAAACTTGGGTAAAACCAAAGTTATGGTGTTTAACACCACACCGCAGTGGGTTAGGAGATCGCCACCTACATTTGCATATGGCCAGGATACAGTAGAGTACACAGATGCATACACATACCTTGGGGTGGTATTTGCAGGACCGAAGTTTACTCTTAAGAAAGCAGCGGATGCTAGATTATCCAGAGCCTCTGCAGCCCTGGGAGGGTTGGAGAGGATGTGTTCACAAGTGCAGTTTCAGGAACCACGAACATAACTTTGGCTCTTTGATACTGTGGTGGCTTCGGCTATGCTTTATGGGGTCCAGATTTGGGGACCATCTGTGGATCAGGATAATTGGAAGTCAATGGAGAGACCTTTGGTATCTATGATTTTCCGAATGATTAGAGCCAAGGCCTCCGTACCACACGCGATTACCCGAGTGGAACTAGCGGCCCCTCCGATAGAAATTGAAGCTCTTACCAGATCAGTGTCCTTTATACATGGTTTGTGGGATACAAATAATGGCCGATATACTAGACTGGCCCTCGAATCCTCTCGACAATTGGCAATGAAAGGGGATACATCATGCTGGTATGCGCAATTGTCCTCGTGGTTTCAGAGACACGGGTTCAGTATGGAAAGATTGCCCCCCTTCCAATACTCTTTTGAGGCTCCATCACTGGCAATTACACGAAAGGAGATTAATAAAATCATCGGACAAGATCTTATACAGTTGGATACTAAGAGGACATGGGTAGACCCTACACAAGAATTGGGCACGAAGATGGCCGACTACAAAGAAAACTTCCTACAACTATCTGAAGATGGATTTGTGATTCGCCCGAGTTACATGGATACCCACCTGTCTCATGGGGTGAGATGTGCTATTGGTCAGATTCGTACATCCTCACACCAGTTGGAAATTGAATTTGGCAGATTTAGGGGAATCCCACTTGAGAGCAGAATTTGCCAGTTATGCGGAATGGAGCCGGAGATAGAATTACACTATATATGCCACTGCACAGTATACTACGAGATACGTGGGCGTTTTCACTGCCTCTTTAAAGAGGGCTTTGGACCTCTAGATAGAATCATGCAATACCAAGATCAAAGATGCTTAGGCTTGTACCTACTGGAACTACATCGGCACAGGGATAATCTAATGAGAAGACAAAGAGCACTACAGCCTCAGAGGCAGATCACAGACTTCTTCGGATTGAGAGAAGCTGGAGTGGAAGGGGAAGCAAGAGGCCAGCAGCCAACACAAAGGAGTACCCACATTCATACCAAAGGCATCCTAATTGACAGAGCAATTGAGCTTAGGAAATCGAGACGACCACGACCAAGATGCAGAAGCACACTTCACCGGAGGAGACTACAACAAAGGATTAGAAGCATTCTAGCTAGACACCCAGAATGATCCTAAGAAGTTTATTTAATACTTTGTATTTAGTTTCACATTTAAATTTCACACTTTTCACACTTAGTACTTCAATACTAAGGTACCTAGACATTGTAACAGATTCACCACTTTTGTATCAGTTTGGTCTCATAGGTCATTCTGGCCTTTTGAAGACGTTAATATAACATTTCATTTCATTTCATTTCTCTCTCTCTCTCTCTCTCTCTCTCACACACACACACACACACACACACACACACACACACACACACACACACACAGAGAAAAAAAAAAAAAAAACCCACTTTTACCAGAGGTTTATTAGAGGACATAGCCAATGAGCTTGGGAGAGCTAGACGCCCACGTCTACGAGGGTGACCACGACATCGACGGAGGCTCCATCAGAGGATCAAGACTATTGTAGCATGATATAGGAGTCACCCAATATGACTATTTACAGAGGCGAACATTGAGGAAACTCTTCAGCGATCGATGCAATACTTTCTCAGACAACGCCCGATGCTGGGCATCCTCAGGCATTGATGATGATGATGATGATGATTTTAGTATGACGATTGTAGCCTTTTAGTTTAGTCTTTCACTTTACTTCATTTTATTTTTGTAGTCGAACATTGGATTAGATCCACAAGGATTGTATCGGTTTGGTCTCATAGGTCATTTTGGCCTTTTGAAGATGTTTAATATAACATTTCATTTCATCTCTCTCTCTCTCTCTCTCTCTCTCTCTCTCTCTCTCTCTCTCTCTCTCTCTCTGTCACGTGCACATCTAACCCTATGTGTACGTGGACAAGCTGTAACAAACTGCTGACGTGTCAAAGCCTAAAGAATGGAGCCAACTTACAGATGCCGGCCGAGGGGCCTAAACCCTAAGAAGCAGTAGAAGAAGTGTCACAGAGTGAGGACGTGGTAACCCTAATTGCTGAAACCCTAATTCTGGAAACCCTAACCCTAAAACCTGCAAACCCTAATTTTTGCCAGAAACCCTAACTGCTGAACCCTAATTCTGGAAACCCTAACCCTAAAACCTGCAAACCCTAATTCTAGAAACCCTAAGAAGAACAAGCAACAGAAGAAGAAGTCCTACCAACTTATGGGGACCCCGTCCGATGGGGCCCCAAGTGACATAAAGGCATTAAAAATAAAGCAGAACACACTCAAAAGACTTTGCACATCAAAATATGATGATGTGGCACCTGTACGGACGTCCCGGAATTCGCGGCGGATTTTTAGGGAAATCCCGAAATTTTAGGAAAGTGATTTTTGGGGTCAGCTTTTCATATTTGATGCTTTTAGGCTTTGGGCCTTTAAATATGAGCCTTGGGGGCCCTCTCTGGCACTCTTCAGCGCGCAGATTGCAGAGGAGGTGCTCCCCGGCTGTTGTACTTTGCGAATCAGCAGTAATATAAAGAAATACCGAAAGGGGCGCCAAGGTTTGGGGCCAATACTCTCTGGGGTGGAATTTCGCCACTCCGTGTCACGTGTCGTCTCTCTCTCTCTCTCTCCATTTCAGTTCAGTTGTTATTCGAAGTGCTTAAAGTTGTTCAGTCTGTTCGTTTCTATTGGCACGTGGTGCCCGATTTGTGACAGTGGTATCAGAGCATCAGGCGTGTGCTGTTTTGAAAGCATACCGGTCCTACAAAAGAGCAGACAGAGCTATTGGAATTGAATTATATTTGAGGTATCAGCCACTCCCACCCTTACTTCATCGTGCATCGGGCGCGCTCCCGTCTTCACCGCAGTGTCTTACAGGGCATAAGCCAATTAAGATCACTTGTAAGAGAAGGATCCAGATTTGTTTCAAGTCACTGTTTTTTTTCTCAGAAGCAGTGTCATGCAGATGTTGATGTCTACAGCTACCAAGCAGCATACTCCAAGTACTTGGCAAGCTTTCAAGAAAATATTTGCCCGAAGTTATATGGTTTCTGACATCTTCCTTCGGAGTGCAACTTCTGGCAGAGTGGGGTATCTTGAAATGCTTGCCATGGAAACCCTAGCAGATTATAAATTGAAATTTCTCGACATCTCTCAGTAGATGTCTCTTCACGAGCAGATGACCTTGGAGGTTCAGTGTGATTGCTATCTCTTGGGACTACCATCGCCGCCAAAGAAACACTATCTGTCCAAGAGCTGATGGACCATGTTGTGCTCGGCTACGACCTCATGGAAGGAACCTAACCCTAATCTTTGGTGCAGGTTTCAAGATGGAAAGTCAGTTGACTTTTCGAGCTCGATTGATGTCGAGATTGCTTTCTAAGTTTAAGTTCTGTTTGATCTTGTTTGGTGATCCTGTTTGGACTTTGTTTGAAATGGATGCTATCTGCTTTAAGTCTGTCTTGGTGCCGATTTGAAATGTTTGACTTTGGTTTCAATGCCGGTTTCATTGATTGGTGATTTTTACTCCCGAGTGGAGGAGTGAGAAATACTGTCTTGATATTGTTTGAACCTCGGAACGACGCAGGCCGATGCATGGGGAGCGTTTCGTTGTATGCTTGAACCTCCGAGCGACGCAGACTGCGGTCTGGGGAGCGTTTGGTTGTACAGTCCTCTGAGCTCATGGCCCGGACCTTCTTAGGTTATTTGCGGGGGGAGTGACGAGGTAGTCGTTGAGTAGCTTCATACCGCAGACCGTTTGTCTCGGAGGAGTGCTTAGCGGCGCTGTTTGTTGTGTCTTGTAACATGCATATGTGACCATTTGTGTTGCATTGTGATGTGTCAATTATTGAATATTCCTAATTGGATGAGATTGCCTGGGTATGTAATTTTAGTGCATCAAGACACTCGTGGAAGATCAGTACGGTCTAGGTGTGATGGCTAATTTTACTACGCCGGAATATCAAGAGTTCCAATCTGGACGAAAGGAGAAGCTAACTCCTTGATCAAAACAACCGAAGGAGAAGCTAACTCCTTGATCAAAAGAGCGGAAAGGAGAAGCTAACTCCTTGATCAAAACAGCCGATAGGAGAAGCTAACTCCTTGATCAAAACAGCCGAAAGGAGAAGCTAACTCCTTAATAAAAAGAGCAAATTGATTGTCCCTCGGAATGTCCCTCGGAAATTTTTGAGCTAACTTGAGTTGTTTTGCAGATATGCTGTAATCGTGGACGATTACTCTCTTTCAAGAAGGGGAGATGTAACAAACTGCTGACGTGTCAAAGCCTAAAGAATGGAGCCAACTTACAGATGCCGGCCGAGGGGCCTAAACCCTAAGAAGCAGTAGAAGAAGTGTCACAGAGTGAGGACGTGGTAACCCTAATTGTTGAAACCCTAATTCTGGAAACCCTAACCCTAAAACCTGCAAACCCTAATTTCTGCCAGAAACCCTAATTGCTGAACCCTAATTCTGGAAACCCTAACCCTAAAACCTGCAAACCCTAATTCTAGAAACCCTAAGAAGAACAAGCAACAGAAGAAGAAGTCCTACCAACTTATGGGGACCCCGTCCGATGGGGCCCCAAGTGACATAAAGGCATTAAAAATAAAGCAGAACACACTCAAAAGACTTTGCACATCAAAATATGATGATGTGGCACCTGTACGGACGTCCCGGAATTCGCGGCGGATTTTTAGGGAAATCCCGAAATTTTAGGAAAGTGATTTTTGGGGTCAGCTTTTCATATTTGATGCTTTTAGGCTTTGGGCCTTTAAATATGAGCCTTGGGGGCCCTCTCTGGCACTCTTCAGCGCGCAGATTGCAGAGGAGGTGCTCCTCGGCTGTCGTACTTTGCGAATCAGCAGTAATATAAAGAAATACCGAAAGGGGCGCCAAGGTTTGGGGCCAATACTCTCTGGGGTGGAATTTCGCCACTCCGTGTCGCGTGTCGTCTCTCTCTCTCTCTCTCTCCATTTCAGTTTAGTTGTTATTCGAAGTGCTTAAAGTTGTTCAGTCTGTTCTTTTCTATTGGCACGTGGTGCCCGATTTGTGACACAAGCTACTTCATGACATGGGTTCAGTTCAGTTAGATTAGGAAGTGTTCTGGCACTTCTGTGAGTCTGTTCGGAGACCGTGCATGTCCAGGCACTTAGAGTAGATGCATATCCTTTGGTTGCACATAGCATGATCATCGGATTACAGTCAGAACCCATCAAGAGCATTTTTCAGTGCATAGACCTATTCTCCCTATTTTAGCCATTTTCACTTATTATTTTTACTTTTGTTGGAAACTGGGTAGGGCAATTTAGCCATGCAAGTATATAAGAAACCCTAGCGCTAGCACTTTCTGGCAGAAGAGGCAGCAGGGACCAGACATCCAACATGCACCTTCTCAGCAAGACCCCCCCCGGCATGTCAACCTAGCGCTTTCAGCCATCAACAAGAATCA
This sequence comes from Adiantum capillus-veneris, assembly GCF_014529385.1. Classification (NCBI taxonomy): domain Eukaryota; kingdom Viridiplantae; phylum Streptophyta; class Polypodiopsida; order Polypodiales; family Pteridaceae; genus Adiantum; species Adiantum capillus-veneris. The sequence continues at coordinate 84,288,948 of NC_140935.1, read as the reverse complement.
GCCAACGTTTTTCACAGTTGCAGATCAGCTAGCGTTTTGCAACTTGCAGATCTACCTGGCGTTAGCAGACCACAACAAGACACCTAACGTTTTTGCATCTGGACAGCATTCAGCCCTAGCGTTTTTGATCAGCAGATACCCAGCATTTTGCAGATCCTTCGCGACAGGACCACAAGTAGCATCAGCGTTTTCAGTTTTCAGCATCAAGACACCGCAATAGAAGTCCCGAACCTCGCAGATCTCACCTTCCCGCAGCAGATCCTTGCGGCATGGTCAGATCCACCAAAGTTTGCAGTTTCAGCTCGAAAAACGCAGATTTCAGCATCTACGTTTTCAGTGCGTCGTCGTTGCATTGTCGTCATCGCCGTCGTCACCGACATAGAGTCAGAATTTGGCAGATAAAGATTTACAGATTTCAGCCGTTAGCATTTTCAGATTTAGCCCGTCTCATCGTCGTCCTCATCGTCGTCGACATCGTCGGCAAATCCATTGCATTGTAGAGATTTGTGTAATCAACAGTAGACCGCTCTCGCCATAGAGAGTGGTGCCTTTGGAGGAGGGTTTGACAACGTTTTGGTGTCGTATTCTTCTCTCTCTATCTCTTAGTCTCAGCACCTTCATTCATAGTGTTTGCCACTTTGTTTGTGATCATTTGCACTCTCTCACTAAAGGAACGGAAGGCTCTCCCTTCTGTAAGTAAAAGGAACCTTGAGCACAATTCGGAGCACTCATCTTGAGCAAAGTTCAACATTCACTTCCGCTGCACACCTCTCTCTCTCTCTCTCTCTCATGCTCACTCTCCTTGGTCTACGCTTTCGCATCGTCGACTTTGACATGGTATCAGAGCCCTTGGTGGAGCTTTGTGCTTGAAGACCCTTGGCGGAGGATAAGCTACACCAAGAGAAGAAGAGCCTGTGAAGACTCCCCTTGGCAGCGGTGCTACTCCTTCTACCTCTGCAACCGACGTTTTAAAACGCTGCAGTTCGGTGCCCTTGGTGTTTTCCTCGCAACCCTCCAACTCCCTTGCCAACAACGTCTGTTCCCTGCATCGAGCGTTTCAAAACGCTAGGTACCGACGACCAACAGCGTGGGGGGGAGTAGGACGCCGACACCGCGTGGTCTTGCTGCCGCTATTGCTAGGATTCCCGTTGCTAGCGTTTTAAAACGCTAGTCGACAAGCCCCGTGGACAGAGGTCGGCAGAAACCCTGCGTAGCGCCTCGGCATCCCCTTTGCGACGACGTTTTAAAACGAGCCTGCCTGCAATTGGCGACGGCAGTAGTGCTAGCGGCAAATTCTCTCACCCTCCCCTTTTGTGCAGGCAACATTTTAAAACTCTGCTGCATTTCCTTGTCTTCTCTTCATTGTCAATATCCGCCCCTATTTTCCCCTTCTTGGCGATGCAACCCTCAAGGCACCGAAAAATTGCTTTAAGGTGAAACTCAGAGGAGGGCATCAAGGGATCTCTCTTTGTTTGATCGGCTTTGGGAGAAGTGAAATAGGATTCGCGAGCTTTGAGTAGCGATTTGGAGCGAGATAGTGAAGCCCATAATGGGGCCTTTCCGAGCCTTACAGAGCGGCTTGGGAGAGGAAGAGGTGAGCAGATTGGAGCTCAATAGAGGGACAACAGATTTTGCGGAGCCACTTGGGAGTAACAAACGAGTGGACCGGCTTGGGAATTGGTACGGCTTGGAGATTTTGTGGCTTGGTTAGGCAATCTCATGGAGTGGAAGAAGGATTCTCAAATTCCCAGATCGTGTAACTTCAACATGGCCCCCCCTTGCTTGGACGCTAACGACAAATTGAACGGCAATAACTATGTCCATTAGAATTTGATTATGCGACTCTGGTTCTCACGGAAAGGCTTCTAAGATATCATCGATGGCTCGGAGCCCTGTCCTACAAGGGATCCCAACAACTGGTACACCCGCCTTCAAGATGACAAATATCTTAAATCGTGTGTCGAATGGAATGTTCTTAATGCGAAGGCAGTGTCGGCCATTGCGAAAGGACATTTCTACAGCGATTCAGACTTTGAAGACTGCCAACGAAATGTGGTTCAAGCTCGTTGGAATGTTTGATCAGGATTCTACGATGCGAGTAGTCACCCTTCTTGGACAATTTTTGCCATCCAGTTTCCACGAGGAAGTTCCATGCAATCATTTCTTATGAAGGCTAAAGTTATTCATTATCAACTATCGGCTATGAGAAGTGCACCGACGAGTACTCAGTTAGTTGCTTTGGTTCTCACGAAGCTGCGTGAGGCATATGAAACGGTGTCTAGGACACTTTGCCTACAAATCACGAAGGAAAAACTGGAATTTGATGATCTAAGCTCTTTTCTCATTGAGGAGGAAGCCGTGTTGATAACTCAAGGCAAAATTCAGATTTTTGAGAAAGTCCAGAAAGAAGACTAAGAACCGTTGTTACAATTGTGGAAATCTGGTCATTTGGCTAAAGATTGCAGATCCAAGGCAAAGACGGAGATTCTACGAAGGACAAAGGTAAAAGCAAGCACCATGAGGGAAGCAGTGATATTGACTCAGGGAAGGACAAAAAAGAGGTTGCTGGTGTAGTGCAGTCTACTCTGGCATCGACTCCTGCCTCATACTCACATGGAGACCAATGCCGCCACCAGCTTCAGGCAGAGAGAGGCTTGTGAGTGGCAGAGAGCGGCAAACAATGCTTCCTATAATTAATCTGGATCCTTGTATTGGAGTTCAAGTTATCGGTGTTTGAACCCGTGGGTCGGAGAAGGCACATGTATTTGGCAAGGAACCAATCAAATGTATCTAAAACACTATGGGTGAGTGCACCAATCCATTATTGTTGGTCAAATCATGGACAGGATATGTTCCACAACTAATTATCTTGGGATAGTTTGGATTTGATGTGTTCACAGTTCACGAATGGGGATTTTTGGTTGTAGTATGGTCTATAGTTCAAATTTTCTAAAAGGCAACAGATGTTGAAGATGGCATTCTTCTAAGGTACAAAGTTGAGGGTAGCAAATCCGAGGTGTATCCAACAAGGAGCTGTTGTTGGGGTGTCCATGGTAGCTTCTTCATCGACTTGGTCTCACTATTAATGTCCATTATGAACTGTAGAGAGGGTGTTAGTTTTGGCATCTCAAGTGAATTGCCCAATGTGAACCCATTATTTATTTTGGCTTTTAGGTATGTATTTTACTTATTTGTCAAAGTTTGGGTAGGGCAATTTATTGAGGTTGGTATATATGCAACCCCTTGCCTCCATTGTACTACACATTCATTTATTCATTGCCAAGTTTGATTGGTTCAGGAGTCTCTCTCTCTCTCTCTCCTTGGTCTCTTTAAGGTCTTTTGGGATAGTTTCCTACGATGTTAAAACTCTCTTCTTCTTCTTCTTCTCCCCCCCCCCCCCCCCCCCCCCCCCCCCCCCCCCCTTGGTCTGTACGTTTCCGCATGGTCGACTTTGACAAGCACAACTGCACACAAAGTGTGCCTTGTACTCGACCTCCAATCTGCAACAATCAACAAACTGGAGTCTCCGCTTTGATTTAACTGTGCCAGAGACTATAAATGATATACAAAGCATGAAAGTGGTGCTGGTGGGATACACGAGGGCTACATAGAGCTCGTCCACCTACGGGCTCAATGCATATCTATCTACCTGGGACAGTACATAGGGTATGCAACCAAGGGCTCACCCCCCTCTGCTCTAGCAAGTGTGACTCCCTGCTGTGCATCCTGATGGGATGCCATCTGTGTAGGGCGGAAAATCTGTGTAAGCCTAATTTGTCTGATATGACCTCTCCCAGTACTTGTCTAATAGATGCTCTTGGGGGCTGTATATCTCAAGTAGAAAGCGACCCAAGCGCCGCTGGTTTGGAGTGATCAGCACTTATTGGAGAGAATTTTGTGCCCCACCAAACAAGGGGTATCTACTATCGGGCTCGGATGTCACTGTAACAAGCACTGCTTACAAATGCAAATAAAGTGTGTGTGGGGGGGGGGGGGGGGGGGGGGGGTTGGAGGAAAGGAGGGAGGGAGAGAGAGGAGAGGAGAGGAAAGGGAGGAAGCAGATTTAGAAGAAATTAAAAGAGTTAAGACTCCCTTTTCTTTCTCAGTGTCTAAAGGAGTGTCAAGATCTACCGGCATTTATCTTGGAATTGAGGGATATCCTTGTACGGTTTTTTGGTACACGCTTAAGCTCGTTGCCCTGCTGTTTTCCATTCTATCTGGTATGGTTTCTTACCAATCTATGCGATTAAAAAATTGCAGGAGAACGTCAGTTTTGCATGGACAAGACCATCTTTACCCCCTGCAAATTTTCATCAACGGATCAGTAAAGAGGTGAGAACCTATTTCCTTAAAGCTCTGTATGGTGTTTCCTCACATTGCATGATCAGAATCAGCACAGTTATTCTTTATACTGTAAATGCAACATCAACAGACACGTGTAGTAAGGCACAAGATGTAACTGGAGCTGACCACCATCATATTTACAGATAGATTCAATGGGCTGGAGTAATCTTGCATATGCCACATCAGATCTTACACAGCTAAAATTTCGAATTTTGTACGCGCTGGGAACTGCACCATTGTTCAATTTTTTGTTTTCTCTCGGCAATTATCTGATATTCAACTCCACTTTGTCCTTGTACCAGTGACGGTGCTGGCCGAGAGCATCCCATAGAGGTTACATTGGCAATTGATTATCCAACTACTCCACCCAACGCAACTGCTGTATGTCCTCTGCTTTGTATCGATTTATCTTAGCATCAAATAAGCAGAACAATTGTGTGAAGTTGTGCATTTTCTGCCTCACAATGGCCAGTGACAAGGCAAGAAAAGAAGATTTTTCGGCTGTGTGATAGGGTGTACCTGAAATGTTTCTGTTCTTTACAGTTTTGTTGTTATGATATGGGATCTAATTCAAAATTGTGCGCTGTTTGTACCCCTTTGTAAACAACAGAAGTGCAATTGGTTATTCAATTACTCTACCCAACGCAACTGCTGTATGTCCTCTGCTTTGTATCAGTTTATCTTCTAAGTTGAGCAATTCGTAAAGTTGTGCATTTTCTGCCTCACCAGTTCAATGGCCAGTGACAGTCAATAAATGAAGCGTGCCTTTGTGATAGGTTGTACCTGAAATGTCTCTTTTCTTTACGGTTTGGATCTTATGATGTGGGATCTAATTCAAAAGTGTGTGCTATTTTCACCCCTCTGTGAACAAGATAAAAAGAAGTGTGGTATTTGTCGTCTTGCCATTCATGGCAAGCAATAGCCTCTCTGTAAACAACACAAAGACAAGTGTGAATTTGTTAGTTTGCCAATTTTGGCAAGCAATAGTCCATTTTTCTAACTGCAGGTTTTCCCCTCATGATTCCTGTAGACTTTTCTGAACTGATTCATGCTGGTTTCCCTTAGTAAGATGCCTTTTGGAGAATATGGCACGAAAAGAACTATATACATACTGTTTTAAGTGGAAATATATAAAGATAAAATCTTGCATACTTATAACTGGTATCTCAAAACTCATACTATTTCATATCATTGCAGGATCTTCCTTGTGCCATTGAGCTTGGTTGGTATGATGGAGCAACAATAGGAACACTTTTGGATCAATATAAAGATGTGATTGAGATAATTTTTACAAGTTCGTTATTTTTCATGAAACCTATAATGTGATTGTGACCTGTTGTGTACTCAAGGGCAACTATTCAATGTCAACCAGGCCATTTTACAGTATCAAGATTTCTGGACAGTAATGGAGGACTTGGAGAGAGAGTTTCGGATCATCGAGTCCGAACATCCCTCTCGATCAAATACTTTTCGACGTGTTGCTCTTGGTTAGTCTGCACATTGGTTAGTGCATGGTCATTGTGTGGTGTAAGTAGGGTTATTCCAGCTGATAGCAATTTAAGTATTATAGATGGATGAAATTTTATATTAGGAATTTGTGTGGTTCTCTACTGTTTTTCCCGATTTCAATATTTTGCTGGCATAGAGAGAGAATGAAGGAGAGGCTGAAATCCTCAGATGACAAAAATGGCCTACGGGCAAGGTTGATGGCAATATCAACAGTGGCCCCATTTGCCATGTTTCTGGATGTCCTTCATCTTTACCGGGGTTGGATGCTTGGGGCAAGTTGCTTTGTTATTGTTGACGATGGCAACAATTGTGTTTTGTGTCCGTTTACTATCCTTGTTGATCGTATAGCCCAACTCGATCTTGGATCTGGTATATCCAACCCCTATCCTAGGTGGTTTTCAGCGTTTGAAGAGTTTGTGATGCGCGTTTTAACTGGATACACCAATGTGTTTGAGAAAACAAGCGTGTTAATTCTCGGTTTTCTTTGAGAGTGTGATGTTTGACAGTATCGATTTTTGAGAGAGTGATGTTTGACAGATTTGATCATCGTATACATGTTCTTTATGGAAGGCAGGGATTTTGACTTTCTGTTTTCAATGGTCTCTAGTCTTGGCTCCCTGTGGAGGTTATTGTGCTATTGCAATTGTTTACCTTCTAATCTTCACCATTCGCTCCATCACTTGACCTAACGATAGCCACCTCACAGAATGAATACGTAGCATAGCTTCTCAAGCAGTACCAGCGTTTTTAGCAGCAACGTTTTTCCTTCCCATTGGCATCCCGCCACAGTACCACAGCAGATCAACCTTACCCTCGTCACGGTCGCCATTCCCATTGCGGCCAAGACAGCATTTCAGTTTTCAGCCAGCGGATCAGTTAGCGTTTTCTCAAGCTGTACCAGCGTATCTGCATCAGCGTTTTCAGCAGCAGCAGCATTTTTCCATCCCATCCGCATCCCACTGCAGTACCACAGCAGATCAGCCTTATCCTCGTCGCGGTCGCCATTCCCATTGCAGCCAAGACAACATTTCAGTTTTCAGCCAGCAGGTCAATTAGTGTTTTTCAGATTTCAGCCCATTAGCCTCGACATCGTCGTCGTCGACACCATCATTGACGTCGACATCGTCGTCGTCAAGCATCACAACATTTAGAACCATTGTACCAGACTTTGTGCAATCTAAAGCAAATACCTCTCTACACATTGTATTTTGTTTCAGTTCTTTTTGATCCCGGACATGGTATCAGATTCACTATGTTGTAACGGTTGGGTCTTATAGGTCATTTTGGCCTTTTGAAGACGTTAATATATCATTTCATATATCATTTCTAGCAATAGAGGGGGGGCCCCTTAGAGGGGGGTTTGGGACCTCATCTAGTGTCGTCTCTCTCTCTCTCTCTCTCTCTATCACTCTCAGCACTATCTCTCACAGTTTTCCATTCTCTTTTGTTTTGGTCTATTGCACAATCTCTCATTAAGTCAAGGAAGGCTCTCCCTTCCCTTCAGTAAAAGGAACCTTGAGCACTCATTGATCACTCATCTTGAGCATACACCATCATTCTCTTCCGCTGCACATTACATTGGTATTGGAGCTCTTTGACAATGTTTGGTATCATCACTCAAGGAAAGAAGCACAAAGAACCACATAATTTTTCTTTGCTTGTTGTGGTCGCATGTAACCCAAGACCACTTGGGTTACGTGTCGATCCCTATCTGTGTTTTTGAAAAAAGGCAAGTAACCCAAAAAAGAAGGGCTTGTCTAGCCTCCCCTCGTTCCTCTTTTCCACTCATTGAGAGTGGACCTTGCACTTAGCGGCATGCCAATTGATGTGAGGTGGAAAAAAGCAACCTTGGTGTGAGCACAAGGCCGCCAAGGGGTGCACCCCCGCAGGAAGTATAGCCATGAAGGCCACATTTGTAACACTTTCCTTTTGATCGGTACTGTGCCATCTCGTCGAGAGTCAGCCATCAGGTAGAAGTATTTGAGACTGTACTAGTTCGCGGGTGTGGGTTATCTTGGGCAAAGGATCGTGAACTTGCGTTCCTCTTGTGTATAGGAGAAGTAATGCTAGTAAAAACTAGTTTTTTCTTAATAATGTGATAACCTACTCTTACATGTGACATAATTTGTCGCATATTTGAGACCACTTTTTCCATATAGTAATCCCGCAATGAAAAAGGTAGGCCCACAATGTACTTCTCAATCTGTTCCTTAAAAGTAACGTCTGAAAAGTTGAAACTGGTAAATAAGCGTCCCAAAATCTTTGATTGTAAGTTGGAAGGGTGTCCGAGGATACATTCTGAGGCCAGTCCAGGTTGCAAGTATGTCTACCTCAAAAGATTCATCCAGGAAGCTTGAGTAAAAGGAGAGCTTAAAGTCATGCCAGGTTCTGGGACTGTTAGGCTTCTTGGTTAGGGCAGCCCACCATGTCAAGGCACTATCTTTGAGGAAGTAGGTGACTTGTAGTATCTTGGATTCTTTTGTGAAGTTCCCGTACACTTGACAACACTTTAGCACTTCAAAACACTTGAATAATTGAGATAGAGAGAGAGAGTAGTCAACATGGCACAACGGAGTTCCGAGCCAAGACACTAGCCTCAGAGATTGACCCACCTTTCGGTGTTTCTTTATTATTACACTTCACAAAGTACAACTCCCGAGGGTCCAACTCTCTCCAAGACTCTACATCCAGATGCCCCTTGAGAAGTGGCCCTCTGGGCACGTGTAAACTTACAAGGGATGCCCAAAAGGAGAGCCCCAAAAGCATCAGATCCAAAAGCACTTGATCCTGAAAGAATTTATTCTCAAAAGCTGGCGTCAAAAACTATCCACAACAGCCAACGCAAATCGTGGAAACCCGTCACAGTAACAGGGAACGGGCGGAACGGAGGGAATACGTGCCATAACGGCGTTCCGAGCACCTCCAACCGGGGAAACGGAATGGAACTGCGTTCCAATTCCGGAACATAACACCGGAACGGCGTTCCAGCCAGGCGGAGCAGGTGGCAGTTTTTGAATTTTGAAATCCAATGGCAGAGCTTGAATTTCAAAAACAGGCGGCAGTTTTGGTAGCGCCCATTTCATTTGGGCTTTGGGGTGGTTCACACTAGAGGTGTGTGTGTGTGTGTGTTGGGGGGGGGGGGGGGGGGGGGGGTCTTCACTCTTTTCTCCTATAAAAGCTAATCCACACCCCTCACAATTTCATAGCCCTCACTCTCCCGCATTGCTACTTGAAGCCACACTGTCGAGTCTCACCCTCCCTCTCAAGCTTGAAGCTTGAAGCCACTCTTGAGTCTCGAGTCTTACTCTCACATCCTCTCTCAAGCTTGAAGCTTCAAGCCACTCTCACCCTCTCTCTCAAGCTTGAAGCCACAAGCTCTCAAGCTTGAAGCTTCATCCCTCTCGCAAGCTCCATTCCAATTTCCTTCATTGCATCCCTCTCTCAAGCTCCATCCCTCTCTCAACTTTCAAGCTCCATCCCTCCATCCCTCTCTCGAGTTCAAGCCTCAAGCCTCAAGTCTCAAGCGCCAACAATATGGCACAAGCTTCCGCATCACATGAAGGTCCCTTGGTTGGTAAGAGAGGAAAGAAGGATGAGCCTTCATGGTGGGATGAGGTGCACTCCGAAGTCTTGGGCAAAGAAGGCGGTGCAAGATCATGGACGTGCAAACTATGTAGCTTCCAACGCAAATCCGGGACAAGCAAGGTTCGAGCATATCTCCTTCACCTAGTGGGGGAGCAAGTGAAGCATTGCAAGAATGTGACGGCCGAGAAGAAGGAGCTTGAGATCAAGGATGCCATCATGAGAGCCAAAGCAAATGATCGACCCAAGCGGCAAGCCATTGACACCAATCACTTGGTTTTTCCTTCTTCTACCACTCATTCGCACGCTTCCATTGGAGGTAGTAGTGTGGCGGCTCAAACATCATTTCAAACGATTACTCCCTCTCTTCCCATCCATCGTCAATGAACTCTAGATGCGTCATGGGATCCAAAAAAGGAGGATGTGGATGCCATCGTTGCCCGCTTTTTTTATCATGACCATATCCCTTTCATAAAGGCTCGATAAGTTCCAAGTTCTCAATGCTCTTTCATATCATGACCATAACTAGTATGTTTGTTTTCTATTTAACATTGTCTTCATTTTTGACCTTTGTGACATGTACATTGTATAGGTCGGACTACTTCAAGGCAATGTGCACAAGGATTGGGGATTACGGGCCATGCTACGTGCCACCCACTTCAGAGGCCCTCCGTACTACTCTTCTTGATAGAGAGAAGGCCGTTGTGGAGATGGCCACCGTAAACATGAAGCGACAATGGGCCAAGTATGGAGTGACACTCATGTCAGGTGGATGGATGTCACGTGACACATCCCAACCCTATGTGTCCGTGGACAAGCTACACCACAACAGGGTTCAGTCAGTCCAGTCAAGTATAGATTAGTAGTGGTCTGGCACTTTTGTGAGTCTACCCGTAGACCGTGCATGCCTAGTCACTGAGTGTAGATGCATATCCTCTGGTTGCACACCGCATAAACATAAGCATTTCCATCAGATTCCATCAGAGTCAGTTTGGGGATTTTTCAAGTGACTTTATCCCATTTTTCCCTATTTTTGACATTTTTCACTTATTTATTAAGTGACTTTTGTTGGGTACTCAGTAGGGCAAATTGGGGAAGGTAATATATAAGCAAACCCAAGTTAGCACGATTTGGCAGATGAGCAAAGAGCACAACAGGCTTCCCCAAGCAGCAGGTCCTCCCTCCCTCTCTCAACAAGACCTCCCCAAGTCCTTCCTTGGTGAGCCATCCCTAGCATTTAGCATCGCCATCCACTCCGTTTTCTCCCACAGCAAGCCTCGCTAGCAAAGTGACCTCCCTTTGCGTTTTTCCCGCGACCAACAACCCACAGCCACTAGCGTTTTTGATCCGCCAGCCCTAGAGCAAAACTCAGCGTTTTTATCAGCGTTTTCAGCATGGAATTCACTGCCAGATTCAGCGTTTTATCTCAGCCTCTCAGCATGAAAAAACGCAGCATGAACAGGTTTTATTAGCAGGTCAAATCAGCCATAAACGCAGCTTTGATCCTTGCAAATATTCAGCGTTTCAGCCTACGACAACAGTCCCAAAAACGCAGCCTGACAGAGACAGATCCTCAGCGTTTCTGCCATTAGCATGACCCCCGACAAACCGGTTATTTTCAGCCATAAAGACAGCAGTAAAACAGTCCTTTTTAGCCACCAAGACAATCCCGAAATTCAACAGATAGAAGACCACAGATTTCAGCCCTAAGTTGTCGTCATAATCACCGTTGTCGTCATCGGCATAGTCCAAGTTGCATCAGTCCATTGCATAGGCATTGTACCACTTTGTGCAATCAAAAGTAGACCACTCTCGTCGACGAGAGTGGGGCCTTCGGAGGAGGGTTTTACAACCTCTCGGGTGTCGTATCTCTTCTCTCTCCTTCTCTCAGTCTCATACACTTGCACGCACAATATCCACTCACTTTGTTCGTGATCATAGCATTTTCCATAAAGACGGAAGGCTCTCTCCTTCCCTAAGAACTAAAAGGAACTTTGAGCAAATATAGATCACTAATCTTGAGAAAATACAACATTCATTCCGCTGCACCTTACATTGGTATCAAAGCTTTGGAAGTGTTCTGTACTACTCAAGGGAAGAACCACAAGAACCACAAGAATTTTTTTTGCTTGTTGCGGTCGCACGAACCCAAGTTCGCTTGGGCGTGTCGATTCCTAATCGTGTTTTGTTGAAGAGTGACAGGAATCCCAAGAAAGAAGGGCTTGCCCAGTCTCCCCTTGTGTCTCTATTCACTCATTAAGAGCGGACCGTGCACTTAGCGGTCTACCAATCGACGTGAGGTGGGAAAAAGCAACCTTGGTGAGAGTGCAAGGCCGCCAAGGGGTGTGCCCGCAGAAAGGAGTAGAACTCGGGTGAAGAGAAGATCCTTCTCCAATGCGATTAGCAAGCGAAAGAAAATCTCAAGAACCTCAAGAACCTCAAGAACCTAAAGAACCCAAGACCCTCAAGAACCTCAGGATCCTCAAGAACCCACGTTCCTCGCGAACTTAAGAACCCAAGATCATAGTGCATGGTCGTCACCCGAAGCGGAATGGATACTTCGCATACAGGTGATGAGCATGAGAGAGGCGACGAAGACTCTTCCCCACCCGGAGATGATTTCTTCAACCCTCCCCCTTCGCCATCTACGCCACCAAGTGCACCAAACCCTATGGAGGCAATGGTCAAGCAGATGATGGCCATGATGGATAGACAAGAAGCAAATCGCCTTGCTCAGGACCGTGAGCGCGACGAAAGAAACACAAAACTTGCCGCAAAACAAGAAGACAATCGCCTTGCTTTAGAGCGCGAGCGCAACGAACGCAACTAAGAAAGGCGGACAAGGCGGCAAGAAACGTGGATTTGGAGGCCGATCGTACAGCTCAAAGATTGGCTTTGGAAATCGAGCATGAGGCTCAACGAGAGCTACGCACTCAAGAATTGCTTTGACAAGCGCTAGCCTCAAAGACCGAACCACCCAAAGATCGTGGGAGTTCCTCAAGTGGTGCAAGCCACGACGCGGATTCCAACCATCCAGTCACAGGGAAGTTGACTTTCAGTAAGTATGACGGTAAGATGGATGCTACGGTTATTCATTCTTGGTTGCATCAATTTAATGCTTATTTTGCGACAACTAAGAAAACAGGAAATAACAAAGTTTTGACGGCAGCTATGTACCTTGTCGGTGATGCCATTAATTGGTACACGCATGGCAAGAGGCACAGCTAGCCGCGCATCTAGAGGCAGTCGACGATTTCACGCCCCTCTCTTTTAGTTGGGCTGATTTTCAAGACAAGCTCAAGGCGCGGTTTATGCCACCTCAGTACCTCGCACGATTGAAGGACGATTGGCGCTCTCTCAAGTAAAATGGTATGCCGGTTATGTCTTTTTCTAATCGTGTTTTGCAGCTAGGTACTCAATTATGAAAATCGGGTGATGAGCGTAAAGAGGCTTTTCTCTTTAGATTGGACGAGTATATCAAGTACGATGTCGAAGTCTTCTATCCAATCGATCTCAACAAGGTGGTAGCGATTGCTCTGCACAGGACATGAAACACAACAAGGGAAAGCCTAAAGAGAACAAGACTTCCACAAGTACCTCGCAGACTTCTCAGAACCCTCCGAACGGTAAGAACGGTAAGAATGATAACTCTTCTAACCAATCTTCCAGCAGTCTCTCATCAAAGAATTCTTCCAATGAATCTAAGGGTAAGGCTAACACAATTGCTAAACCTAAGGTTACTCCAGATGAAAAGGTAGCACAAGGAATTGTAGGAGGATACATCACGTCGGAAGAACAAAGCACTTTTCTAAGGAAGGTCGTTGTTTTCATTGTCACATTAAGGGTCACATAAAAAGAACATGTCCTAAGCTTGAATCGAATGAATCTAAAGAATCCACAGCACCCACTTCCTCTGTCAATGGAATGAATGATAACACGAGTGTACCCCAAGTTTCTCAGGACCCTCCCATTGATGATTCTCTCATTAAATGTTATGGTCGTACGTTGGGGCACTGTTTTGTCATATTGTTTGACCCAGATAGTATGCATGATGTGATCAGTTCCTCTCTTGTTGAGAGAGCCTGCCTCGAAGTTAGTCCGAGATCTCCTATCGAGGTCTCTGGCTTTCGTCTTGGTATGGACGCTCTCATCACGGAGGAGTGCTTTGATGTGTTTGCAATTCAACAGATTGCCTTCACTAGAAAATTTGTTGTTTCTCCTCTCTTAGGATGTGATATGATTTTGGGCATTCGATGGTTTCGTGAGACTAACGCTCTCATTGATTTTGAGGCTAACACTTTAACTCTCAATGCCAAAGTGATTCTTCTACTATCTTTCATGGAGAAGACATTGCTCATTCTCCATCTCTCATTGCTAATATGCAGGACAAGATTGCAAGGATTTAGGAGAAGGAGACTCTCTCAGTCTCTTCTTCTCCAAAGCATGATACACAGGATTTGCATGATTATGAGAAGCATGATGATTTGAAGGATAATGATTTGCATGATGATTTGGATGACAATGACAAGCATGATGATTTGCATGATCAAGATGTGATTTCTCACGAGCATGATAAGTTGCATGAAGAAGATGTGATTGTTCACAAGGATGATGTGTTAGTTGATGCTTTTTCTAGTGAAGCTAACCTCGTTGTAGATTCGATCAATCACCAAGAATCGATCTTGGCTTTCGAGTCGAGGTCCACAAATCCCCCACAAGAAGATTCGATAGATCCCGAAGAAGCGATCTTGGCTCTCGAGCCTTGGTCCAAAGAACCCTCACAGGAAGTATTATGTGTTCGCATGATTGATACGCACGCATTGTTCGAGTGTTTCATTCGTGACGGTTTCCTGTAATTTTAGTCAACATCGTTATGTGATCCCTTTTCCTAGGCATGACATATTGTATGTGGAGCACGTTTTTATCATGGACGAGCACGAATATATGCGGATTGTTCATGAAAAGCTGAAAAGTTTGTATGTAAGGAAGTCACATTCCATGTCTCTTCCTTGGCATGACACAGTTTCCGAACGAGCACATGATAGTATGAGCACCAAGCATGGGCATTTCCATTGGGATTTGCCACAGTTCATTGATTTCGATCAAACAGAAAAGATTCGACCTCATTGTTTGCATGTGTTTGATGAACGGGTTGTCACTCCGTCTCTATGTTCATCTACATTGCATACACAGTCTTTAGAGAAGACAATATTTTTTTCCTTCACTTTACATGGAATGGGTATGTTCATGGTTTTGTGTTGGAGATGGTTTCAAGAATTTTCAGCCATGGAGATTTTTGAAGATGGAAGAAGCACGACTCTATACGAAGTTGAAGCATCGAAGGAGCCACAAACGACTTTGAGTCGCTTTCGACGCGGCCCAAAGAAGCAAGCGTTGCGGACCTTTATGAAGTTCAAGTACCGCACGACCCACATATCAGAGTGGGCCGGCGAAGAGTCCCTTCTAGGACCTTCTAGGATTCCGGATGTTATTGGCGATCTCCCTCGACGCCATACAGTTCGGTACCAGTACCTCACTTTGAAAAGAAGGGGATGTCACGTGACACATCCCAACCCTATGTGTCCGTGGACAAGCTACACCACAACAGGGTTCAATTAGTCCAGTCAAGTATAGATTAGTAGCGATCTAGCACTTTTGTGAGGCTACTCGTAGACAGTGCATGCCCAGTCACTGAGTGTAGATGCATATCCTTTGGTTGCACACCGCATAAGCATAAGCATTTCCATTAGATTCCATCAGAGTCAATTTGGGGATTTTTCAAGTGACTTTATCCCATTTTTCCCTATTTTTGACATTTTTTACTTATTTATTAAGTGACTTTTGTTGGGTACTCAGTAGCTCAAATTGGGTAAGTTAATATATAAGCAAACCCAAGTTAGCACAATTTGGCAGATGAGCAAAGAGCACAACAGGCTTCCACAAGCAGCAGGTGCTCCCTCCCTCTCTCAACAAGACCTCCCCAAGTCCTCCCTTGGTGAGCCATCCCCAGCATTTAGTATCGCCATCCACTCCCTTCCTTTGGCGTTTTCTCCCACAGCAAGCCTCGCTAGCAAAGTGACCTCCCTTGGCGTTTTTCCCGCGACCAACAATCCACAGCCACTAGCGTTTTTTATCGCCAGCCCTAGAGCAAAACTCAGCGTTTTTATCAGCGTTTTCAGCATGGAATTCACTGCCAGATTCAGCGTTTTATCTCAGCCTTTCAGCATGAAAAAACGCAGCATGAACAGGTTTTATTAGCAGGTCAAATCAGCCCTAAACACAGATTTGATCCTTGCAAATATTCAGCCTTTCAGCCTACGACAACAGTCCCAAAAGCGCAGCCTGACAGAGACAGATCCTCAGCGTTTTTGCCATCAGCATGACCCCCGACAAACCCGTTATTTTCAGCCATAAAGACAGCAAGTAAAACAATCCTTTTCAGCCACCAAGACAACCCCGAAATTCAGCAGATAGAAGACCACAGATTTCAGCCCTAAGTCATCGTCATCATCACCGTCGTCGTCATCGGCATAGTCCAAGTTGCATCAGTCCATTGCATACGCATTGTACCACTTTGTGCAATAAAAAGTAGACCACTCTCGCGGACGAGAGTGGCGCGGACGAGAGTGGGGCCTTCGTAGGAGGGTTTTACAACCTCTCGGGTGTCGTATCTCTTCTCTCTCCTTCTCTCAGTCTCATACACTTGCACACACAATATCCACTCACTTTGTTCGTGATCATAGCATTTTCCATAAAGACGGAAGGCTCTCTCCTTCCCTAAGAACTAAAAGGAACCTTGAGCAAATATAGATCACTAATCTTGAGAAAATACAACATTCATTCCGCTGCACCTTACAATGGAGCGACACCAGGAGGAGATCCATTCATGGGCTTGTGGCTTATTGCAAGGAAGAGATGTACTTTGCCCACTCACATGACGCCACAGAAATAGGGAAATCCGCTGATGTGTTTGCAGGAGAGTGGGCATCTTCCATAGAGATCATTGGCCCAGAGGTGGTGTTGCAGCTTGTCACGGATGGGGAGGCATCAAACAAGGCAGCCGGCGCCATTTTGGAGGGCATGTATCCCTGCATCAAAGTGTCATTTTGTATGGCACATTGTCTCAACAACCTTTTAAAGGATATAGGGCGCCTACCTTGGATTGAGCCTCTCATTACAAGTGTGTCCAAGTGTAACAGACTTGGACACTCCAAGTCCAGAATCAATCGCGACAGCACCAAATAACCACTTCAAAACAATTCACAGATCACAATAGATTTGCACTGGCCTGGCGGAGTTCCGTGCCTAGAGATATTGGCCCCAAAAACTGGCGTCTCTTTCGGTATTTCTTTTTATATTAATCAATCATCAAAGTACAAGAGAGCGGTTAGGGTTTCACTCTCAGACTCTACGTCCAGATGCTCTGAGAAGTAAAGCCCTCACCACTTATTTAAAGATACAAGGGATGCCCAAAAGCAGAGCCCCAAAAGCTTTTAAAATAAAAAGCATCAGTTCTCTCTCTCTCTTAGAGAGTCTTTTCTCTTTTTTTTAATAAAAAAAAGCAAAATTCGCGTCGCTCATTTTTTTTAATTTTATTTTATAGCCTCCGCGATTTTCGGAAATTAGGGTTTTTGGTAGAAATTAGGGTTTGCAGGAATTTTAGGAATTCTGGCAGAAATTAGGGTTTTTGCTGTCCGCCACGTCATCACTTTGTGACATACCCCCCTCTTAAAAGCATTGTAATCGCTCGCGATTACGCCTGCAAAACTAACAAAAGCCATAAACTGTCTTAGCAGACACTGACTGTTAGTATCTACGTACTAGGAACAAACATCTAGCACATGTACAAAATCGACAGTCACATCACACAACATCATAGGACATCACCAGACATCACAGGACATCACATGACATTCAACATTCATTCGGATCTTAGACCATGATTTATCGGCAATGTAGCTAGCAATCACATCTAGGTCCAATCAGGACCTCATCGATGTCCGATTGACTAACCCCTATTGCAACCATGTCTATTCGAGATCAATCAGATCAAAATGCTGCAGTCATTTCGACTATCAGTTCCTGCACTCACAAGAAGTCAAGAACAAATCAGTATCATAATCAGGAATTCCATTTCATAAAGTCATCCAGCAGAATACTGTCAGCTCTCAGTATCCCTGAAGCTCAAAGAGACATCAGTGACTTTAGTATCAAAATCAAGGCATCTGTTGACAAAGGAGCGGAGTAACTCCCCTCTTGTGCATCCCACTGCACTAGATCATCCGGTTAAATGTCGCAGGAGCATTGGTTAAGCCAAAAGGCATCACCAAAAACTCAAATAACCCAAAAGTCGTCCGAAAAGCTGTCTTGTAGACATCTCCTGGCGCTATCCTGATCTGATGATATCCACTCTTCAAGTCAATCCTGCTAAAGCACGAGGATCCTTGTAACTTGTCGAGTATATCATCGATCCTAGGAATCAGAAATCTGTTCTTGATGGTGATTTCGTTGAGAGTGCTATAATCGATGCACATTCTCCAAGATCCGTCTTTCTTCAAAACCAACAACACTGGAGAGCAATACGGTGAAGTACTAGGCTGGACAAGACCCTTTTCCAAGAGGTCTTTCATTGGGTTCATAATCTTTTCATTCTGTATTCGGCTCACACGGTAAGGTGTACGATTCGGTGGCGTGCTTCCAGGTATCAGATCAATGGTTTGATCTTCAGGCCCTCTGAAAAGCAATCAGCATGAGTGTGGAGAAAAATCCTGGCGTTCTTTTGATCAGGTCAAAACATATTCAACCTTTATCCATCGTTCAGTTCTCTCCCAAAAGAATGAGTAAGAAACTGAAGTTCATCAAGTACAATCTCTAAGCCCTTCATTTATCAAAGTCGCTTTCTCGGCCCGGTAGTCAACCACGGCGTTGTTCTTGTGGTACCAAGAGATCCTGAGTAGAACGTCACTCGCGTGCCCTGAACACCCCTATCATTGCAAACGAAGTTTGCCAATGCTCGGTGTAATGGCAACATCCCATCCGGGTGCCAGTCGAACTACCTCCGCCTGTGGCGTTAGTCTGTCGGGCGTAATTCCAAATCGAGCCGCCAATTCCAAGTGAAAAGAAGTTGGCCTTGGCTCCTTCAAAAGAGCTTCCTGATCCTTCACTTTGCCCCAAAAGCAGCAAAGTTTGTACTTTCATTCATTAGATTCAGTGCAGGTCCCACGCCATGTGGTACCAGTTCTGCTTTTCTATCTGTCTTTTCTGCCACATTCCTCAGCTGCTCTCGAACTCTCTGGCCTGTCGTTGTCTTTATCATTCTGTTCTTTCTGTGCCTTTTTAGGGCACTTCGCGGAGATATGTCCATGTTCCCCGCATCCAAAGCACTTCCCTTCTCTGATGAAGCGAGCTCTCTTCTCAGGAGTAAGCTTGGGTCGTGCATCCTTTTTCTCTGGGTTGCTCTTTTTCTTTCTACTTTCATTCCCAGAAGTCTGTTCGGCTCGTTGTGTCATGGCCTCATCTGTGGGGTAGGTCAAACTGCCAGAGTGAATGGCAAAGCCCCGCTTCGCATGACTCATCAACTCCTAAATAGAAGCTGATTTCTATTCCAAGCAGTGATCTCGGATCTCTGTAGGTAGACCCAAGGTAAACCGTTCAATCTGTTCTCTAAACAAGATCTTCTTGAATGAAGAGGCGGGTAGAAAAGAGCTCCAGAATCTTTCACAATAAGCATTGATTGTGTCTTTCTTGGTCATCCGAAGATGGTTCCAAGCAGCTCGTATATCTCGTTCATATTCTTGCGTCAACCAAGAAGGAATAAAAAGCTTCTTAAATTTCAGCCATTTAACTGGCGCAGTCTTGTTTAAAAGAAGTGTGGACCACCAAGTATGAGCATTCCCCTTAAGGTAAGAGGTAGCTCTCCGAATCTTGGAGTCCTCTGAATAGCGTCCTCCCGCGAAAGCGATGTCAAACTGTTGTATAAAAGACAAAGCCTTCGAAGCATCTGAGTATCCTGAAAAGTATCAAACATGATCGAGTGGCCACCTTCCTTAAACTCTCGGACTTTCTTGCTTTCATCTTCGAGAAAGTCATACTGGTTGGCTTTGTAAAAATTCTTCTTGTTCGCATAAAAGTTTGCATGATCAGAATCTGAGCTGTCTGTAGACAAGTCCTCAGTAGAACTGTCAGTCTCTGGGCGAGATGTAGCCTTCTTCTTGCCCTTTCCGAATCTTTGTTTCTTGCTTCGCTTTTTACCTTTTCTGTCTTCTTCGCTCGAATCTGAAGAGCTAGAAGAACTGTCAAAAGAAGAAGAAGAAGAAGAATTGGGTACTCCTTCAAATCGAACACGCTTCTTCTGTTTCTTTGCCTTGTCAAATGTCGACCGACGACCCAAATATCCCGGAAGGTCAGTGCCTTTCTTCTGCTTTTTGCCGTGCTTTTTGCCTTTCTTTTGCACGTCGAAAAGCTGAGCAATCAATTGACGACGCTCCATCTCTCTTTGCTCTGCCTGAGTAGGCCGAGGCGGGCCATACTGTCTAAATCTTCGTTGTGATCCCTGCCCTCATCTCCAGATACAGAGGGAGTCGATTGATCATTGCCTGAAGCCATAGGTGCCGCGGAAAAAAATTTCGGGGATCGGATTTCGCGTAGAAGAGAAATTGACCGTGCTCTGATACCACTGTAACAGACTTAGACACTCCAAGTCAAGAATCAATCGCGACAGCATCAAATAACCACTTCAAAACAATTCACAGATCACAATAGATTTGCACTGGCCCGACGGAGTTCCGTGCCTAGAGATATTGGCCCCAAAAACTGGCGCCCCTTTCGGTATTTCTTTTTATATTAATCAATCATCAAAGTACAAGAGAGCGGTTAGGGTTTCACTCTCAGACTCTGCGTCCAGATGCTCTAAGAAGTGAAGCCCTCACCACTTATTAGGGGTGCCCAAAAGCAGAGCCCCAAAAGCTTTTAAAATAAAAAGCATCAGCTCTCTCTCTCTCTTAGAGAGTCTTTTCTCTAGCAAAATTCGCGTCGCTCATCATTTCATTTTTTTTTTTAATAATAAAAAAAGCCTCTTCGATTTCCGGAAATTAGGGTTTTTGGCAAAAATTAGGGTTTGCAGGAATTTTAGGGTTTTTGGTAGAAATTAGGGTTTTTGCTGTCCGCCATGTCATCACTTTGTGACACCAAGCTAGTGTCCTTCATCAACAATCACAATCTCCTTCGTGCTGCATTCTTGAAGCGGTCAGGGGACAAGGTTCTCTTGAAGTATTGTGAGACTCGCTTTGCCTACAACTACCTAATAGTTCATCGCCTATGCGAATGTCAGAGTGCAGTGCAGCAGACCCTCATCAGTACGGAGTACACTTCCTCATCCTACGTAGGTTCAGTCGCAGGGATCTTATGTGCAAGCAAGTCAGAGGATCCCCAGTTTTGGGAGTCACTGAAGACTATAGACCAAATGGTACAGCCGGTACTCCACTTGCTTCGAGTAGTTGATGGCATGCAACCTTGCATTGGCAAGGTTTATGAGGCCATGGATCGCATGGTGGAGGCCCTCCAAACACTTGAGCCAGATGGAGACAGGTTTGAGGAGATTAGTCCGCTTTGTCAGAGCAGATGGGACTCCTATGCTTCCCCTTTCCATGGTGCGGCTTTTGTGCTGGATCCAGAGTTTCAAGGTGCAGGACAGGAGCATGATGGGGAGGTGACCAAGCAATGGAATGAGATCTTGACCATGTTTCACCCTGATCGAGAATGGCGCCGCAAAATCAAGGATCAGCTTGCTATGTACAGGGATATGCGAGGATCATTTGGGCTTGCTGATGCCCAAGTTGATTGCACCAAGATCTTCTCAGTTTTGTAGTGGTAGGACTATGGCTCAGATAGGCCAGAGCTTCAGCTACGCGCTATCCACATCCTCAGCCAAGCAGTTAGCTCCTCTTGCTTGGAGCAATTGTTGAGTGTTTACAGCCACGTTGCATCCCGGAAGAGAAACCGACTTGCAATGGAGAATGCAAATGATCTTGTATTTGTGAGTGCAAACTTGCGTATGCTTTGCAAGTCGGCATCCAAAGTATCAGATCCCTTTCTATAGTGGGAGATGGAGGCAGAGGCGGAGATACTTGGGGAGGGTGGATCTACAGAAGTTTTACATGAAGTGGATGATGCGGACGAGCCTGTTGGGGATGAGGATTGGGATGACATCCATGATCTCCACGACACCACTACAGATTGGCAGGTTGGCTCTTCTGCCATTGGTCCTTGAGCCTTGGCCCTTGACATGTTTCCATTATGGCATTTTGGCATCTATGTATTGAGCTCTTGAGTCCCTAGTGGCTAGTCTTGACTCTTGAGCCTTGACTCTATCTTTTCTTTGAGTTCTTAGTACTTACCTTTTTGTAGTGCCTTGGCTGGCCTTATAGGCCACACTTAAATTTATAGTCATGGTCTTTTTACTCCGTCTTTCTGTCTATTGAGCTCTTCAATCTTTGCACTTCCTAGATACTGTTATTTGTGATGTGCTTAGTATGTTGTGAGGTGTCTACAACCCCGGTAAATTGAATTTACGTCCGCAACCACCAACGTGCACAAGCGACATGTTGAAACTTGAAACATGCTTGAACATGATTCTAATTGTTCAACTAGGTGTTAGAAGCTTGGCTTATAGTTGTTTCCTAACTTATAGGCTGTTTTGAGGCTAATTTCAACGTTTTTTGGTGGACCGTTCCGACGTTCCCGTTCCGGTCTCCGCCTATACGTTCCGGAGCCCCCGTTCCCGTTCCCCGTTCCTGTTCCAAGTAACTTTGAAACCCGTATAGCAGTGTGTAATGTGCACCGGAAGTGAATGATGGTGTATGGCTTAAGATGAGTGATCAGTGGGTGCTCAAGGTTCCTTTTACTGACGGGAAGAAAGAGCCTTTCTTGCCTTAATGAGAGAATGTGCAATGCCAAAACAACGTGATGGTGTCACAAACTGCTGACATGTCAAAGCCTTGAAGAATGGGGCCAACTTACAGATGCCGGCCGAGGGGCTTAAACCCTAAGAAGAACAAGTAAAAGAAGAAGAAGTCCTACCAACTTATGGGGAACCCGTCCGATGGGGCCCCAAGTGACATAAAGGAAGTAAAATAAAGCAGGACCCACACACACACTTGCGCAAACTGATGACATGGCAGATTTTTGAAAATTATGCTGATATTGCTGACGTGATAGTTTGTACGGATTTCCGCGTTTTGTGGTGATTGATGACGTGGTAGTTATACTGATTTTCGTGAATTACATTGACAGCTTTTTGGCATTGCTTTTGCACCAGATGCTTTTGAGTTTGAAGGCTTTTCACTGTAAATTGCTTTTGGGGCCTAGGGCCTTTAATAAATATGAGGGTAGGGCTCATTCTCTGGCATGCTTCTTGGAGAAGGTGCAAAGTCTGGAGTACAGGCTTGTACTGTGTTGATGCAATATAAAGAAATACCGAAAGGGGCGCTAAGGTTTGGGGCCAATACTCTTTGGGGTGGGATTCCGCCACTCCGTGTCGCGTGTCGTCTCTCTCTCTCTCTCTCTCTCTCTCTCTCAGTTCAGTTGTTATTGAAGTGCTAAAAGTCTGTTCAGTCTGTTCTTTTCTATTGGCACGTGATGCCCGTCTTGTGACAGTGGTATCAGAGCATCAGGCGTGTGCTTTTCTGAAAGCATACCAGTCCCACCAAGGAGCAGACAGAGCAAGATTGCACTTTCAAAAGTTCATTGGAAATTTTATCTTCGTGCTCCGACCCCGGACTTATTAGCCACTCTCATCCTTACTTCATCACGCATCGGGCGCGCTCCCGTCTTCACCGCTCATGTCTTACAGGACATAAGCCATAAAGATCACTTACAAGAGAAGGATCCAAGATTTGTTTTGAGCTACTGTTTTTCTCAGAGGCAATGCTATGCAGATGTTGATAGCTACTAAGCAACATACTCCAAGTACTTGGCAAGCTCTCAAGAAAATTTTTGTCCAAAGTTATATGGTTTCTGACATCTTCCTTCGGAGTGCAACTTTTGGCAGGGTGGGGTATCCTGAAATGCTTGCCATGGAACCCTAGCAGATTATAACTTGAAATTTCTAGACATCTCTCAGCAAATGTCTCTTGTTGATAACCTCGGAGGTCCGATGTAACTGCTATGTCTTGGGACTACCATCATCGCCACAGGAACACTGTCTGTTCAAGAGCTGATGGACCATGCTGTGCTTGGCTACGACCTTATGGAATGAACCTAACCCTAAATTTTTTGGTGTAGGTTTCAGGATGGAAAGTCAGTGAGGTCGACTGATGTCGAGATTTCTTTTTCTTAAATTTGAAATCTGTTTGAGAACTTGTTTGGTGATCCTGTTTGGAATTTGTTTGAAATGGATGGTATCTGTCTTGGTGCCGAATTGAATTGTTTGACTCTGGTTTTAATACTGGTTTCAATGATTGGTGATTTTACTTTCAGATGGAGTAGTGAGAAATGATGTTTGAGAATGCTTGTTTATACTCATGACCCGGACCCTTGTGGTTATTTGTGGGGGGAGTATTGAATGATTGAAAAGTGTTGTTTTTACTCATGGCCCGGACCTCGATGGTTATGCGGGAGGAGTATTAAGAAGTCTGAGTAGTGGTTACTCTCAGCACCTCCATATGACGCAGGCTGTTGTCTGGGGGGCGTTTGGTTGTAAAAGGCCTCTATATCTCATGGCTCGGACCTTTTTAGGTTATTTGCGGGAGGAGTGATGAGGGAGTCATTGAACAGCTCATGGCCCGGACCTGGATGGTTATTTGCGGGGGGAGTGTTCATCGGCGGCTTTATGTTTCTATGTCTTGTAACATGCATATGTGAGCATTTGTGTTGCATTGTGATGTGCCAACCACTGAATATTCCTAATTGGATGAGATTGCTTGGGTATGTAATTTTAGTGCCTCAAGACACCCGTGGAAGATCAGTACGGTATGGGTGTGATGGCTAATTTTACTACGCTGGAATATCAAGAGTTCCGATCTGGACGAAAGAAGAAGCTAACTCCTTGATCAAAAGAGCCGAAAGGAGAAGCTAACTCCTTAACAAAAAAAAGAGCAAACTGATTGTTCCTCGGAATGTCCCTCGGAAATTTTTGAGCTAACTTGAGTTGTTTTGCAGATATGCTGTAATCGCGGACGATTACTCTCTTTCAAGAAGGGGAGATGTCACAAACTGCTGACGTGTCAAAGCCTTGAAGAATGGGGCCAACTTACAGATGCCGGCCGAGGGGCTTAAACCCTAAGAAGAACAAGTAACAGAAGAAGAAGTCCTACCAACTTATGGGGACCCTGTCCAATGGGGCCCCAAGTGACATAAAGGAATTAAAATAAAGCAGGACCCACACACACTTACGCAAACTGATGACATGGTAGATTTTTGAAAATTACGCTAGTATTGTTGACGTGGTAGGCTGTACGGATTTCCATGTTTTGCGCTGATTGATGACGTGGTAGCTGTACTGATTTTCGTGAATTACGCTGACAGCTTTTTGGCATTGCTTTTGCACCATATGCTTTTGAGTTTAAAGGCTTTTCATTGTAAACTGCTTTTGGGGCCTAGAGCCTTTAAATATGAGGTTAGGGCTCATTCTGTGGCATGCTTCTTGGAGAAGGTGCAGAGTCTGGAGTACCGGCTTGTATTGTGTTGATGCAATATAAAGAAATACCGAAAGGGGCGCCAAGGTTTGGGGCCAATACTCTCTGGGGTGGGATTCCGCCACTCCGTGTCGTGTGTCGTCTCTCTCTCTCTCTCTCTCTCTCTCTCTCTCTCTCTCTCAATTCAGTTGTTATTGAAGTGCTAAAAGTCCGTTCACTCTGTTCTTTTGGTGCCCGTCTTGTGACAAGTGGAATGCAAACTGTGAGTGAGTGCAAAAGAGTGCTAGAGAGAGAGAGAGAAGAGATGACACAAGATGGGGTCCCAAACTCCCCTCCAAGGGGCCCCCTCTCTATTGCTAGAGTGGTATTTGCTTTAGATTGCACAAAGTCTGGTACAATGCTTCTAGATGCTATGGTACTTGACGACGACGATGTTGACGATGACGAGGATGATGTCGACGACGATGACGACGATGATGTCAAGGCTGAAATCTGAAAATGCTAAGATCCGAGGGTGTGGATCTGCTACTGCTGCGAGGCAAGGGCTGATCTGCTAGTGCGGAGGCCTGCAAGAGCTAAGAATGCAAAAACGATGATTGCTTATGGCTGAAAATAGAAAACGCTGGCTGATTTGGGCTGAATCTGCAAAACGCTGGCTGGTGTTTGCTCTGAAAAGTGAAAACGCTAGGCTGAAATGGGTGTTGGGGTCATGACGGCGAGGATCTTCAATGGATACTGCGGGTTCTTGCGAGGCAAAGGGCTGAAAACTGAAAACGCTGGTTCTCCTTGTTGCAAATGCTGGTTCTCCTTGAGAAAACGCTAGGATGCCTAAGGTGCAGTAGACGGCCGATCTTCCTTGTGTCCTTTTGCTTCTTCTGCCCTCTACTGGCGCCCTGGCCTTCCTTTATAGATGCCAGCAAGTGGGTTGAGCAGTTTTCCCAACATCCCACGATTCTAGAAATGATTAATAATAAAGGCACTTATCGAATAAATGGCCTTATAAGAGGTGGTTCCCACGCGCGGTCGAAAATTGGATCCATGCGGTGGAACATGCTCATGCTTGGTATTGTATCATGATGCTAATGCTATGGGTTGTGCAATCAGAGAATATGCAGCTACTCTAAGTGCCTGGACATGCACGGCCGTCGTAGAGGCTAACAAGGTTGCCATAACACTTCCTAGGCTACCTAAACCCTAGAAGTAGGAACAACTTGTCCACATGCACATAGGTTTAGATGTGCATGTGACACTGTGCCACGTGGCAATCAACGTGATTTATGAAAATCTAGGCTAGGGATCAAGCTTTCAATATTTTGGGTTTTGGGCCCCTTGGCTAGTGCTCCATAAGTTGATAGGGTTAGGATTATTAATTCCTAACCCTTTCTTGACTTTGGGCCACTCGGCAGGTGTTTATAAGTTGGGATTTCTATTGTTTCTTCTTCTCTATTAATCTTTAGGCCGCTCTGCCAGTTTGTGCAAAACTCAGTCAAGTTAGTTCAAGACCCGAAGGTCACATATGTTTTTAGCATCATGCAAATGTCTTTAGATGCAAAGTCCACAGAGAGAATTGATAATGGCACAAAGGATTCCAGCTTTGACCAAGAGATTGGCATGGACCACCTTTCTAGAGGAATTGAGTTTGGGACAGGCCAAACGAACGCATTCATCCGATGCATGTATAACCTCGACACAAAAACCCTAACCCTAAAACCCATCACAGGTGTCCACAAATGGCTTGTACTCGCTAAAAATCTGGTCCATCATCTTGTTGAACGTTGCCGGAGCATTTGTGAGAC
The DNA here is from genome assembly GCF_014529385.1 of Adiantum capillus-veneris. Lineage (NCBI taxonomy): Eukaryota > Viridiplantae > Streptophyta > Polypodiopsida > Polypodiales > Pteridaceae > Adiantum > Adiantum capillus-veneris. The sequence goes on along the minus strand of NC_140935.1, from coordinate 84,262,085 downwards.
CGAAAGGCATCATCAAATACTCCTACAATTTGAAGAATGTCTTGAACGTGGTCTTGTATACATCTCCAAGAGCGATCTTGATCTAATGATAGCCACTTTTCAGATTGATTCTATTGAAACACAAAGAACCTTGTAGTCTATCAAGTATATCATTGATCTTGGATATTGGAAACTTGTTCTTGATGGTGATTTTGCTGAGAGCTCTGTAGTCAATGCACATTCTCCAAGATCCATCTTTCTTTGAACAAGAAGCATCGGTGAACAAAAAAGGAGATGTATCAGGTTGAATCAAACCCTTTTTGAGAAGTTCTTCGACTTGGTTCATTATTTCCTCATTTTGGGCTTTGCTCACTTTGTAAGGTGGCTAGTTCAATGGCGTATCACCGGGTATCAATCTAGGTATCAAATCAATTGTGTGATCTTCAGGTCTCTCAAGAGCTAGCTCTCCGAGCAAAACCCTCATAGAAAGAATTGGCTTGAGCTTGCAAAAAATCCTGTTGTTGTTCTGATTATGACTTGTTGTGTTCGTCCAATTCTCTCAAATAAATAGAGTAAACAAAAGACTGGATTTCACTAATTTGGAAATGGCCGAAGTTGATATAACTGAGACGGATTCGCCCTTTAATTTAACATCTACGGTGATTTCTCCATCTCTCTCATTATTCAGTGTTGCTTTCTTTGCCCAGTAATCAACCACGACACGGTTCTTGTGGAACCAAGGTACTCCCAAGAGTACATCACACCCCTTCTGTGGCATGATATAGAAGTCCTCGTGCCTTCGATACCCTTGACAATGGAATCGTGATTTGCTAATGACAAGTGTAATGGCGACATCATGCCCTTGCAGTGCGGTTTCATTTTTCTAGGCGTCATTCCTAGTCAAGCTGCCCATTCGGGTAAGAAGAAGTTGGCCTTGGCTCCTCCATTTAAGAATATAAGGACTTGCTTATCGTGTACTTTACTCCATGCTCTGCAAAGCTCTGTACTCTCATCCGTTTGCTCTAGGGTTGCTCCCACAAAATCTAGAACTAGTACTGCCTTCGTCTTTCCTTTCTTTGCGTGCTCCTCAACCGATTTCAAAGTGTCCAATTTGTCCTCAACTTTCTCCTCAGGTGCTTTCTTCGGGCACTTTGCAAGGATGTGCCCTTGTTCCCCACAACCGTAACACTTGCCCTCTTTATAGTACTGTGTACGCTGCTCTATAGATACTTTTGGGCCGGTGTGTTTCTTCTGTTGCTTGCCCTTCTTCTTTCTGTCGTCGGAAGAATCTTTCCTTGTTGAATTGGACACTGGCTTGTCCAAGGGATATAGGTCAAAGAGCCGGAATGCATACCAAAGCCTTCCTTTGCGTTCGCCATAATCCCATGAATGGTTTATGACTTTTGCTTCAGGCAGTACTGCCAGATTTCTTTCGGAAGACGACAATGAAACTGCTCTACTTGCTTCTTATAAGAAGTTACTGGCAAATATGTATCCCAAAACCTTTGGCAATAAGCAACCAAAGTGTCTTCTTTCGTCATCCTGAGATGATGCCAAGCCGTGATGATGTCTTGACTCCTCTTCATCTTGCTTCCTTAACCAGTCCGAAGTGAAGATATTTTTGAATTTGACCCACAACTTAGGTGCTTTCTTTTGTAACAGTAGGGTGGTGCATTACCTTTAAGGAAAGACGCCGCTTTTGGTACCTTGTAGGCTTCTGAGACACGACCTCCAGAAAAAGCGCTGTCAAATTGTTGTATGTATGCAAGGGCTCAATGGGAATCCTTGAAGCTTGGAAAAGTGTCACATTTAACTGCTTGACCTAGAATAGAGGCCTTGGCTTTGCTACAAAGGTTTTACATGGGGCCCAAAAACAGGCGCCCCCAAAAGCTGCAGACTGAAAAACTCTGTTCCAAAAGCTCTTCATCCAAACGCTAGCACTCCTTTGGCTCTAACGCGAATCGCAGACCTGCGGTACAGCTGCTGCCACGTTATCAACTCTCTGCAATTTCCAGGTCTGTCGTATGGAATGCCATCTCAGCCTTATTCATGCATTTCTTTAGGTTTTAGGCCCCTCTGCCATAATCTGTAAGTTAGGAGGGTTAGGATTAGGTTATGAAAACCCCTGAAACTCCTAACGCTTTGTTGTTGCCACATCAAACTTGTGACAGTTTGTACCATATTCTACTGTGCAAATTTTAGCTCTAAGCAACTCCTCTTATTTGTTGTCAAAAACTTGCAAATTGCTAAAAACAAGGTACTCTGATTGTACCATACTTCAATGTGTGCAGAATCTTTACTTACTATGAAAAAACCTATATAAATAAGAATCGACAGTACAAGAAATTGATTTGGGACATGGAGGTCATAAGCAAATTCTAATGCTCGGGAGAAAAGGAAAGTTCTCCAGATTGCATGCCATATCTTGGATTGTGTTATTGTAAGTGCTTGGATCTGTCATGTTGATGGCAATGAAACAGAAATAAAGTCTTTAAATAAGTCTCTTGACATACAAAAGGAGTGGTTGGCTTGAAATGTTCTCTTTCTGTCTTTACAAATAACACACATGAATGCTGCGGGTAGCACAAACACACAAACACTTGGTTAGCAGCAGCTAAACATGAGGATTCTTTGAAGCATGAACTGGCACAGAACATAACTGTTTCTGGTCTTCAGGTATGTCTAAGGGTTAAAAGGGCAGAAGGTAATGTCTTGATCACCCAGCACACATGGCTTTGTAGCTTGAAAGTGACCTAAGCAGATTAAATCTTCTACAGGTGATGATTGCTCTCTTTCTCTGACTGTTGATCCCTTGTCGCCTCGCTCTATACCTGAGTATGATTTGCGTTACTTCTTGTACGTGATTTACTGAATTGAAAGAGTCTTTGGCATGGACTGAATATAAATTTTCTTTTTGTGTGTCAAAAGCAGGTATCGATTTTTTGGACCTGAAGGGACCGTTGCTCCTCTTCGAAAGAAACTCAACAGCAACATTCACAAATGGTAGGTACCTTCCCACAGGAAATCAGCTGTCCTTGACAAGAGCAGGTTGAAAGTCATGTTTAGCATTTGTGTATCTCTATAAAAAGAAAAATCTGTTTAGCTTTTAGGCTTAAAATAAGCTCAGCTTGAGATTTCTGATTCGAAGCATTTAGCATAGCTGTTTTCTCAAGCCTGGTTTTGTGCACTGAGCTGATTTTATATTTGAAGTGCAGGAATCAGAGTAAGCTATTGACAGAAAATCTCACTCTTGTTTTAGACACGGTTCTTCCGTCACCTGAAGAAACTAAGCAAGAGGATATGAGTGTTAGTTGCGGAATCTGTTATACCTTCCGCCTTCCTGATAGTATGAGCCAAGAGCTGTTGTGTTTTTTATGCTTTTTCGGTTGTGCGCTTGTTGATATAGCACATTGGTGTTTTAGATGATCCTGCAAGCAAGAACTTTGGCAAAGAAGGAAATGTACCAGACCGAGCTTGTGATAACGGAAACTGTGGAAGACAATTTCACATTGACTGCCTTGTTGAGTGGATGCGCTCAATCTCGACAACTCGACAGTAAGGCTTGCGTTCATCTGTAATGGTTGTTTCTCTGACGGCTTAACAATGGTGGCAGCTTGTAATTTATTGGATTATATTTGTAGGTCCTTTGATGTGCTTTTTGGTGAGTGCCCATATTGCTCTCACCCCCTGGCTGTGAAGGTGATGTCGGCATGAGCAGTTTGTGACATGAGACGGCTATTCCAATCAATTAAGCTGCAGAAGTGGGTACCTTGTCTTGTAAACAATACTTGTGCACAATTTGAGAAGCTTCATTATCAGACATATATGGTGTAGTTGATTGTGAGCTTCAGGCAAGTGCTAAGCAGGGATACCCTGGATGGAAATAACTCAGAAGGTTTAAGGACATCCACAGTTTCCGTGATAAGAAGGAATGATATGGGAATCCTAGGCGGGGCTTCAGTAGCTCCTGTAGTCGTATCTTTATCCTTCCTTTGTGGTCATCTACTCCCTTACACTAATACATGTTAGATAAGTTCCTTGTCTCAATAAAAAAGAGACATACTGGTTGGGGGTCATTGTAGCATTTGGGAATAGCAGCATTTGATGTACTTATTTGCCCTCAGCATTATGAGGTTTTTGGTAAGAATCCCGGTGTCAATATATTGTTTGACTCTTAAGGTTTTTGTCACTAGGGATTTGTTTACCGAAATTTCATCTTTGGTCTCTTCTTTGGTCCGAAAAATTTTTAAGTTAATTTTCTCATATTTTTGGCAAAATATTTCCTTTTCTTATTGCTCCTAAGCAGTTTTTTTTTGTGAATTTGCAAGCAGCACAATTGTACCCCAACCATTGGATGTTAGCTTCTCGTTTGAAGGATTATTTTAATGGTATTCTGCAAACTCCCGAGATTATTCCTCCCTGTGGGCTATCTTTGGAATACCTTGGAATCACCTTGAGAGAAATTCTTATCTTCAGAACTGCCAAAGCAAAAAGAAGATGCATTGCCATTATTGTAAATCCAATGATCACTTGATCAAGTCGTGTCCTAAGTTGAAGGCCAAAAGAGGCTAAGAAGAAAGAGGGTGGTTTCATTGCAAATGTTGGTTTCACTACAAATGCAGCCATTGTTGAGTCTTTTGTGAAAGAAGACTGTGTTGCTAATGTCGATGCAGAATTGGCTTTTAGCGTAGAGTGCACTTACAATCCTATTGTCCATGATGCATGCTTGTCACTTGCTGCAGATTCACATGTGGTATTTCGATAGTGGTGTTACAAAGCACATTACTTCACATCGTGAATTGTTTACCTCTCTCGAGTCTGTCACTCATGAGAATACAGTCACTTGTGTCAACAACGCCTGTTATCCAGTTCAGGGAGTTGGAAAGATTGTGCTCACTGATGTTAATGGAAGTTCCTTCACACTTGTTGATGCACTTTATGTACTTGGGATCAAGAAGAATCTCTCATCTGTATCCGCACTTGCTAGACTTGGACTTGTAGTCAAATTTGTGGATGACAGATGTACAGTTCATGATCTCACTTTTGGTGATGAAATTGTTACATCTGGACTTTTGTGCCGTGGGTTGTATAAGCTCACTTTGTATGACAAGTATGGACAAAATTTTGCAAATGTTGTTGCAGATTCAAGGGTTATTTCAGATGCAAAACTTTGACATGCACGTTTTAGGTCATCTGAATTTTGCCAGTTTGCTGCGTTTGTTCGCGTTTGCAGAAATCTGATATGGTTGCTTCTTTGCTTCCTCTTGAAGCACCTATCAAACATGTTTGTGAAGGTTGTATTTTGGGCAAGATACAGCGTTCTAAATTTCCAAAGGATGGTTCAGTTTGGGCCACATGTAGGTTGTAGCTTGTGCATAGTGATGTTTGTGGGCCCATGCAAACTCCGTCTTTGGGAAATTACCTGTACTTCGTGACTTTCATTGATGATTACTCTAGGCATGCATGGGTATTTTCGCTTAAAGCGAAGTCCGAAGTTTTTATGCGCTTCAAACAATTTCTAGTTATGGTTGAAAATGTCTCGAAATGTACTATGGACACCCTCCGTTCCGATCGAGGGAGGGAGTATACATCTCATGAATTTAATGCATTTCTGGCTAGTCGTGGGATAAAACACCAATGGACAGTGCCTTATACATCTCAACAAAATAGTGTTGCTGAGAGGAAAAATAGGTCACTGACGGAAATGGCACGATGTATGGTCAAAAGTCAAGCTTTGCCGCATTCTTTTTGGCTTGAGGCCATCATGTGTGCCACTTATGTACTTAACATGTGTCCGTGTTTTTGGCTGTTTGGCACATGCTTTGGTGCCACAGGTGCAGCGCAGAAAATTGGATGATAAGGCTGTCAAATGTATTTTTGTTGGTTATATTGCTGAAAGAAAAGGTTACAGGTTGTATCATCCGCAATAAAACGTATTCTGGTTTTCGGATTGTAGTGTTTGTGGAAGATTCTGTTCAGTCCTTGTTGTCATGTACTAGAGACAGTAATGTAAGCTCACATGACATTTATGATAATTGTTGTCTCTTTTCAGTGGTGGAAATACGAATGTAAGTTCTAATGAGGCAAATGTACAGCCTATGGGGGTTTTTGAAAATGTTTTAGATCAGCCTATTACTGATGCAGATGTACATGATGTACTTGATGAGGAAAGAGCTGAAAATGAGCAGGCTGGAGGTATGCCAAAATGGCTGGTGCACACTTTGTGTGAGAATAAATTGGATGCACCTTTGTCTAGTCGTACTCGTTTAGGATCTCGCCATGCATCTTATGTATCAGATTGTTATGCTTTGGCTGTGTCTAGCTTACATGATGTTGAGGAGCCTCTGTCTTTTGATGAAACACAATTCAGAAAATTGGATGGCTGCCATGCAATCAGAATATGATGCACTTATAGAAAATGACACAAGAATTTATGTGATTTGACTCCTAGCAAAAAGACCATTAGTACGAAGTGGGTTTACAAGTTGAAACGCTAGCCGGACGGTGAGATCGATCGCCATAAGGCTCGACTTGTTGCAAAAGGTTATGCACAACAAAAGGCATAGATTATGAAGAGACCTTTGCTCCCACTTGTCGTATGACTAATGTACGTTTTCTATGTGCACTGGCAGCTCATTTTGGTTGGGATGTACATCAATCAGACATTGTTACTGCTTTCTTGAATGGTGACATATTTGAGGAAGTTTATGTAACGCAGCCTCGCGGTTTTGTCATCAAAGGACAAGAGGACAAAGTGTGCAGATGTAAGAAGGCTTTGTATGGGTTGAAGCAATCTCCTCGTGCTTGGTATGAGAAAGCTGACACTCATTTGGTTAAACGAGGCTTTCGTAACAGTCCAACAGAAATCACATTGTATGTAAAGCGTGAGGGTGATGTACTTCTCATTGTGGTTCTTTATGTTGATGATTTGCTGATCACTGGACCAAATGAGAGACATATTGCTGAATTTAAGACTGATTTGAATGCTACTTTCAAGATGAAACATTTGGGGCTGTTGCATCATTACTTCGGTATACAGTTTAAGCAGTGTGATGGTGGTATTGCCTTGTGTCAAAAAAGTTACATAGAGACATTGCTATGTAAGTTTGGACTTGAGGATTGCAAACCTATTGCCACTCCCATGGAAACATGTTTGAAGTTGAGTCTACATGATGCTGGCGATCTTGCTGATGTCACTCTTTACCAAACTGCTGTTGGTTGCCTCATTTATGTATGCAACACGAGGCCGGATATTCAGTTTGCAGTCTCACAAGTCAACAGATTTATGCATAGCCCAGGGTCTAAGCATTGGCAAGCTGTCAAGAGGATTTTCCGCTACCTTAGTGGCACTTTACATCTTGGCTTGTTTTATCCCAAGGGGGGATCATTGCCACCAGACTTACATGCTTTTTCAGACTCAGATTGGGCTGGTTGTTTTGACACGCGAGTGTCCACAATTGGTTTTTGTTTCATGCTTGGCAGTTCATGTATATCATGGTTGAGCAAGAAGCAACCTACTGTGGCCACTTCGAGTTGTGAGGCTGAGTACAGGGTAGTCTTCACAGCTACGGTTGGCTCTGACGCCTTATGGTTGATTTGGGTGTTGGACAGGACACTGCCAACACTATCTACACTGACAGTCAGAGCGCATTGGCAGTTGCGAGGAACCCAGTTTTTCATGCTGGCACAAAGCACATTGAGGTGCATTACCACTATGTCAGAGAGAGTCTCTGAGCAGGAGAGATCAGCTTGGCTTATGTGCCAACACATGGCAACCTTGCAGATCTTTTCACAAAGACATTGTCTCGTGAGAAGCTTGAAGCTTTCCGCAAAGCTTTGGGCTTACTCCCCTTTGTGGATTGATCCTGTCCTCAGGGCATGGCACTTCCCTTTACTCATGTGTCAGCTCTCGTTTGCCGCATCACTCCAGGGGGATTTGTTACCATATACATGTGGTAGTGATGTGTGTGAACACACTAGGACCGCCGGGGCATTTTTTCTCTCTTTAGGAGGTTTTTTCCCCCAAGCATTGTATATACGCCCATCACTCTAGGGCTATCTATCTTTCCATTGCACACTAAGTAACACACCTCTCTCTTGTGTGCCTTGAGCTTCCTTTGTCTTCTCCAAGCTGTGTGTGTTTCTCTGCAACCCTAATTCCAACATTATTGACAATAGACATTTCAACATCCATTGCAACTTGTTTGGCATTCGCACTTTGTTTTTTAGCTGCAAGAATTTGCTATGCTATGCGAGCATACTTTGGAAATCTAGCATGAATATCTCTTGGCGGAGCCGTACACTCTGAGACATTACAAAGGAATTTAAACAAATGATCTTTGATTCTGGTTGCATTACCACTGAACTCATGGCCGCACGTCTTGCATTTCAATCGAGATATATTCTTTCCAGCACACAGCTCATGGACGTAACTCCACTCATGTTCTTTCACCATGCTGATATATAAATTTACACTGCTAGATAAAAAAATCCACTTGCTAATGTCAAGGTCAAAAATAATTCAAAGCAACAAACTACACAAGAAATGCTCTCTATCGATCAGTATAGTGATCAAAATATGTTCACACTATTAATTAATCTCACGCTACATTATCAATTAACAATAAACAATGATAGTCTTAGCATTCTTCAATAAACCCATATCAATCAAATTATATAGGTTGCACTAAATAACCATCACTTCAAACAAAACATTTCAATCACATTGCACTATATCGACTCATCTAAAGTGCAAGCTTTTGGCTTTCACACATTACGATAATTGATAATCTTATTCACTTTTTAAAAACAATACAAACAAAACTCATAATCACATTGAACTATATTGATTTATCTAAAGTGCAAGATTAAAGCTTTCACACATTACGATAATCGATAATATTGATCAAATGTTGCAATTGATTCTCATTGGAACACAAGGATTAATTGCAAACCTTGAAGATTGTCATATCTATCTGAAGTGCGAACATGAAGTTCTCACACTCCACGATAGATCTTTGAAAGCTTATCTATCTGCAGTTGATGCATGTGTACGATCACACAGTATGATAGACGTAGCAATCCAAATAAAGATGATGTAATATTAATATATTTCAAAATGAGATTCCTAAATTTTGATTCCAGTGAGAGCATAGTGTGATGGCTCTACAAAGGACAAAAAAATTTCTACCTATGTTCACTTCGAGGTGAGAAAGTATCTGCACGTTATAATCAAACCTACCTAAATAAAATTGACCTCTATTCTATTATATTTTACAGACAAATAACCTCATGTGAGAGTACACTCTACACACAACGTCAATCTCTAAATTATGTGACTAATCACTTCCACATGTCAGTAAATTGAGCACGTAGCAAAACCGACTCCTAAAAAATAAACACCTTGTATGAGTGAGAGTTTGAGCTCTATACAACATACAAAGCTTACATAATTTGATTTTAAAAGAAAGAATCAATCAAATTTCAAACAAAACATTAAATTGATTTTAATCAAAAAATTTAATACTATTTTAAATTTCAATATCTTTGAATTAACAAAAATTTATTTCTTTTGTCTACTATTGACATAGAATACCGTTTGTGATGATTACTAGTCTCAACAAGGCGCATTGCCGATATATATACTTTGTTTTTTTTTATCAAAACATTCTTCGATCGAAAAATATTTTGTCCTAAGTTGTTTTCGATTGAAAACTGGGGAAAAAATACGTTGCCCATTTTTGCTGACGTGGCACCGTATGTATAATGCAACTTAGCCTCCAAGATCTCGGAAAATGACTTAGCAAATAAGGCAAACTCTAAATCCCAGTTTAGGAAAATGGCATAGATTATGTTCAAAGCTTGCATCAAATGTAATCGTCCATTGCCTCAAGGCTGAATGCACACTACATCGTATTGCCAAAAGCTAGCCATGGATAGACTGACAAAGGGCAAATGCACTCTGTATGATGCTGACACCAAGACATGGAATCCACTAACGCCTTATGATGTAGAAATGATGACAACTCGGAAGGAGCAGCTGGAGCAAGAGGCCATACTCATAGTAATTCAAAAAGACAATGCCAATCCCAGTGCTCTTGAACCCTTCAAAGTAATTCACAAACCTACCAAAAAGAAGGCACCTGACAATAAGGGACAAGAAGGTTCATCGCACGGGCACTGAATAAACCATTGAAGTGTTCTAGCATTGGCACGACTCTGGAGTCCTATGATGACATTGGAGGGATTCAGATTGGAGTCCTATGGTAACATTGGAGGGCTTCACATCGGAGTCTTATGCTGACATTAAAGGACTTCACAGTAGAGTCCTATATTGACATTGGAGGACTTCACACTGGGGTATTATGCCAACATTGAAGGTCTTGATGCACAAATACAAGAAATAAAAGGAAACAGTGGAGCACTTTTGACACTAGCACTTTCTAAAAACTTTGGTAGCTATACTAGAATTCAAGAAATGGGAGGAGAAATCTAGAAGGTGAGAACAGGTATTAGCAAATGGCTAGCAATAAATTGTGCTAGAAGCTTCTAGAGGTAGTAACCAGAGAGTTACCATGACAAATGATAGTACACAATCAATCAGACACGAGTTCGAGGGACTATAAATAGGGACATCTCTTGAGCTATTGGACAACATACTTTGTAATCTCCTTAAGCTAAAGCTCTTTCAACATTGTTTTTAGCGTATGGTTTTTAGTCCTTGAATAATATAATTTCAGTTCCAATACATACTTCTACTGTTATTTCATTTCTAGTTTGAGTTCTGTCTTCCAGTACTCTGTAGCCTGATATGAAGTCTTTAGTCTGATATCAAATAGCTCTAATAACCACTCTGGAATAGCTATCTGAACGCATCTAGCTCATTCCGTTCCTCAATGATTAATGCCTGCCTTTCAATCTATAGTGAGCCAATGACTGCAATGGTACGACATGTTCACTCCACCTTGGCACCATCTCAATGTTGAAAAGATAAGAATTCGGCAAGTCGTCATCAACTCTGATGGGTGCTTCTCAATTAGTCAATCTTGACAACTGGTCAGCTCTCTGATGATTGGTCCCCTTTTTTACTACTAGAGTGAAATCAAAACTAAGCTATATAATGAATTATTTTACAACATGTCAAGTATTGCAAGGTTTGTTCACCAAGTGATGGTGCAAAAAAAACAAAAACTTGTTTGTACTTCTATACTTACTGCATAGACCATTGCTAGTGCTTCTCTCTGCATGGTCATATAATTATTTTCTATGTTGTTCAACTGTATGCTGGAGTAACATATATGAAAATTCATGTTGTTCTCTCATGGTTGTGCTAAAATAAATCCTATAGAATAAGCTGATACATCAACATTGACATGGAAGATCTTTGTCCAATTAAGAGATTTTTGAATTGGAGCAAAAATCAATTTTGCTTCATGATTGAAATGCTTCTTTGCATTTTTATCGATCCACTAAAATCTTTTAATAAAAGAGCAGAGAGGTTTGGTAATGACTGCATATATATAGATCACTCCTCTCTAGTATCTGCAATTGCCCATGAAGGCTTAACTTTTGTTGGTCATTGTAGATCTATCACTTGAAATTTTTCGAGATCTATGAAAATGCCATTCTTGGACATAATGTGTCTTAGAGTTTTCTATTGTCTTACCATGAAGACACATTTAAGGAGTCTTACATTATGGTGAGCAAGTTTTTTCAAGCAAGGAAAAACATGAGCGAGGCTTTCAATAAAGTTTTTTAAAGAGAATTTTTCAAAAGTGATAAGGGAAAATAGATAGTCCTAGAGTATAACAAAGACATAATTAAAGAGACATTGCAAAATACATTTATAAACCACAAACCAAAAGATTATTACACACAAACTAATGTATATTAAGTGACATGACAATTCCTTTTCAAACAATATAGTACACAAGAGCCATGGTAGTTTTGATAGGATAAGGGAATTGTGGGCCAATGTGAGAATGGGCCTCGGAAATAGCCTACATGACCATGAGGGTGCTGGTAGGACAACTATAGCCAATGAGAGAGCATAATTTTTTCTTTGCTATCCCACGGACACATTCTAAGGCTATGTCTAGGGGTGTCTCCTCTATGTCTCTTGTTTTGATTGGAAAAGCAAGTTTATGTTGGTTGTCATGCCTACCAATTGTTGGGTTCCCTTAGAATGGCATGGTTTTCCATCTTGCATTAGTGCGGGAAGTACAAACACAGATCTTCAAGCAATTAGAAAATGAAGATGTAGCAGACAAAACAACTAATAGGAAATTTTGGGTTAGACCTTTCTATGCACCTATGTCCACCCTTTGTGAGCCTAATTTCTTCATCTAAACCTAGACTAAGTACTGCTATATTTCTGATGACAACCCCAAGTGGTATTATAATCTCTCTGATTTAAATGATGATGAGTGTTAATTTATAGTCGCTTTATCATTGTGTACAATTCATCTTGTTATTTTGGGCCTTTCAACTATTTGTGCTTTTCTTAAAGTTTATATAGAGCCATGTATATCCTGCACATATTCTAGTTGAAATCATCCCGACAACCAATAGAGTAGGTCCTTTGGCATGCCCCACTTAAACAACACAATCTTTCTACTCCTCCCCACCAGTTTTGTGCTGTAAGGTGAACAAAAAGGATGGTGCTCACTTCCTCTTTGCATGTGTATAAGGCTAAATAGCTTGTCTACTATGAGCGAACCAACCAACATATGTAATTCTCCCCATCAATTAGCTACTCCTATCAAAATAAATTGCTACATGTGTTGGAAATCTACCACTACATGATTGTCCCCTTTCACCAACACTTATCACCATTGCTCTCTACAAGTGAGGTTACTCTCATCTTACCATGCTCTGCAAAAGAAACTTTACCCCACTGCCATCTGAGGTAGTTGTCTGAGGTGCCATCTAGGTAGTTAAATCAATGGGGCTCTAATACCAATTGGAGTTTTCATCAATAGCAGTAGCTCAAAGTAGAGTCACGATCTTTGCAGCCCTCTAAAATAGAACTCATCATTGCTAGCTAGAATGCATCTACGCCGACAAAGACTACTTTGGAGTATGTGGTACAATTTTGAAAAATAAAAAGAAGGGGAGAATCAGCAGAGATTCTCCTGATGCTGTCTATGTAAAATTGTCAAACTCCAATTGAATGGTCACGTTGACCGCTAGATGGTCGCACATGTGCATGCGACAAGTATGTGGTGAAGGTTAGGAATCTCTCTCTATCTCTCTATCTCTCTCTCATATGAAGGCTGCATAGAAGGGCGATCTGTCTCTGTGTTATGATGCAGATAGGTTATTATTGAAGAAAACCATGATATGCTGTAGCCTGGGCCTCTCTCTCTCTCTCTCTCTCTCTCTCTCTCTCTCTTTTTGAGTATCAAGAACCATATTTTATTGACTTGTTAATAACCCACACAATATTGACTCTATTGAAATTTCTTAAGATTTTGAACACTACTTGAATCCAACCCTAAGGGCGATGTTGTTTTGAGGGATTGCGGGGTTTTTTTAATATATATAAAAAATTCCAATCCTAAACCAGACATGGTATAGTGTTGGCCTTTGTACTAAGTTAATATTAGTTTTATAAGTACTTAGGTGTGTGTGTGTGTGTGTGTATCCGCCATGTACCAGGCACCATATACAATGGGTTGTTGGTAGGCCCATTGTAAATGGGCCTACTACCTAATTAGAGAGATGAGGTTAGTATGGGTGAATTGTAAGCCAGGCCAGTCATTTTGAGAAAGAGTTTTTTTTAAAATTTTGTTAATTATGTCACTTCTCTTGAATCCATTAAGGAAAAATTTGTGAATAAGCAACTTGATATCTTCCTATGCTAAGAAGCAGTTAGAGGAAGAATATAAAATCAAATATACGAGGTTGATTCAAGTACTAAGAGCAACTTTATGAGGTCGATTCAATGTTCTTTTTTATAAATTATATGGGAGGGATATCTAATAGGTCTCTCTTCCAAGTAAACCGTTGGCCATAGCGACCATTACATGGGTTATGAAGTGTAATTGTAAAGTTAAGGAATTGTACCGAAGTAGAAAAGAAGCCAGATGATGTAGTAAACCCATGGCCATTATTTGGTTCAATTTTTAGGCAGCTAGGGTAAATATGATTAATTTCTTCTAAGAATGTTCTATTGTTGAGGCTTTATATGTCATCCATATATCTATAAGTGTGTTTGAATAGTAAAAGTTTATGATAGTTGATTTTTTCACCCATGGTTTTGAGAAACCATTTGTATTCAAAGAAGGCTAAGTATAAATTACACATAAGAGGTGAGCAGGAAAAACCCATGGGAATGTCGAGGCATTGGTTAAAGCATTGTCCTCCGAAGAGAGCAGGGCAGTTATTGAGGACCCAAGATATATTATTAAATATTTTTTTCTCATTGAAGTGTAAAGGATGAGAAGATTGTGATTTCTTAATCCATCTAGGTTTTTTAGAGAGAGAAATGTAGAAAAAACCATTCTTCCTAATATGTTTAAAGGCTAACTTAATCATTGGTAGTAGAACATCTTTCATCCCTAATTCTCCTTCCAAAGGTATATTCTCATAGCATTGAGTAATATCAATTGTGAAGAGATGAAAAATGTCTTTGGGGAGGTTAAGATTAACTTCAGTGGAGTTTTTTACTAGCCAAAAAGGGTTATAGTGTATTTAGAGAAAGTTAGAGCAGATCTGTTGTTTATATGCACAAAAAGATTCAAATTCTGAAAGTACAAGGTCAAGGAAAAGGGTGATATCTTTGGTAATGTTAGTAAAAATACCATTCGAGGCATCAAATATCCATCTAAATTTATGCTTGTGTAGTTTATAGGTGGGAAAAAGTACTAGAAGTTTGGTATCTTGAAGAGAATAGCTAAGTTTATCTAGATGTTTGGAAATTTTATTAGTGACCTCACACAGAGAAGTGTTTAGCATCGTAAATTCCTTCCCAGATACCCAAGAGTGAGCTGCTTTCCAAGCCAAGTTTTTGCACAAAAGAGTGGGACAATTGGAGCTTTTATCCAGCCCTACTATAAACCAATCTTGTGAAAGATTTTGAAATTCAATTGCAAGTTGTGGTGTGATCCATGAACTTTCAGTAGACAACCATTTATATGGTATAAACGAGATTTTTTGAGAAAAAAACATCGTTCAATCAATTTTGTTAAGTTTAGTAGGACTTTCTCCAATCAGAGAGTACTGACAAGGTCAGTTAAATAGCTAAGTATAGCTGATAGAGCAAGATATGGGTTTTTAGAAAAAATGGGTATGTGACAAAGCAGTTATTTAGTTAGGATTTTCCGAACTGTGGCATCTTTAACTAAATCAAGATTACAAGTGCAAACATGCTTGCCATAATTATTAAAATCCTTACAAAAAGGGATATATTTATCTCGGTCAGTGTTCCATCTGCAAGTTTTGGGCTTCAACCAGGGTATGGTAGAAAAGGATGTCGTGTTTGGTAGTGCTTTACTTGAGTTGTATGCCGGATGGCTAATGGAGACACATATGATGTGTTATACAATGCTTTGGAAGTTATGTATGTCAAATGTGGTGCTCGTAAGGGAGCACATGAAGTTTTGGATGATCCATTAGTTAAAAAATGTTGTCTATTGTAATGCACTGATTGCAGGATTTGCCCCACAGAGGCAAGGCCAGAAGCTCTGGTGTTTTTGAATCCAAAGGCCAAAGGCCACCCAATTGAACCAAGGGTGAGGTTGCCCAAGGTGGGAAGGCCGCCCAAGGTAAGTAAGGGGGGGAATAATGTGTGTGAATGAGAAAAAAAAAGATGGGAAATGGCGTGCAAGCAGCGAACACAAGCGCATGGAGAGAAAGAGGTGCTCGAGCTGCGCTCTGTGGAGCTCGGTTGGCTTTGACATTGAAGCAGGAGTTGCTCTATAGGCTTGGGCGCCCATGTTTGGCCCTATTCTCGACAGTTTTTGAGTAGTTCGATATCCGGCCTACTACGTAATCAAGGGGCTATTTCCACAATCCCAAGCAACGACGGCGTCGTTGTTGCTTAGGGAAAGGGGTGGCCCTTTTTTAAGAAGGGGTATTTTTTAAGCAAGGAAAGCAATGAAAGGGATGAGGAATAGGGGACCAAACGTGAGGGTATGGCAGGAGAGAATGGAACATGAGGAGGAAGGAAAGGAAAGATCTCTCACTCTTTCTAGCGTCCTTGGTGAGCAAGAAGGGTAGGGCTCTCTCTCTCTCTCTCTCTCTCTGTCTCTCTACCTTGGAGAGAGGAGACACACCAATTCTAGTGAAGGTCTTTTCATCTCTCTCTCGAGCTTCAACAAGAGATTCGGACAAGCAAGCAAGTAGAAAAGGAACGTCGATCTCAATCTCGATCTGAAGAGGAAAAGGGAGCCTGAAAAGGGAAAGTTAACAAGGGACAAGAGGTTGAATGGGCATGAAGGAGGAAGAAAACATGATTGGCATGAGGAGATAGAGAGGAAGGGAAAACAACATAAGAAGAACAATGGCAAGGAAGAAGAATCAAGGAATATTGTGCTCTCTGGGATGAAAAGCCGTGAGGGGAGATAACTTGAAAGGCGAAGCTATGAGAATCGATAATCATCATTGGAAGCCCGAATTGAGGGGAATATAGTGGGAGTTTGGCTATCTTGGAAGGATATTTGAAGTTAGTAAGACCTAGGAGTCAACCATACCCGTAGAGATCAAGGAAGAAAACACGATCGGCATGAGGAGATAGAGAGGAAGGGAAAATGGCATAAGAAGAACAAGGAAAAGAAGAATCCAGGAATATCGTGCTCTTTGGGATCCTCTCTCTCGTCCTCGGTGAGCAAGAAGGGTAGGTCTCTCTCTCTCTCTCTCTCTCTCTCTCTCTCTCTCTCTCTCTCTCTCTCTCTCTCTCTCTCTCTCTCTCTCTCTCTCTCTCTCTTAGAGAGGAAACACACCTGTTCTAGTGAAGGTATTTTCATCTCTCTCTCGAGCTTCAACAAGAGATTCAGACAAGCAAGCAAGTAGAAAAGGAATGTCATTCTCAGTCTCAATCTGGAGAGGAGTAGGGAGCCTGAAAAGGGAAGTTAACAAGGGAGGAGAGGTTGAATGGGCATGAAGGAGGAAAAACACGATTGGCATGAGGAGATAGAGAGGACGGGAAAACGTCATAAGAAGAACAATGGCAAGGAAAAGAAGAATCAAGGAATATCGTGCTCTCTGGGATGAAAAGTCGTGAGGGGAGATAACTTGAAAGGCGAAGCTGTGAGAATTGATAATCATCATTGGAAGCCCGAATTGAGGGGAATATAGTGGGAGTTTGGCTATCTTGGAATGATATTTGAAGTTAGTAAGACCTAGGAGTCAGCCATAGCCGTGGAGATCAAGCAGTGCATAAGGGATGTGTTTTGCAAGATAGAGAGCGGGCCAAAAATTGATCGAGCAGAGAAGAGAGGGATTTTTTTGGGAAATTATGAGCAGGGGAGCTATACCGGGGGTGTTTGCCTAGCGATTACAAACTCCCTCCGAGGGGTTGGGGATTTTTTATTATGGGTTTGCATATCAATAGGCATACCGACGACGGAATATGCAACCAATTTGTCACAAGGTTTCCGATATCAATTTATTGGAAGCGTCTTTTGATTGCCAGCATCAACTGAGTGTCAATAATTGGTTTTAATTTATTTTCCACTTGTATTTGTGATGCGAGTCGTGATTTTATTCCAGGTTTGCTATGTTATCATCTCTATATCTTCTTACTAACACCAAATCGGTCCTAACTACATTTGTTTTGCTTGGTTTACGCCTTGACTGCTTCTCCGTCTACAGCGAGAAGCTCAGCGCTTTCTCGATCGACCCCGGAGAGACGCGCACTCCCAGAGCGTCCTAATTTTCCCAAGAGTTGAAAAAACCTTATGTATAGGACATGTGTGTAGTTTTTTTACTTATATAATAAGTCATAAATGAACTTTAACGCTCAAAAGACAACTACCTTTAGAGAAAGACAATGATTAGTACAAAAACAACTCAGTCTTAGAATTATCTTTGTATATGGCTATAAGAATGAGGTCTCATTCTAGTATACAATAATAATAACCCATCAGAGAAGTAACTCCCAAGTAGTAGAAGCAAGTGAAGTCATGGACAATCATTTGCTTCAAGCCAAAACATTCCAAAAAAGGATAGAGTCCTCACCTGCATCCATTCAAACAAGACAATAGATACTTTAGCCTTGAATGCGTTTTACAGGTGTTATTGGACTATATCAGTTGTTATCCATGTCCAACTTACAACTTTTTAACTTAAAAATAGACGTCCATAGTGTATAGTTAATCCAATTTTAATAAAGTATAAGATATCTGTTTTACATCAATTTGAAAAATCTTTTAAATCAATGAAAGTAAATTCTATATGAGGTTCCTATAAAGCCCCATTTTTTAGACTTGAAACCAATTATAATATATATATCATTCTGATCAGAAGGCCACAACCCCTCCTGATCAAAGTGTCTCTAAAAATATCCTTTCAAAAAAACTAAAAAATGTTTGTAATTAAATGTTTAGCTAAAAGCATCTGTTTTCATTTTATCGTCTATCTCCATACAATTACAATAATTTTGATTTTCAGACTTAATTCTTAAATCCTTTTGTTTGGTCTAAAAATCTGGACCAATATTTCGGGTCTAAACAAGTTATCAAGAACCAATTGAATACTCGGTATTATACACCACTTGTTATATCAACTAATGACAAGTTTACACCTACAATAGGATATGGTAAGAACAACCCTTCTGTCGTGATACAAAACCTATAAAAAGCCAATGAGCTATGTCAAGAGAGCGACGTCCATAATACATTCTTTCAAGTAAGTCACCATGAGAATTGATACCTAAAATATGTATAAACTAAAAAAAAATACAGTTGACTGGTGCATTTTTGCTAGACGTATCACCCATAATAGGGCGAGATATCCTTCCAGCCATCATGTGCCCCCCCGCCCTCCCCCCCCGATTTTTTTAAAAAACTCGGCCAGCTCAGTATCAATTTACTCAAGCCACAAGTCATAACTAGTATTCATTCTTACCATATCCATGTCTGCCTCGGATACTACCTTCTAAAGAATCAGAGCACGATATAGTAACCAATCGCAAGTATTTCAGCACATTGATGAGAGAATATCCGAACCAGATTATAAAAAACAACAAACTCAGAGTTTCGGCAGAGAATGATCATTAGAGTCATATACCAGAAGGAGATCTGTACTCGCAACAAGAAACCTATGTTTACACAAAGGTTACCATACTTTCCAACCTATAATGTGAGCAACCAAGGTTAAGAGTTTTTATAAATATTAATCATACTATGCTGCGCAGAAGTTTGTTTACAAAACCACAATGTCTGGTGCAAAAAAAAGAGTAAAAAAGTACTTTTTTTAAAAATAGAATGCGGAATTGAGAAGCACCATCCTTTTCTACTAGCTCTATGGTCAGACAATAGGCAAGGTGTCGAGAAAGCCCTCAAATCTCTCTTTACTCAAACACAAACACCACGCAAAAGACAAGACTAAGTGAGGGGCTCAGGGCCATCCTCACCTTTATAGTATTCCATCAATGGAGGGAGTGATGAAGAAGATTTGCGTGCATGATTCCTTTTGAATTTTGCTCGGCTCCCAAAGCGTCTGCCTACAAATGGCAGCCGCCATGGCTCTTTTCATAGGGGATAGAGTGGGAGAGAAGAGGGGAGAAAAAATATCATCATACTGCGTACAGGTGCTCAGAGATCATTCGACAGCAGGGTCATGAGAGAGAGGGTAAGAGGACAAGCGTGAACTTCTTACTCGATGTGTACTATGGTCATTTAATACAGCTAATATGGTATCTCAGATATGAACGCCACTTATCCTATTTTTGGGGTAGTCCCATATTTGAGGCGCCCTATTAAGGGTAAAGGACCATGTATGCCAAAAAACATAATCTTGAGAGGCCAAAAAAACTTATCAACGTGGTTTAGGAAGGACTAGTCCCATGTGGGCGGGCGGGCGGGCAGGCAGGGGGAGATGTTTTCAAGGGTTGCGGAGGTTTTCTTTTTATATAAAAAATTTTTCGATCCTAAACCAGACCTGGTATAGAGTCGGCCTTTATACTAGGTTAATATTAAATGTATAACTACTTAAGGGGGGGGGGGGGGTATGTGTGTGTGTGTGTGTGTGTGTGTGTGTGTGTGTGTGTGTGTGAGAGAGAGAGAGAGAGAGAGAGAGAGAGAGAGAGAGAGAGAGAGAGAGAGAGAGAGAGAGAGAGAGAGAGAGAGAGAGAGAGAGAGAGCATATTTAGCAATCATTCTCTAAAATTCAAGTGGTAGTGCTACAACTCTACTCTCTAGGTTGTGTGTGTGTGTGTGTGTGTGTGTGTGTGTGTGTGAGAGAGAGAGAGAGAGAGAGAGCATGCTTACATCCTCTATTTTGTGACCATTTTCGTATTTATGCTTATGGCCTCGATAGATTGTTTTTGTTTCGAGGTACCAATGGCACATACATACACCAATAAAATTGTATGTGCATTTGCTATAGTGAGAAACTTATATTGTCGACACGCATGTCCTATTATAGGCTAGGTGAAAATATGCATTGCTCATGTATCTTGCACACAAGACATAGGTAGACATAGGTAGATACTAGATATGTCAGCATGTAAGAGGGAGGTGCAGAGCCGCAAGTCCAATTACATTCCCAACAGTAAAGCCAACTCTTAAGTACTTAACTGTCTGTAAAGACATTAGAAGCTATGAATTGTTCTTGAAAAAAAACATTTCCTATCTCTTTGCACCGGGCCCCTTGGCTATAGATTTTGTGATGATGTGCACTATTAATGTATCTTGCTTACGAGAGATGCAAGCAGGCAATAACATGTTAACAGTTGGGTCGCACTCAAGGGACAGTGGGGAGACTGAGTTCTCCAAACCTAGTAACCCCTACAAAGAAGCCAAGCAAGTCGAAAGCGGCTACTAGCGCTGCTAGCACTTTGAGAAAAAGAGGGTTTAATAAGCTATTTTTTTGGAGGATAACAAACAAGCGTGACTCGTCATCTCCAACCAATGAGGCAACTTCACTTTTCAACACTTTTCAATAGGATTTTCGTAAGCTATGCTAGAGTGTGTGGAGGTGCGACCAAAATTCTGTTAATATGTTGCTAACCCTGCTAACGCCGGGCAACTCAACTCTAAATCGTGTTGCATGTCTTATGTTAAAAGTAATTTAAAGACAAACACACAATTTCGGATATACACCTAAATGGGGATGTTTTCCTTTTTTTTTTGGTGATGTGCGTGTGTGTGTTGTGGGGAGGGAAAACCCTCAGCTTTAAGTGCCACGGGGTCCCAACCATGGGATCAATGGCTCTTGTGCAAAATCAAGGACGCTCGCAAATCTCGACCATGGATGCATAAAAACTAAACTGGAGATCCTGAGTTTAGTTTTTATGGTGAGGTCCACAAAAACTAAACTCGAGATCACTAAACTCGGAATTCCGAATTTAGTTTTTATGTCCGAAATCTATTGTTTTAAGTTTAAGTTTATGAAAAAACACATCTATTTCAAGAAAGCGCCTGCGAGCGTGATGGTTAAGGCCCCAAACTCTCAAGCTAGTGGTGAGGGTTCAAATCCTTGCTGGGGAAGCACGAACATCCAAAGATTAGGCCTCACTTGGCCAATAAAACCTAAACTCCGGATCCCGAGTTTAGTTTTAGCAGATCAATGGTCCATATTGATCTTTCACTTGGGACCATTGATCCCATGGTTGGGACCTCGTGGCACTTAAATGGGAGGGGGGGGGGTTGTTTAATACAATAATTGTCAATAGTGCCCCTATTCTGCATTCCTCATTTCTTTTAGTGTTGGGGCTCCTATCATTACATCAGGATGGAGACACTTATAGATATGTAACACAAAGATGTGTACCTCACAAAGATGTGTAGGTACAGAAGCATCATGTGTGTGTATTTAGTATTCCTTGGTGGGAACATCAGAAAAATTATTGTAATTTTGTCGCTTTAAAAGGAAGGATCCTGCCTCAAAAATACAAGCCTCACAACGGGCGGGTCACACACTAGTACCATAAAAAATCACGGTTGGAAAAGATACAATCCTCTCATCTCACACAACCTAGGAAGAGTTCCTAGCATATAGTAGCTAGATTTTATCATGAAGACTCGTTGACTTAATTCATACACCAGAAACCTCTTTATGCCTAGTGGCATAGTCACCTCTTTATGCCTAGTGGCATAGTCAGTTTCATTGCAAGTAGTCATGGTGGGAGACAAGGTATTCCTCGAATTTCTTGTAAAGCTGTGGAATGAATTCGTTGAGGATGATGGGAACACGGGCTTTGTGTTGTTCAGAGAGGGGCTCATACTCAAAGGACCAGTGCACCACGCAGGAGGCGCCAGGGACTGGACCCTCCACGATGTTGATGCATTCCTTGGCGGAGATACCCACGATCCCGCCCTCCACCATCTCCGTCCTCATCATCAGTGCCTTTGCATCCAGCTCTAGCAGCTTCTGCTTCACGAATAGCACTACATTCTCTGATTGCCTTTCCTTGGCAATGGCCTCCGCACAGCCTGCGTGCACACATGCAAGAAGAGTACTTACTGGTCATAAACGAAGAAGATGGTATGATAACCAATTTAGCACACTTTGGGCAATCAAAGGACAGCTTCTACGGCAAGCAAAAGGGAGTGTGCTTATTGTACTGCGGTGGAGATGAATGGTGCGAGTGCTGCACTGCTGAGGCCCGGAGTGGGATTGTCCGGAGGGCCCTCGGAGGAGACATGCGAAACGGCGTGCATGAGCGCCTTGGGCAGGGCGTCTTTTCCGCCTGCCACATGCGCTTCGCCGAACACAGCACTCCACCTGCCCCCTGCACACCTCCACCCCCATCTCTCTCTCTCGGCTTCGCTGGCGCTGCACTCGCTCGCTCTCGTCTGAGAATCGACCAACACTTCCTTTAGAGTTGACGAATGGCCAGGGGAGGGGTTTGGTCCTCGGAAAGCATAAAAGGAAACAATAAATTTAATAGTAGAGAGCGAATTTACTATACCTATGAACGAGAAAAAGATTGACAAAGGCTACAGTGAACGATGTCAATTTACTAAAGGGAAAAAAGAAAATGCTTAAAAATGTGGAGGGGAGTGTCGCCGGTCCGGTCAGGACATAAATTAGATATGCTGCATCCCAGTAAACATCATCATGAATTGCAGCACGCGTGCTTGCTTTTCCTGCAGGAGGGACCCATTTCCAACTTCCCATCCATTTTTACTAACCAATAGCAATAAGGGAAAACTTGAAATTCTCCGGGTTTTCAGGTCAAAATTTGAAGCTTTTGCTGATAATTACACTAAAACTTGTGTAAATTTGCCGGTTTTCTTAAAGACAAGCTCAAAATCTAACCGGGATTTCATAATTTCAGCCGGTTAAAATACACTTGACCCCGGTTTTTTTTTAACATTGCTTCCCATGAAAATGGATTTTTTTCCACGAACGCTTCTTTAATATTTATTGTATAACCTTTGGTAACACGTCAACCACAGTTGCTACTTGGATAGGTGTACATTTTATGGGGATGATCTCTTTGAAAAGAAACTAGTATGTGACCCGCGCGTTGCTGCGGCCAAAAAAAAAACATGGCCTTTATTCCTATAAAACTAACTTCCGCTCGAAAGCACACACTTGGTGCAACTCTCTCTCTCTCTCCTCTCTACCCTCTCTCTCCCCGCTCTCTCTCTCTCTCTCTCTCTTTCTCTCTCTCTCTCTCTCTCTCTCTCTCTCTCTCCATCCAATAGGAGCCGTGAAAGCTGATGCCCACAACTCTCTCTCTCTCTCTCTCTCTCTCTCTCTCTCTCTCTCTCTCTCCATTCAATAGGAGCTGCGAAAGCTGATGCCCGCAACCTTCCCTCTCTCTCTCACACACACACACACACACACACACACACACACACACATACACACACACAATGACGAAGGTGGGTTGCATTCGAAGCTGGCATGTGGAACACGATATGCATGGGTGTATTGTCCTAGGTTGTAGGTCAGGTTTATAGTTGACAAATCCATGAAATTTTCATCGAGCAAGCTATATGATCACATGCAACATCCCTTTTTTGTAGTCTACTCCACAGACGACAAACAAAGGACGGGTCTATCAGCCTTGAAAGTTTCAGTTTCTTTGATAAAGCTTAGCTTTGTATCAAGTTTTTGAAGGCTCGAGATCTGTGTGTGTGTGTGTGTGTGCACGCGCGCTATGGATGCCTGGAGCTCTTTGGCAAAACAGCAAGCAAATGCATGTGCGGATTATGGGGACAATGTGTGCCATGCAAGTTTTTTGTGAGGATTGCAGCTTTCGAGTCATTTGACTCTCGAGCATGGGCCTGTTGAGCGACATGTGGCATGCCTCTCTGCTCACATTTTTTAAAAGCTTCATAAAGAAAAGAGATAGAAGGTCTCTCTTTTTTGAAATACATAAGCAGTTTTTAGTAGTGAGGGGTTGGATTTTTGGTGCAATTGTGGAGCATTGGATAAAGCTTGTGGATTAGTCCACATGAGCTATTAAAAAAAGTAAAAAATCTCAGTATTAGTATTTGTTGACATTTGTGTACCTGTGCGACATTTGTGTACCTCTCTCTTTAAAGAAGACCATTGAAATTTTGAATATTGGATCGTACACAATCCTTATCTTCCTCTTCCAACTTCTTTTCTCAATTTACTACAATGCATTATGCTTCCAAATGGTTTTTCAAACATTATTTTACAATGTTTTCGGAATATATTGTACTCTAAATAGTTTCTTGTTACACTTTTTTAAGACACATAATATTATATTGTGATAAAAAATGTTTTAAAAAATTAGGGTCACTTTTTTGTTTTTTGTCACAAAAGAACTTTCTATTATTAAATTCTTCTCATAGCCTTATGTAGGCAGCAGGCCTTGGTGCATTTTCTTACCTTTTCTCCTCTCGTATGAGACCGTGGGATTGATGGAGAGTTCGCCGACCTAAACCATTGGAACTATACTCAGAGGGGTCACTATGTATAAATTGTGTATATCACGTGTGTTCAAGGACGAATTTTAAAACTCCTTATCCGTGAATTTTTGACAAATAAATTACTCTTTTCCTATTTAATATGTAAGTTTTTTTCCCAAGTCCATTTTATGAGACCCTTTTGTATGTGAAAATGTGAAAAAAAATAAAATTCAATAATCCCTTCTTCTGCACTCACTTGATAGTCACATAATTATTAAGTGACCCCCCCCCCCCCCCCCCCCCCCCCCCCCCCCCCCCCCCCCCGAGGAACTGTATAGGTGTGGGTAGGGGTACCATGGGAGGAGTGTGTGCACAGGGTCCTTGGGTACAGGACACCCCTAGGGTGACTGATGGTTGGGGAGGACAATAGCAAGCTAGCATTTTTCAGCCCAGGGTTTTGGCCCTAGCTAAAACAGGGCAACACCACCGACAATGATGGGTAGCATTGTGATATCTCCTTGTTTCCTCCTAAGGGCATCCCATACCATGGGCATTCAGTGCAAACATAGAGCACCTAGTTCTTGTTGAAGACCTAGGAGTGTAGAGACATGCGCGTCCTCTAGATGGCAGCCATGCGTTTAGTCTTGGTGTAGGCCTAGGAGTTTAGAGACCTACACATCCTCTATATGGCAGCCATGCTTGTAGTTTTGAGGCATGTCCCTCTCTTTCTCCATTTCTCCCTTGATGCCAAGAGGAAGATCGGTCTAGGAGTGGTAGCCCATGTGGAGACTATGTTAGTGGTCTCGTGTGCAAGAGCAGATGGCAATAAGTGTCGTAGTTGTGTGTGTACCTCATCTCTATCTAGAGAGGCATGTCAGTTCTATGCCCTTGGTCGCTTGTATGAACACCTTGTTATAAACATGGAGAGCCTTTCCAAAATCTCTCTCTCCCTCTCTCTCTCTCTCTCCCCCCCCTCCCCCCGCCCCCCCATGCTTAGATGTCTTGACATGGATTGGCAAATTTTTTGTGCCTTTTGCAAATGCACGTCTTTCTTGGAATTGTCGATGGAGCTACCTATCCGATGGGTAGTAGCTTGATGGTCCAGTTGCACTTTTGTACCAGATTGTGGATTATGGTTGACAAAGGGGGATTTATTTCCTTCTTGAAGTAGACGATGTTCTTTGATTTTTTTTTTCTTTCTCGTCCAAGGATGGAAGGTTCAATTCCAACTTTAGTAGTCTCTTGTTCATGTGGTATGTAGCAGACTAGGTACATATTCCATTGATGTGTTGGTGTTGGATTTGAAAGGTACGGGGGGATTCTTATATCTCTAGAACCACTTATTGTATGATCATCTGACTTGAGTGCATAAGGTTTAGAGGTGGAGCATGTGGTGCCAGATTCTTAGTCAACAATGACAACTATTAGAGGAGGTTTTGTTTGAGTGTGGACTACTCATATCGCCATGTTCTCTTTTCATCGATGATAATGTGGCCCTATAGATTTGGTCATTTCTTTGCCCTTTTTTTGTGAACTTGACAGTATCAATTGTTGGATGGGTTTGCAATCTTCTATTGTGGTTTTCTTGATGATTGATAGCAGAATTGTTGAAATTCTATGGATGATAGGTTTGCATGAAGTGTCGGTATTTGGTGGGGACATCTAGTTCCTACTCCCATATTGATTACCATTTGGATGCTTCTTCCATACATCCCTTTGGAGAGCTCCAACCTTAGGGAAAGGCCTTCCGA
Organism: Adiantum capillus-veneris; assembly: GCF_014529385.1. Classification (NCBI taxonomy): domain Eukaryota; kingdom Viridiplantae; phylum Streptophyta; class Polypodiopsida; order Polypodiales; family Pteridaceae; genus Adiantum; species Adiantum capillus-veneris. The sequence goes on along the minus strand of NC_140935.1, from coordinate 84,235,357 downwards.
AAATCTGGACACGGCTAGCAGGCATCATAGGTTCTTTCCCTAGCGTTTTTTTCGGGGGGTTTTGGCATGTTGCAGATCAACCCCAACATTATTCATGGACATATTGTAGTTCCCCTCTACAATTACTTTACTCTTAACTTGAGTATTGGTGCTATGTTGTGTATTGGATATTGATTGCATAGTTCAGTGTTGGGTATGTTTCATGGAAAGGATAATTTTGGTGAAGATTTTAAGGAAGCAAGCTACAACAACGGGAGTATATGTGTTGTAATAGAAATGGCCTATGAACCTTGAGAGTAGCGGAAATTAGAAGAAGCACTTTTGTGGAATTACTTTGTGACCATAGAGGGTGAACTTAATTGATGGTGGCAACATAAAAATAGCATTTAGTTAACTTGGCATGAAAAATACTTTTGAAAGAGAGAGAGTGTAGAGAACATGACAATAGTTGAGGACCCGATGTACAGTCCCCCCTCCAATAGGCATTTGTATTATAGTTTCTCCCATCAAGAGAGACTTGGTACAATACAATCTTTGTGTTCTTTGTGACCTAGGTGCTGCAATGAAGATGGAAAGCTTCATGCATCACGAGCATAACATAAACTTTGTGGAAAGCATTAACTATCCCAAGACCTCAAACACCTTCGAAGGTGGAGAGAGCTAGCGGGAAATGAGGGTAGGGAAGAGGAAGAAGAAACATTTCATAGGAGTAAGAATTAGTTCCTCGCTTATTATCACCCTTCTTTCTAGCATACATAATAGCATAGTAATGAAGATGGAGAAGATGGCAAGCTTAAGTATTGAAACATGGCTCTTGGTTGGATTTGCATTCCATAGCCAAGAGTGTTGGTGTAGGCTCTCAACTTCTCTATTAGCTTGGAGAAGGAGATGGAGCTCTTTCACTTTGCACTTCACACAATGAGTGTGTGTGCGTGTGTGTGGGAGAGTACACCCCTCATGCATGCCCCCTACTTGCTTTGGTCGACCCCTCTTCTAGCACAAGCTTGAAGCTCATTGGACCCCTGCAAAGCCTGGCCAATTACATGCAAGATGCATATCAAGTAAGCATGCTAGCCTTGGGACAAGTGTCCCCCTTTCCCCTTTGAGAGAGAGGACTTGAATAATGCAAAAACAATTAATTAAATCTATTAATTTATCATTGGACCCCTTGGGAGGCTAACCAATAGGCTTTAGGGACACCATGAGGGCAACATGAGGAGGAGCTTGACAAGTGTCCTTTTTGATTTCTTTGTACCAAGATTGCCTTGTGTAAGGGTGTGTGTGTTCTCTCTCTAGCCTCCTCTTGTAGGGCTCATCCCATCCTTGTAGGGATAGTTGTTGACTTTTGTGGAACATCTTACCCTCAAGCACCTTAGTCAGCACGCATGACAAAGCACCTCAAGCTTGGGTAATGTTTCCACAATCATCTCAAGCTCCCTGGTCGGCAAGCACGACAAGCACGACAAGCACCTCAAGCTTGGGTCAGTTTCCCATCTCAAGCTCATCCATAGCTTACCTAAGGTCAAAGGACTTTTTAACACTAACCTTTGGAGGTCTTCAACAAAGAAGCTAACCCTAATGTCTTTAAAACTCCATTGGTTAGCCTTGCTCTTTGACATACCATCTCTCATTTGGACCCCTTTACCATTGGCCCCATGGTGAGATAGATCTGTAAGCACATGTCTATATTCTAACCCTTGTTCCCGTTTATTCTCCCACATGAAATGATGAGTTTAATACGAGAAAATCATTTGGGCTAGTTAGATATTAGATTTTATGACATGTGCTCTTCTGAGTCTGTGTGGAGTTTGGCCTATTGTCTTGGGTCAAATCTATAGGTTTGATCTTGGCAAATGTAGAGGAATGGTGGACATTTGATTTGATCACAGGGAGTTTGATTGAGTCACTTAGGTCCTGTTGGACCTTAACGGCTTCTTTGGCAAACATGATCCTCAGGGGATGACCTTTTAGGTCTTCTTATAATTGGCAATCTAAGTTTACCAATGGCGTGATTCTCTTTGGGTCTCGAGTACTTTAATATTCAACTCTTGATATTCAATTATGAAGGAAGCAGTTTTACTCTAGATTGTCTCAAATTTCTTTCCAGTAAGACAAAAAATAAAATAAACAGGGACAAAAATGTAAACATGGACAAATCGCACAAGAAGGGTTTCACCAAAAATATGCCCCACCCTGAGCACTATATGGCACGAGTGTGATCAAATGGGATCAAGGGTGTACGTAAAAATGGTGAGGTACGTGAAAATGGTGAGGCACGTGAATTGTGCACCTTGCAATCGCCCTGGATTTACAAAACTGTCTCGAAATTACAAATTGGCCTGCATTTACATATGTGGCATTGAAATGCCACATACTTCCGTGAACGCATGTAGGCGTGGTGGTTAGATCACATGCATTGTATGGGGGAGGTCGCGAGTTTGAGGTTCAATGTGCAGGCTTGAATTTACCTAATGGCTCGAATTTACTTATTGGCTTGAACTTACCAACCGACCCAAATTTACTTTTTCGCCTCGAATTTACACAACGGCCCGAATTTACAAAAAGACATATGGCAACCTGAATGACCCTCACCATCGATCCCATTTGAAAACACCCGTATTATGTTGTAACCACTGCAGCGGTTGTTTGCTGCGTGACTCATAGCCAACAAACCCTCAACAGACATACATAATCTCTCACAATACATCCAATGTGGAAGTACCTACAATGTCAGGATGAAATTTGGAATATCAAGCAGCAAACACAAGCTACCCGATGAACTAGTGGATGTCGCCTATAGTCTGTGTGTAGATGCACCCGTGTCGTATGTGACACGCCTCCAAGAACTGTGAGCCGTCCTTCGATGTGTAGACAGCCACAAATCAACACTCTGGGAGTGCCGATATCCTCAGCACCTGCAGTCGTAGGCCAAAACCCCAAATTTTTAGAGTCAGAAGATCTGCACCCGTCGAGACCACGTAGTCGAAAATGGCCTACGCAAAACTTTGTCGAAGCCGAACGGTGGCCGAGATGACCTCAGAATGAAATTCTGAGAACACCAAGCCTTTCGTCCTATCCCAAAGGATTTGGGGCCGTGTCTTCACCTATCGAATCTCACTCCAATCTGAGCAGGTGACTCTGGCTACCTGCAAATGCTGCCATGAAGCCTCAATCTGAGCTCTCATACCAGTTAAAGGAGTACAAGCGGAATTGCGACGCTAGAGAGAGTGCGAGAAGAAGAGCACAACGATATGGTGAACTCTCTCTACTGTAATGTGTAGAGCATAGTGAGTTCTTATTAGGTTTTCACAAAATAATATGTGTACATACTTGGCGGTCCTCCCACTTACCTGGGCGACCACATTGGGCTTTATACCCCAACACTGATTACTAGCTCGACAGCTTTTCCAAAAGGAGCCATAGATAAAAAGTGAAAAAAACTGATCAAAATACCCAAAAAGAAGTTGTTTGCAAAAAACCGCAAAACAGGGACAAAATCTTGCTTTTGACTTGGAAAAAACTGATCAAATCCAAAAAAAAAAAAGGGAATAGCATTACTAGACCTACCAGCTCACAAAATATCAGCCCAAAATCTTGCCAAACATGGATCACGATCCATGTACCTTTTCGGAATTTTGAGCTGATAATGGCCAAGTAGAAAAGGGATAACAATTGGAGCACTTTCTCCTAAAGGGGACAAAAATCAAATCAAGTGGAAACCACTGAAAAAAAACCCTAAAACTAAATTTTGGCTGACCTAAGAAACTTCAAAACATTCAAAAACCATATAGCCAGCATCACTAGGCCAAGGACTAGTTGTGGGCCAAGTTTTAGTGCATACTGACACTAAGGAACATGGATCGTGATCCATGTTCCTGTGACACCTTTTGATATTAGACTGGCACCATAGCTAGAGGGCATCAGAAAGAGTCTAGTGGTCCTGTCAAAGTTGAATTTGGATGCAAAAAACCATGCCAAAAGCACAAAACTAGTAGAAGCTCAGACAAAGTGACTGAATTAACCTATCTTCCAATTCAGAGGTTCATTTCTAAAAATTTTGATACCATAAGACCTCATAATCATTTTGAACCTGATGGTAGCAACAAAAGTTCATTTGGCTTCCCAACATGGATCATGATCCATGTACCTCCGAATTAGAACAGAAGCAAAATTTCACCACACAAAGAGCTAGTCCACAGTACCCTAGTGGATTTTTTCAAAATTGAAATTGGATCTGAATTGTTGATGTTATGTGAGTAATTGTGTGCTAATGAAAAAAAAATTGTCGATTAAAAGCAAGAACTAACAAGAACGGCTGTAAGCTCACAGCTATCAGGCAGATTTTTGATAGGGTGCACATACTAGAGGATACTACCTAGCAAGCAAGATCAAACGAGAGATTCAAACTAGTTAATGAGGTAACTCGGTTTGGATTTTGTATTACCAATTTTGCATGAATTTGCGATCAGGAAGATTGTATCAGAATAGGAATCTTAGTATCTTTGACCAAGGGAGCAATCACTCGACGGAAGAAAATGTAAATCAAAGACCATTTCCGCCTTTGGAACCCATTTTAGAGGAGAGCTTCTCTAACACTTCGTCACAGAGATCATAGAGCTTCATGACTGAAGATTCTAACAAGTCAAACCATAACACTAGGTTGGTAACCTAACAAGACATAAAAGTGTCCTTTCAAGGTTTTGAAAAAAACCTCCAAAACCATAGTAGATCCACTCATTTTGTAAAATCCTTTCATTCGGTTATAGTTCAAGGCCTACTACACATGGAAAAAATAAGAAACTTGTAAAATTTCTCATCTTTTTGTCACACCAAGCCTCCAAAGTTGATGGACCAGTACATTTTCATCAAAACAGTCATTTCTTATGTTTTGTTGCATAAAAATAAGATTAGGGATTTTTGTACGATTTGAGATAAATTCCCTAGTTAACTTCAATGGGTTGGTGATCAGAACATATGATTGCTTCTCACTCACTATTTTTTGTTTTGCCAAAAGAAATAGGTACAAAAAAGTTGAATTTTTAACATTCTGCAAACCTATCATCAAAGTTTCTATAGCCACGCTCAATACAAATAATATATGCATGTTTTCTTAGTTCCCTATTGTCCCTTAGGTTCATAAGGAGCCATGGAGCATGTCAAAAGAATAATACATCTCTTACCAAGGGGAATCTTGGGGACAAAGATGAAGTGCTAAATACAGCAAACATGAAAAAACTGGGTTCAACATTATGATTTGTAGAATCCCATAGAAACTATTCAATATCTAGCCCAATTTGATCCTTATGAATAGATATGATTACTACCTACAAAATGCATGTAGTTGTCACAAGAAACTAACAATATTGAAAAAGCTACACTTGATATACTAGAATGTTTCGTTTTCTTCTATAATTGAAAAAATCAACCATCGTTGTCTACTATGCAAAATAGGGTATTAGGTGCCCCAAAACTCAAGGAATATTAGCTTTATGTTACAATATGAGACATAGAAAATCAAAACTGCATTTGGATATCATGAAAGCCACCAAAAAAATCATAGAAGAGCTAAAATTGGCTAAAAAACAGGACTTGACAATTTTTGTAATTTGGTCATAACTTACAACTTTAACATTTATTTCTCTCTAGAAGCATTAGGACATGTTGAGGACTACTAAAGATAGTTCTCTAGCATTATAGACCTCACAAACATGAATTCTAGAGTGGTATAGTTGCAAAAAGTTGAAAAAAGCCAAAAACAGGACCCGTTTTTTCACACAGTTTAGGTTGTGAAATGTTGTGCAAGGACAAGGTTAAAGATGGAATTGATATTCCAAAAAAATGTCGAGTTTTTTTCAGCTCATGAGACAACTTTCTAGACATATAGCACCTCAAAATCCATTTTGAAACTCTTGACATAATTCAAGGAAAATGGTAACTTAACAGAACATAAAAGTGTCCCATTACCAACCTAGTGTTAAGGGAACAGCTTCGATGGGTGCAGGTGCTTCTCAGCCTGCATCTGATGTAAAATTGTTGTATTTGAAGTTTCAATTTGAAAATGTGCTTAAGGACAAAATCTATAAGGATGGAATGGACCGCTACTGTGTTAAGTTGGAAAATAAGCCGAGCAAGTTCAGAGACCTTGTAGATGTTGATTATGACGGGGATAGATATTTTGACCGTGAGGGAATAATGTACCTAGTGTTTCATAACCCTTTTATTGTGGATAAATAGGGAATGACTCGCACCAAGGATAAGGTAGATAATGAGCTGGCGGATGAACCACCCAAAATGGAGAAACAAAACGCGGTAATCAGACGCACCAATGAGATAGAGTTCCTTAATAAAGACAACACGTATGTGGGGTTTTATAAGTTCACTAATCGAGAACAAACACTCTATTACAGATGTGACGATCCCCGCATCAAGGAATTGACTACTCGAAAAAACTTGTATGTTTACACGTACATGGAAGGGAGAAGTATTCAGGTGGTCATAATAGACAAGTATGGCCGAAAGTACTCTCCAGTGGATCGTAAGGAATTAGAGAGATATACATAGTTTGGAGGACCACTCCACCAATACTATGTAAATTTGGAAGATGTAAAAACCATGACTACTCACACAAGACCTGAGACTGTACATGTGAGCCGCATGAGAACCAGGGTAAAGGAGTCTTTTGGACATGAACAAATCCCAAACATAAGGCCTTTAGGATCAATGATGTCTAGGGCTTCCATGAACACACATAGAGGCAGTATTGTTCCTGTTGTCACTTACACCACTAGAATCCCTTTGACTATTACACGAGATTGACTTGACAAATGTATAGTAGATAGGATACCATTGGTAGTACCAAGTGGAAATTATGGACCTAGAGAAGCCACCCTAGACGTACCAGGTGTTGCTAGAGTGGTTGCAGAGGCTAGACGTATGCGACCATCTCAGGTGGCAAAATGTGTACCCAAAAAGTATAATGGATCAGAAGATCCGTATGCCCATGTTTCGACCTTCAAACAAGTGTTGAGAGCGGAACAAGTAACTAATTTCCATCCTCAATATGAAGGTTTTGAGGTGACATTAGAAGGGACTGCTTTGACTTGGTTCCAACCACTAAACAACTTGGAATTCCCAAGTATTGAGCAAATTCTCCGAGAATTCACCGAGGAATTCTCAAAGAGGGGGATCAAGCATGACACTGTCTCTCAGATCTATGCATTTAGGAAAATGGAGAAAGAGAAAATGAAGGAAGCATCGCTTCATTTCAAGCAGTACATAGAAATATGTCCCACTTGAGAACTACCTCAAGATAAAAGACTATCAGTCTTTTTCATAGAAGTATTGCAAAATGACACGCTCAAAAAGGATTTGCACTTGAAGGCATGTGTAACTTTTGAGCAAGTCACGAAAGAGACGTTGTATCTTGTAGATAACTACAAGGCATATGGGGAGGTGACTGAAGACACAGATCGTGGGACGAGTAGCCACCTCTTCAACCACTAGTGAGTCCACGACAAAATTGGGAGGAAAAAACCCAACTACGCCGAACATATATCAAGTGATCAAAAGGATAAACCAAGGAAACAAGACGAACCCAAATACACGACACCCGCCCACCCAAAAATGCGACACTTGTGGAGAAGACAATCCCACCTAGTGGTGAAACGTTCAACAAAGGCCAAGAGTAAATCCACAGTGAGTACTGAAGTGGTGTACTACCGAACCGAAATGGACAAACCATGAAACTCAAGAATGTTTCTATAATTGGAACTATGCTAGAGAGAGACAAACGGATTACATGGAGGGCAAAAATTTCCACCCCCTCCAAGGTACCAAGTAGGGCCAAATAACGTAATATTAGGGCAGGAAAAAACATCAACCTGTGTTGGGACATCAGCCTCCCTTACCCAAGGAAAATAGGTCTATGGTAAGGATATCTCAACCCATAGAACCACCTTCTGATCAAAGTATGGTCCAAGTAGTCTCATATCATGAAGATTCAGACAATACTTACGAGAGGGGATTTGATGGGAATGCATATGTTCCAGAGGGACACAATCATGAATAATTCTTGAAGAGATGCCCGAGCCCTCATACATCACACAGATTACTTGGTCGATGAGAATATGCTTATGTTTAAGTCAAATCATGGCTAAAAACCTACGGGGTACCCTCCTAGAACAAAACAACCAACGGGGGCTCCACAAACTTCTCCACCACCTGTAGGACCATGCTATGAATGTGGCGGTGATCATTGGACGAGAGTTTGTCCAAACAAAGGAGAACGGGTAAAACTTTTTGGATTATTTGATGGATGTATGACCAACCGTCTCATTCCACACTGTAAAGAAAACCTTGACAACAAAGGGAAAGCAACCATGAACAAAATGGGGATTGTTCCAAGCTCAAGTGGATAAAGAACAAACCGAACATTTTGATAAACATGATCACTAGAGCTCAAGCACATGAGGCAGCAAGAAACGTCCCAGCCAGCCAAACAAAGATAGAAATTTGTCTATCCGAACCCCTAGGAAATCCTAGAAGGCAAAAACGAGATAAGATGAAAGCCAAAAGAGAAAAGGAAAAAAACGGCATTAGGAACCCAATTACTGAAAAAAGAGGAACAACTGCAAAGGGAAAGAGACCTAAAGGGAAACAATGAGATTAAAAAACCATCAGATATACCATCGAGAGGATCTGTCTTGGTAGACAAGGTGTTCAAACCTTTTGGACGCAAATTTGAAAGCTTACAAGGCAAGGCTAAAGCCTAACCAAACCCAAGAGGATAGGTGGTTAACGTACCGTCATACGAGCTATGAGAAAGAGAGGCTAAAGATGTGCAAGGAGCTCATCCAATCCGCTCAAGCGCTTATGGAACCATCAGTTCCTACTGATCCAAAAACTGAGGTATTGATTTGAGAAAGAGGCGGGGGATTGAAAAGAAAGACCGCCCAGATTCTGTAGTGTTAACCCTCACGGCACACGGACATCCTATGATCTATAAACGTTGTATTATTTAGAGTCAGGTACCGGGCTTGTCGGTCCAATAGGGAAAGGAAGAGTGATCGCCGATGAGAGGCGCACTTTAACTTGGACATTCAAGGGATTAGTTGGCTAAGCATGGGCGCCCAAGTGTGAATGGGGTGAGCTCCTATAAAAGCCAACTAAACCTAATTTTTACTCATTCTCTCATTTGTGCAATTGAAGAGTGCTCTTGCTCCATCTCCATCTTCTTCTTCTTCACCTCCTTGTGTGTGTGTGTGTGTGAGAGAGAGAGGGGGAGAGTGTGTGTGCGATCGAGCATTACGAAGGCACGACGGCGGCGAAGCGGTTGAGCGCGGCACGACTGCAGCTTCTTCTTCATCGCGGCGAGGAATCCACCACGAAGGCGAGCGTAGAGCGGTGAGTGACACACCTTTTGTTCTCTTGAGCTTGCTAGTTTAGGCTTGTTGTGTGCTTGGAGCCGTTTGTGGCTCGCACACGGTGTATTGGCAAGTCGCTTGCTTCGACAGTGCGGCAAGGAGCACACATTTTTGGCGCCGCTGCCGGGGATATGCCCTACACTAAGCTCGGTTAGCACTTTACGCTTCCTTGTGGTGCAATTTCTATCATAGGAAAGGCAGGGAAGGAGTGTGTGGAGATTTCTGTTTTTTGCGTTTTCTGCATTTGCTGTCAAGTTTCAATTTTTGCTATTGTCTGCGTTTTTTCAATTTCCGCAATTTCTGCATTTTCAAGTTCGGCGTTTTCAATTTCTGCAATTTTCTGCATTTCTGCGTTTTTTTAATTTTCTGCAATTTCTGCATTTTCTGCAATTTCTGCAATTTCTGCGTTTTTCAATTTTCTGCATTTTCTGCATTTTCTCAATTTCTGCGTTTTCTAAAATTTCTGCATATCTGTGTTTTCTGTAATTTTTGCATATCTGCGTTTTCAATTTCTGTATTTTCTGCACCAAAAAGAAAAAGAAAAAAAAAATTTCTGGAAAAAAAAATAAAATAAAATCGGAAATTAAAAACGCGAGTGAGCGGGCGGCTAAATTTTTCGAAAATAAAAAACGTGACTCTTAAAACGGGCGGGTTGGTTTGTATAAAAGATAGATCGGGATCGGGATCATTTTCCCAAGCCCAAGCCCGGGATCATTTTCCCAGGCCCAGGCCCAGGCCCAGGCCTCAGTCCTCAGTCTTTTGATATATACTAGACTCACTCTTATATATATACCCTACTCCCTCAAGAGAGAATGAGAGCATGTGGGACAAGTCCTCCACTCTCCTCCTTTCTCTTCCCACTTGCACCCTTAGACTTTCTAGTTTGGGCCTAGTTCCCTACTGGAAATTAACAGTTTTAGGGATTCCGAGAGCATAGAGTGACCAAACGGAGGGCTGTAAAGCACGGCACGACCCTCTGACCGATACGCTCATTTCGAGCTATCACACGGCCCATTCTACGACACGCTCTAAAAAATCTAGCAAAAAAACAAACAAAAAACACGCTAAAAACTAGTCACAAGGCCTCCTAGAGCAGCTTTTTGACACCTTAGGGTATCAGAAGCACATGCACTTACGCTCTGGGCGGGTGCTGGAACACGAGCATATTGAGGGTGCCTCTGTTCATACGGACACCCATTACCCATCCACGATAAGCTCTAGACCCTCAACGGGGACACAAGGTAGCACCACTCAAGACCCTAAAATAGCCGCTAGTGATTCCTCCTTCGACTCAGAAATCATGGAAGCATACCCTACCCAAAACACTGAGAGAGAAGGCCATGCACCTCCCGAAGCTCCACAGCCTAGTACTAGTATGTTTAGCCGTTTCATGGAAACATTAGGTAGAGCTACTCGCTCGGAACCTGATGCAAATGAAGCACACGAAGGGGGTGGGGAAGTGGACTCTTCTTTCACATCGCACGTGGACCCCACACCCCCAAAGAGTGTCCATGTGGATATCCTGCCAACTTCTTACCAAGAAGGCCCTGTTGAGCTGCCTCCTTCAGAAGTTCCCTCTAGAGTACCGTTGGTGACAAGTAAAACCACGGGGAGCAACATTGCTTCTACCTCACAAGAAACCGTTAACACGTCGACTCTAGAAGGATGGTTCATTAATGATCATTGGACATACGACCTCCACACTGAGGTGTTGACGGATCTACACTCTGGCCACGCGTACCATGTAGGATGGATAGAGATTGTACAATCCACCTCTAGTGCCACGAGCATCGAAGATCAACAAAAAATGATCTGTAATGTTATCCATGGCATTATTCAATCAGAAAGGCAAAACCGAGGGGTAAATATACTCTCAGCTGGCCCCATGAGATTTCTGGATACGAGCAAGGCTCAACAGCCTACTCTATCACAAATGGAGACTCCTCTAATGAGCCCCATGGACCCATCTTATGTCATTTCACCTGGGGTCTCTATGCAATCTGAGCCTCCGAGCGAAAACTTTAGCTTCCCTAACTTGGCTCAACCCTCTATTAAGGAAAACCCAGTGTTCACTTCAGGGATAAGCCTGACAGAGAATGTACCGATGACATCTACGGTTAGCGCAGTGCCACTACCTAGTGTCGTAGTACCTAATATGGGGCCTCGACCGTATGTGCCTCTAGCCCCTTATGCACACATGGCCCCCACACCTCCAATTGTACCACTTGCTTATGCTCCTCGAGTGTCGCTCCCTAGCTCTTATCCGAGTGGACCTATGCCCGGTTATGTTCCATATCCTGCATCATCTACACATATGCCAAGACCGGCACCCGTTCCTCTCCCACATATGATCCCAAGAGTACCTCCACCGGCCCTGCCTCCTCACATAGGTGACTTGGCAGCGTTTGCTCAAACCATAGGTCGATCTATCGTGGAAAATATGCGCCACGCATCTGATAGAGAGCCTAGAAGTAAGGCAGTACAAATTGCCAAACTCACGCAAAAATTCAATGGGGACGAAGATGCTAGAAAACACATTGAAGTGTTTGAACAAGTATGTGATTCCTTAGGGGAACGCAACGAACTACATAAGTGCAATGCCTTAAGCTTGACATTAAGTGGGAAGGCTGGAGATTGGTATAGGACCCTAAGGGTGGACGAGAAAACAATCTACCCTACCCTTCGAAGGTTGTTTCTAAAGGAGTACATACGAGAAGGTGTGCTTTGGGGTGTAGCATCTCAGCTACAGAAGACCGAACGTAAGGAAGGAGAGTCAGTAAGGGACTTCATTAGTCGTCTAAAGCACTTAAACTCTCGCTGCCCTGTAAATGAGCGCTTCAACAATAACCAACTGCTTGATCGATTCATCCGAGGGTTGAGGAATGAAGGAATCTATAATGGACTAGTGATTAGAGGTATCACAACCTGGGAAGATGTCACTGCCAATGCAATCCAATTAGAGGACAACTTGATGATAGCAGGCATGAGGGTGTCTACTGACACGAGATCCACTAGCTCACAAGCCATTGAGTATGAACCCATGACTGCAAAGCCCATTGCCAATGAGCCAAAGGTATTTGAGACATTCTTGACAGACCTCACCAAGGCAATCCAAGAGTCTCTTAAGGATAACCGACCCCCTCAAAATAGTCACATGTATCCAAGAAGGGAGCAACAATGGTGTTCCATTTGCTTAGGTCCACATAGCACTAGTGAGTGCCCTACGTTTAGAGTAAAATTTAATGGAACTTGCAACGCATGTGGTAGGTATGGTCACCAAGCTAAGGATTGTTTAATGATCAAATGTATGATGGAAAATAGACCACCTGTAGCCTGGACGGATGCGCCTCGAGCTCCTGTATTGATGCCTACTCCACCTGTTGAGCAACTACCGCAACACATGGTCCCTAGATCCCAAAATGTTGTACAAGCTACACCGCTACCACCTGCTAGGACCGCAGCCCCCGCATCCAAGAGTTGCCCCTATGAACCAAGTGGGTTGCGAGCCATCAAATGCTTATCCAGATGGCTGTGAGGAGGAAATAGACACTAGTATTGCCTACGGACTTGATACATTGGAAGAATGTCCTATATACTACATGGAAGATTGTTGGGGACAAGTCAAGCCGGTTTATCAAGCTGCTGCTCTCGCATCCAGCGGTCAAAATATCAACACCCAGGCTAGGAGGCCACCTCTTCAATGCTACGAGTGTGGTGGACCACATCGAGTAGCGGAGTGCCCTATTAGGCTGCAAAAGAATGCTGCACAGATGCAAATGAATCAAGGGAGCACGTCTGCAATGCCAATACTCACATGTAATCGTTGTGGCATAGATCACTTGATTGCCCAATGCCCCTATAACCCAAATGCGCCTAAAATCACACCCCTGAATTTGGTCGAAATTGCTAGTGTGACATCGCCAATACCACCCGTTGCACCCGCTTATGCGATTACACGGTCCATGCTTCAAGGGCCAGGACATATCCTCGAAGAGAGAGATACCGCGTCAGTTATCCAAGCAAAGAAAAAGAAGACACGAAGGAAGAAGTCGTAGAATACGGAAAATTCAAAGCCAAGTTCCAAAACAAACATAGGAACAGGAGATGACCCCGTGTATATGAATGACCTCGAGGATGATTCAGATTCAGTCGAGACAATGGAGACTAGAACCAATACCACAAAGGGAAAGACCGACAAGGAAAACCGTAACATGGGACCAAATGAAAACCGAATGAGAGAAAACCATAAAGAGCCTCTGAAAACACCACAAGTGTTTCCAAATCCAATCCAAGACCCCCAAGATAAATCGCAGGGGCAAAAAGGGAAGAATCGTAAAAAGAAGATTGGGACGTACCCAAACCCAGTAGACGAGATTAAGCAGGTGAAACATCTAAGAGGTTTAGTGGAGGAGACTCAAAGGAAACTAGAACCAGAACCCATGCATATCAAAATTCATGACACAGTGTTTCCCACGCAAGTTCATCCACCCCACATGAACCATAGACCGTTAGACATATCTAGTATCATCCAAGAAGGGAGTGAGGACGGGACATCAGAAAGTGAGCATACACCCTTCTTGTTGGAAAGGATGTTTAATGAAGGAATACCTGATCCCATTGAGGAATATGAGATTCCATCCTCACCAGTTCTTAGTCAAGGACCTACACCCTGCAAAACGCCAATGAATGTTGCCAAACTAGTGGACTTCATGTCTTCTGAGGTCCGAACCATGATCATAGCAAAGCTGTATGGAGATCCTGAGTTATTCCTTGCACTTCGAGCATTCCTTAACGGAGAGCTACGAACGGGATTACTGGAGTTTGCGCAACCAAATAGGCCTGACTCGATTATGATTGATGAGGAAAATCATGTGCAATCACTTGACTTAGATGGACACGAGTCTGTGATCGAGGTACCCATTAACGAATTAGGGCAGTATTTTGAAGGCGACGAGTCTAATGCGACCCTACCCATCACTACCAAGGGATTAACTATAAAGGGAATTCTTGATGGTGGTGCGGGAGTTAGCATCGTTACAAAAGATTGTTGGGAATCCATGGGAAAACCCCGCCTCAGTGTTACTAACATTGTGGTAAAGATGGCAAATGGTACCATAGCCAAACCTATGGGGATGCTCAAGGATCTTAAGATCAAAGTTCTAGGACACAAGGTACGACATACGTTCATTGTAATGGATTTCTCTAAACACTTTATGTCATATGAAATGATTTTAGGACGACCATTCATGAGGGAAGCACAAATGGTTCACGATTAGTCTAAAAATCATGTCTATTTGCAATTCCCAGACTCTGTCCTTAGAGTGGATTTGGTGACTGGTAAGGTACACCCCTTAGGGAGTAAAACCATTATTGATCATCGCTCTGACACCACAGTTCACTCGGCCCCACTACAATATTGTTACACTTGTAAGAAGGATACAAACATTGGCCAAGATTCTCCTTACATGGATGTGTTACCGGGTATGACGGAATCAGACAATGTGGATTGGGTCCACCTAGCATCAACCATAGACACTTGGGGAAATAGGGGGACGACCTGGGTAACACCTGAGGGGGATGAAATGCCTATACCCTTAAATATGCTACAAGCAATGCGTATCGCTTCCGACAAGACTCATCCTAAGGTAACAAAGAAAACATACAAGTGGGTCCCTAAATCTTCTTTAGTGACCATAGCTAGTGCTAAAAAACAGAAGCCTTGTAAGAAACGTACCACTCGCTCCAAGAAAAGTAAGAAAATGTTGCGATGGATCCCTAAACGACTATTGGAAGCCCAAGGCTACTATCAAGGAAATGATCAAATCTGGGTGCCAAAACGTAGATTGTGCTCTTACCTATCACCTGACCCAAGTGAGCCCAATCCCGTAGTTCCAAAACGAATCAATGATCGTGGAAAGAAAAAAATCACAGAATGCTACACACCTAGTCCAGAGCTAGTTTGGGTACCAAAGAAAGAACGATTTGTTCCACCTAGCTCAGGAAGAGGGGAGTCCCATGAAGCTTCTAGCTCCTCATGTAATACATCCATAGAGGTAAAAGCTTCTACACAGCCTCCATCTATAGTAGTGGACCTCCATGAAGCTACAAAAGAATCCACACCTCCCAGTGTTCAAGAATCACCTGATGAACCACTTCAAGTTCGATCCTGGGAGAGTACCTTACCACCCTTGCAACTTGACGAGGCACCTAGGGTAATAGAAAACTACTGGCAAAAATCCTCACCTATTACCAACTGGAACAATTGGTTTCAAAGGGTGACAAGCTCATTTCAAATGGTATGATCTACCCAAGGAAGGAGGGAGTGTTTGTGGACATCCATCATTCACTTGTTTCCCTCTCAACCTTTTTCCCTGACCTCTCAATTCTAATCTTAGGGAATGTACATATAAAGCTTTATACTCACAAAAAAATTAAAAATAAAGAGCAAGAGCAATTAGCAAACGAGTATGCACATTAAAGTCAAAACATTGACTCAGACCTACACATGTCACATTTGGTACAATGAAACAGAAACCTATGCCATAAAACACCTTTGATCCTCATCACTTGAATGATGGAGGGTAGGTAAGATTAGTACGATAGGAGTGTTTCTGTTTTAGAGTTGAGTGATTAGAAAAGTTCTCTTTTCCCACTGATGTGCCTCCTAGAGGTATTGTTTGTGTTTCATAGTGTGTACAGGAGCGTGTTGCTATTGATAGGATTTGGACCTTCATGGAACCTTCAAATCAAGCGCGACCATCGACACAAACAGGTGTTTCTTGTCCATTAGAATTGCCCTTATCTTTTTTGCATCCATGTTTGTCTGCTTTGATTGTGATTGGTAGCATAATACTCAGCGCATTTTCTTAGTATCAAACATTTAATTCAATGTAATGTTTTGTCATAATCACTTGTTTAGGGGTAAAAATCAAGCAGTCCGACTAAGCTAGTTTGACCAAGTTAGGTATTAGAAATCTTCTCTTAATACCATGGGGAATGCCTTCCTAATAAGCAATGGTTACTTAAGTTCTTAATCCGATTTAGGCAGCATTGTGTGAAATGTACTAGGGCTTTCTAGTGGGCTTAACCCTATTGACCTTTAGCTTAAGTATTATAAAGGGAGTTTACTAATGTGATGAGCCTGGGGAGTGTAACAATGTTATATGACCCCCCAAAGTTACAAAATTTAAATGCTGAAAATGAACAAGCAAAAAATCAAAGTGCCACAATGTAAAATTTTAAGCTGGAAGAGAAATCTCAGCTTGATTTGGTACTTCACTCACATGTATCGCCTATGGTACTAGAGCCCTAGAGGTTCCCAGTGTGGGCGCTTTTCCTTGAAAAGCAAAAAACCCAAGGCATACAAAATAAGCACCCACTTCAAAATTGAATCAGTGTGAAAAGACCTTGGGGGGTCAACAAAAAAGTAATCAGTCAGGCGATGATTTCATGAGAAATTCCTTTTATGGTAGCTTAACTACAAAGTTTTCTAGATATAGCCTCTAGTCAGCCCTCGAACATGAATACTTGGCTCTCGTGATTAAACAACTTAATTGACCACAGAAAATTAAGAAGCTTACCCATGGTATTAATATTCGATCTCTAGTACTTTTTGACCGTCAAATTAGCGACCCCAGACTTGTTTAATTTTTTGCCTTTACATCTGTTTATGCATTTGATTACATTGCAATTTAATGTTCATTGCTAACAAACTGTTTGAAATTCTTTGACCAATCAATGTGTCTACCTAAAACTGCATATGCTTTTTAAGAGAATGCAATTACTGTGCCAATGTTGTTTGATTTTGCAGTGACTGAAGAAGGCTAAGGACATTCATCTCAAATGCTCTTCCACCTCGACGAACCAGCTTCAACTCAATAGCTTCCGAGGACGGAATCTACATCAGGAAGGGGGGCATGTTAACCCTCACGGCACACGGACATCCTATGATCTATAAACGTTGTATTATTTAGAGTCAGGTACCGGGCTTGTCGGTCCAATAGGGAAAGGAAGAGTGATCGCCGATGAGAGGCGCACTTTAACTTGGATATTCAAGGGATTAGTTGCACTACAAGAGGTTCTTCATATTAGCGACGCTCACACAGCGACGCTCAAAAATTTTTTTCCCGGCGTTGCTATGAGCGTCGCTATAAGCGTCGCAAATTTACAAATAAATTTGCGACGCTCATAGCGACGCTCATAGCGACGCCAGCTGGGGTAAAAAAAATAACCGAGCGCGCCCAAAAACTCAGATCTCAGATCTGAGTTTTTCGGCGCCCTCAAGCAAAGAGCAGGTAACACTCTCCCTCACTCTCTCTCTTTCTCTCTCTTTTTCTTCTCCACACACACACACACACACACACGAGGAGAGGAAGGAGAGCCAGGTATGCTCCTTCCCTCTCCTCATTCTCATGTTCCCTTCCCCTCTTTCTCTCTCCCTCTCTTTCTCTCTCACACACACACATACACACACACACACACACACAGTGTTTTGTGTGTGAGAGAGAGAGAGAGAGAGAGAGAGAGAGAGAGAGAGAGAGAGAGTACAAACAAAAACAAAAACGCACACACACATACATAAACAAAGAATTCACACACATTGAGAGAGAAAAAGAGAGAGAGAGCATGCATAAACAAAAAACGCACGCATTGAGAGAGGAAAAGAGAGAGAGAACATGCATAAACAAAAAACGCACACATTGAGAGAGGAAAAGAGAGAGAAAACATGCATACGATCCAAAAAAACGCACACACATTGAAAGAGAAAGAGAGAGAAACTAATTTAACGTCGTAGGAAACTAATTAAAATTAAAAGACCTAAAGATCTAACCGACGAGGAGTTGAACTGAAGACCTATTATTCAAGAGGGAAATGGCATAATCAATCTATCATACAAGCTTGGCATGGGTGATAGAAAGGTTATACCGTTTATCTCTTTTTATTGGCACACACATCCACACACGCGTACACACACAAGAAGAAGAGAGTTATAACATCGTAGGAAACTATCTTAAAAGACGTTAAAGATTAGGTTATATGTAGACTTACATTAAATTAGATTTAGGTTTATTTTTAACTAGATTTACGTTTATTTAAGCTAGATTTAGATTTATGTTATATTAGATTAGATTTAGGTCTCCATAGAATGCGATGCCTGCATGAAGCGGGTGAAGAAAGCCCTCAATGGAATATAGGGTATTGCTGTCTTCACTCATGGTGGGCTCCGTCGATCCAAAAGTACTGGTGAAATGTCTTCAGAAGATAGGGAAGAAGGTGGATCTTCAGGGCGGCAAGAGTCACTACATCCCCGACACAATGACCATCTAGACAACCTCTAGTCATTAGACTTACGTTAAATTAGATTTAGCTTTATTTTTAGTTAGATTTACGTTTATTTAGATTTACGCTTATTTACGTTAGATCGAGTCCACGCAAGAATTACTTACGGTTTAGGGTTTAGAGTTAGACGAACAGTGAAAAGATCTACTGTGAAAAGATGTTAAGATGAAGTGAAGTGCTACAGCTAGAGAAGAGGCAAAGGGATTTTGTCCACTACATGCAGTATCATGTAGACGTGGGTGTGTAGATTTCTTGTACCCACAAATATAGGTATTGACCAATAAAGACGAGATTATAACCCGGTGGTTCTGATCTCCGTGCACCTCTAGACCGAGGTGTGCGGGGATTGGACATGACTAGAGAATGTGAGATAAAGAGAGAGAGAGAGAGAGAGAGAGAGAGAGAGAGAGAGAGAGAGAGAGAGAGAGAGAGAGAGAGAGAGAGAGAGAGAGAGAGAGAGAGAGAGAGAGATAAGACGAAGAATGCCAATAGAATATTAAATTTGTTGTCCAGGTTATAAGTTTTTTATCCTCATTATGAGTAGCGACGAGGATGTGGGACCGTCCAATCGAAACACCTATCTCTCAACGAGGTTCTTATGTCCTTGTAATCAATGCAAGCATGCTGTGCGACGGACAAGACGTGTTTCTTTGCAGCACGTTCGCGAATTTGGCGAGTTCGATCCATCTATTATAGATCGAGTTGTTGCCAATTATAACTCGTCAGACTCTGACGCTGGCCAACAAGCAGCAATCTTGCAACCCAATAGACGTGTTCGCAGGCGCTTTGGTCAAGCAGCATATGTGAGGCCACAAGATGTAGCCTCTGACAGCTCGGGGGATGATCATGCAGAGCACATTCCCAATGAGGCAATGTCTGAGCCCGAGATTGATGAAATGATCGAGACGATCATGGATTCAGAAAGGCTTATCTATGATGATATGAAAAGTGAAGCCGATACGTCATTGTATAATGGAGCACGTATGTCTAGATTGAAAGCACTCCTGGTTCTTCTCAACATGCAGGCAAAGTTTGGATGGAGTGACACTAGCGTCACAGCGCTTTTCAGGTGATCTATTACAATTAGTTTACTTTAATAGAACTCTAAATGTATAATGATCTGATAGATTTTTACACGACTGTATCATATTTTTATGTTGTGTAGATTGCTGAAAGAGCACATACTACCAGCTGACAATGTGATGCCAGATTCCCGAGATGAAGCAAGAAAGATTTTGCGAAACTTGGGGATGGATTACAATTCTATCCACGCTTGTCCTAATGACTGCATTCTTTTCAGAGGGGAATACACAGACATGGAGAAGTGTCCGAAATGTGATTCCGAAAGATATCGAGTAGATCTCCACGGGACAAAAATTCCACAAAAGGTTTTGCGACATTTTCCTTTGCTTCCTCGCATCAAGCATTTCTTCGAATGTAAGTCCATGGCCGCCCTAGCATCATGGCATGAGGAGAATAAATCTTCGGATGGTGTGCTACGAATTCCTGCAGATTGCGCAGCCTGGAAACATATAGATGGAACATGGTCGGATTTTGCCAGGGAAGCTCGAAATTTGCGCTTAGGCCTGGCTATGGATGGCGTAAATCCATTTGATCAAAGATCAACATCTTACAGTGTATGGCCCGTTGTCATCATCAACTACAACATTCCCCCGTGGTTGACTACGAAGAAGGGGCACCTATGGCTAAGCTTGATTGTGCCAGGGCGATATAAAGTGGGGAATATGGATGTGTATCTTCGTCCACTATTGGAAGAGCTACAACAATTGTGGATTGGCATAGAGGTGGTGGATATGAGCCGACACACAGGACGACGGAATGCTTTGATCAGAGGTATTCTAATGTGGACCATGCATGACTATCCCGGGCTAACAGAATGCTCAGGTGATCTATTGACACTCCTCACTCAGACACTGTAAATCTTGTTTTTTCCCATAGTTGATCTATTATCATGTGTATACATGCAGGGCTTCAAACAAGCGGATACAGAGCATGTGTCACATGTGGACCTAGGCTGAATGCACGTAGGGCACCCTCACTGAAGAAGCAAATCTACGAAGGTCATCAAGCGTATCTTCCAGAGAATCATGTGTTACGCGACGGCTTTTTGGGAAGAGAGCCACCAAGGATGTCTGCACAAGCATGGTTAGAGCAGAAGGAGATGTGCGATGACGGATTGCCTCCAGGGATGAAGAGACTATCTCTATGGTACGAGTTACCATACTGGCCCCGACTCGTGATCAATCACTTGCTCGATCCAATGCACATATTCAAGAATGTGGGTAATCTACTATGGGACCATTTGACCGGCAAGAAAGATACTTTGGGAGCCAGAGTTGACCTTAGAAATGTGGATCGTATGGAGCAATATTGGCCGCAAACAGCGTCTGATGGATTGATAAAACTCCCTAAAGCACCATGGATTTTCACAGGAGCCCAAGAACGCAAAGTAAAAGAGGCCATTCGATCTTTGCGGACCCCCACTGGCGTAATGCACTCGCTCCGAACGTGTTTTACTAAAGAAGGAAAGCTTACCGGTTTGAAGTCACACGATTGGCATAAAATGTGTCAGGTACGTTCATAGTGGACTTTAATATCATTGCATAAAATGTGGACTTTAATATCATTGCTACACATACTTTACAGTTTATCTTATCGGTTTCCATTGAGGGATGTTTGTCTCTCGACATCCGTAACACAATCTACAAACTTGCAAAGCTGGTGCAATGGATCTCACAAAAGGAGATCGACGTAGACTCCATACCATTCGCCAAACTAAATGCTGCGGAGCTTGTGTGCATGTTTGAGAAACATTTTCCTACTACAATGCTAACCATTCAGGTGCATCTTCTTGTTCACATAGTTGATGAGGTGGAAATAGCTGGCACAGTTCATTCCAGATGGATGTTCTTCTTAGAGCGTTTCATGAAAACGCTTAAGGGATATGTGCGTCAAAAGGCACGTCCGGAGGGTAGCATGGCAGAAGGTTGGTTGGTATCAGAGTCCCTAGTGTACATTGGAGAGTGGCTAGACGGATTTGATAAATCCCGGGACACGCTATGGCGAACCATAGATGATGAGCGCATATCTGGGATTGTCATGTGCAATCTCGGTGTTGAGAAGAAGATGACGGAAGATCTAGAGGCTAAAATCAACCTATTTTGCATGCTTCACAATCCAGTGATGCAAAAGTGGATTTCACAATATGAGGATGCAAAGCAAGAGCGACAAAGGGCACGAATCGAGTGGAGACGGGGAAGACGACCACCGATGCACTATCCAGCGGTTCTGGAGAGCCTACCAACCTTCATGAGCTTAAGATGGTTGCACAACCAATTGAAAAGCGCACAACAATGCGGTGACGAAGTGACTGAAGAAGAGTGGGAGTACTCTCGGGGTTGCGCGACCAAGGTAAGTTTGCAATGTACGACTAGCAAGTGACTTTATTTATAAACGTTTGAACGGCCACTCATAATCTTTGTTCGTTGTAGTATAAGTCATACACAGCAGCATGGTGTAAAGGTCGACATTTTAGGGTGGAACGAATCGACAAAAAGCGTTTTACTCAAGATTGTGGAATCATGGCAAAATTTGAACAGTCTAGTCGACGACGTTCCTCTGATGCAGATCCTGTGGTGGCGGAACTCACTTACTTCGGCACGCTGCAAGAGATTTTGAGGATCGATTACAGAGGATTTTTTGTCGACTTATTCGACGTGCAATGGTTCAAGATAATCATGGAGGGTCGCAACGCTACTGTGCGTAGAGGAGAGTCTGGTTTTCTTGAGGTGGATTCTACTAAGAAATGGACTGACCTAAGAGACACTTTCGTACTACCCGAGCATTGTGAACAAGTAAGTATATAAATAGTTAACATCCCCCTTTTACAAGTTATGTGCTTGAAAGCTCTCATGTAAGTTATGTGGCTCTGGCAGGTAGTATTTCATCCTACAAAGTCTACATCAAACTGGTGGTACGTCATAGAGGTAGCCCCTCGTAGTGCAAGGACGTATGAAGGCTACCATGTGCCAATCACAACGACATCAATGGAGGAGATTAGAGAAGATGCTCAATCAGAAGCCGCTGCGGTGGTGCCAGACGAGCATCAAGATGCTACTACTCTATATGGGGTGCATGCAGAGGAGCTACAAAATGAAACAGAGGATATGTGTTTAAACGGAGAGCTCTATATAGATATAGGAAGTTATGCTGAGTTATGCGAGGATGAGAGAGAGATCTCTTAAAGCCACAAATATTGTATTTGAACAATTTTGCTCCGTGCTGTAAAAGCTCTGGCTCTCTAAGTACCTTCCATGGTGTATAACGCTCTTTTAGACTCGCGCTAACATCTTTTGATTGAAAATTCTGAGTTTTCGACTTGCCTCTTCTATCACTCGATTCATTGCGTCATTGTATTTATATGCGTCATTACGTCATTGTATTTAATGGTCTTTGCGTCATTGTCTACTCTATTCATTCAATATTAAGTTTAAATATTCGTGTGTTTAATGCAGATATGGATGATGAGGAGTTTCTTTCTTCTTTGTCACCGCAGCAGAGACACTGGTACGTAGAGCGTCATCGCTCTGGCGCATCATCGCGCGTTCCTACACCATCCGCATCTCCCTCTCTTTCGGAGCATTCGGCGCGCTCCGAAGCTTCGGCGTCGACGAGACGAGCGTCACACTCGTCTAGACACCGGCGCTCTAGTGGTGGCGGTGGCGGTTGTTGTGGGGATTCCACCACCGATGCCTCCACACCGCCTCGTGTTCGACGAGGCTCTTTACCCTCCCCTTCTTTGCCCGCCCCCACACCAGCCACAACATCGCCGTCTACGCCAGGTTTTGCACGGCTGACTGTTCCTAGAAGCTACACACCTCTACCTACTCCGCCAGGAGCCACCCCACTCGACACTCCTCGCTTCGGGACCCAGACGCCGGTGGAGACACCTGACGTCCGTACCCCCATCGACACACCGCTAGAGACCCCTGCCGGGACACCCAGGTTCACGCGTCACCGGCCAGAGGGCTTGCCTTACTCCGTCGACATCAGCGGCGGCATCATCATGGATGATGACGGCAAGAAGGTGATCTCGCGCATGCGTGGTCTTTGCTCTCAGCTGTTTAGACACTATATACTAAACAAATGGAGTGAAGTACCAAGTGATTTAAAAAACAGAGTCATCAGCATACTTCATGATGAGTTTCCCGTTCCAACACGGGATCAGCGCTTCAATGAAGACCTGATGAATATTCGAATGCGCGAATACTGCAAACACAAGCGTTCCGAAGTGCAAAAAGCAATCAAGAATGGGTGGAACATGCCAGATTGGCTGGCCAAAGAAGATTGGAAGAATGCGAAGAAAGCAGCGCGCGAGAATCCCGACAAGTGGAAGCAACAAAAGGATGCAGCCAGAGCGTGAGTAGAGGCAGGGAGCTCGCACCACTTGGGGAGCGGTGGATGGGCATCATTTGAGGCCGATTTTGTAAGTCTTTTCACATTGCTCTTTATGCATGTTCGATAGTTTAGGGTTTATGAGTTTTTTAGTTCTAACATAATGAAATCTTTGTATGTTTTGACAGTGGTCGATGACAGGATGTGATCCCACACCGTACGAGCGCGAGTACGCAGGCAGGAAGGGCTTAAACGCCCTGATGGACATTCTCAGTTCTCGCGGCGGCATGGTTAGTATTAGGGTTTACTCTTTTTTATTTTTTGTATTGTTTTATAAATGTCGTTATATGTTTATATTTACTGAAAACTGTCTTATTGTCTTTTTTTGCAGAATCCGACAGATACGCCGCTTGGACGCGATGAGACGTCTGACTAGACGACGTCAGTTTAGCCGTAGCTAGATAGCATTAGTTTAGGGTTTCTCATAGCTTATGTATCATGAGACGGATTTTATACGTCTTTTTGAACCATGTATATTATTACATTTGTCACCGCAGTTCCTTTTGCCAATAAATTCTTTATGCCCATGATGTTGTACAATTGTCATTATTACATTTGCCAATCAATTCATTTTGCCTATGATGTGTACAATTGCCAATTTTGCAAACAATGCGTCTTGTGGGTGACTATTTTGGGTCTCTTATCTACCTTTGCACTTTTTTTAAAAAGTGAATCAAGTACAATATGGTTGATGGGTGGCAGGGCATTCAATGCCCTGCCACCAAAAAAATATTCTCTCGGGCGTCGCTATAAGCGTCGCTATTTATGGCTCTGTAGCGTCGCTATGAGCATCGCTATAGTCTTCTGTGAGAGCGTCGCTATAGGCGTCGCTATATAGCGACGCCTATAGCGACGCTCTCGTAGCGACGCTCGTAGCGACGGTTTTAGCGACGCCGGGGGTTATAAAAACCCAATGTATTTCCGTCGCTAACAGCGTCACAAGAGCACACAACCTCTTGTAGTGTTGGCTAAGCATGGGCGCCCAAGTGTGAATGGGGTGAGCTCCTATAAAAACCAACTAAACCTAATTTTTACTCATTCTCTCATTTGTGCAATTGAAGAGTGCTCTTGCTCCATCTCCATCTTCTTCTTCTTCACCTCCTTGTGTGTGTGTGTGAGAGAGAGAGAGAGAGGGAGAGTGTGTGTGCGATCGAGCATTACGAAGGCACGACGGCGGTGAAGCGGTTGAGCGCGGCACGACTGCAGCTTCTTCTTCATCGCGGCGAGGAATCCACCACGAAGGCGAGCGTAGAGCGGTGAGTGACACACCTTTTGTTCTCTTGAGCTTGCTAGTTTAGGCTTGTTGTGTGCTTGGAGCCGTTTGTGGCTCGCACACGGTGTATTGGCAAGTCCCTTGCTTCGACAGTGCGGCAAGGAGCGCACATGTAGATGAAACACCGTTGGATACGAGGGTGGCAGCCAATACTATAGATGGAATGTATTCTCAAGCACCACTGCCAAGTACGAAAGTGGGCGAACAATGGCCTCAAGAGCTATGGGAACAGATCAAGAATAGAAAAGATGGAAGTGCTACACTTCTGTCAACTCCTGGTTATTCCGTCACCCAATGCTTCTCCAAACACGCTAAAGACACAACCCTCGAAACAAAATAAACATGAGTCAGTACTAGTAAACAAGGTAGGAGATTATTGTGAAGGTGAAGAAGGAAATACTACCTTGCCGGTGGAGTACAAAGAGGTCAAGTCGATAGCAATATTGGATAGTGGGGCTGGAGCAATGTGGGAAAAATGGGGAAAACCTGCTCTCAGAAAGACTAGAATGAAACTTCAATTGGCAGATGGGTATCTGGAAAGAATCATAGGCATCTTGGAGCAGATTGTGGTAACCTCTTATGGAACTGCATATGAATACACTTTTGCTATTATGAATTTTGATGAGAGCAGCAACTTCGATATCATATTGGGTAGACCATTGATGCGTCAGCTCAAAATGGTACAAGATTGGGGCTACGATTATATCTATCTAAGCAACAAAGATGTCACTACAAAAATTAGTGTTGCAGATCATATCTATAGAGATGTAGAATGAACCCGAAGAAAAGACTTGAACTCCACAATTGACCAGCAAGGAGGAATACCGGCTTGGCTACAGAACAAAGCTCATTAGTGGACAGGGAAAGCTGTCGAAGGCGGAAGTTTAAAAAGGAAAAATTGCATTCTTGATAGGACTGCACAAGACGAGGCCTATATACCAGAGCCTTTTTCAAAAGAAATGTTTGAACCTTTTGGATGGAAACAGATATTAGCCACTCTTGATGTTTGTATAAACGAGGTGATCCTCATGAAATTCTGCGATGAGGAAGGATATGACATCATTCCATTCCAAATGTTGTGTGTCAACCTAAATCCAGAAGTTAGAGAGGGAAGTCACTAACAAGGAGAGGTTTGCCGAGTGCGGACGCATACTAGAAGAAATCTCGGTAAGAGACCTTGACCTAGCGGATGAAGAAGATTTTCAAGACTCAACTCATAAGTTAATAGAGGATAATGCAGACGACGAGCTGCCTAGTAGCTCAAGTTGAAGCATCAAACGAAAGGATCGACGGGTGATCTACTACCATTTCCCAAACCAAAATCCTCAAAGACAACGCAGATATCGAGATAAACGTAGCAACAACCAAAATAAGCACAATGAGGACTCAGTACCTCTGTTAATTGACAAAACGTAGTACTTAAAGTTAGTTGAAGCAATTGATTGTCTCAAAGACGGGATATCAAAGAGATACATGAAACTTAACTCAACCAAAACAAAATCGAAAAAGGTGAACTCACAAAAACAAAAAAAGGAGAACAATTCCAAAAAATCATTGAAGTTATTTAAAATAGAGCACAAAATCAAATACAATGAATTGAAAGGAGTCTTGAAGGAAGTTTGGACAACAGAAATGAAAACTGACGAGGAATTGAATGATGATAAATTCGATGCACCTTCCCAATATAAGAAGTATACCATTCAGGATAGAAAAATTGTGGTACAGAAACCCAAACAAGATCCCAAAGAACCATGAACTTCATATGATGGTCCTCAAAAAGCCAAATACATCAACTTAGCACAACCAAGTGAGGAGCTTAAACCGGCATACATCGCCACGGACCTTACTGACGAAGAAGAGCAACTTCTAGTTGATATGCTCAGATGATACAAAGATGTCTTTGCATGGTCATACAAAGATCTGAAGGGTATAGATCGTGAGATTTGTCAGCACACGATACCCCTTAAGAGTGATGCAAGACCACGCAGACAATGCCCTTACACATACAATGAGACTTTTGCCAAGAAAATTAAGGAAGAGATAGACAAACTAAAGGATATCGAGTTTATCTACGAGATTGAACACACAGATTGGATGTCTCCTATTGTGGTGGTACCCAAAAAGAATGGAAAACTGCGTGTCTGTGTAAACCTCAAACAGGTAACGCAGCCACGATCAGGGATAACTATCCACTACCCATAACAGATCATGTTATTGAGAGGGTAGCAGGGAAAGAGGCCTTTAGTTTCTTGGATGGATTCTCAAGCTACAATCATTTGACGATTAAAGCGGAAGATCACCATAAGACATCTTTTGTAACAGAGTGGGGTGTATTATTTGCCTACAGGGTAATGCCTTTCGTCCTTGATCAATGCCCCTGCTACATTTCAAAGACTAATGAGCCACGCATTCAAAGAATATCTCAGACAATTTCTGGAGATTTACATGGATGATCTTTGTGTTCATTCCCATCGAAGAAGTGACCACATCACTCATCTGGGAAAAGTCTTTGAAAAGTTCAAAACGTATCGTATTTTCTTAAACTCAGAGAAATGCGTCTTCATAGTAAGACAAGGTAAAATTTTGGTCCACATTGTGTCCAAAAACGGAATTTTGACAGATCAAGAGAAGGTACAAATAATTGTTGCACTATAGAGACCAACGAAGATAAAAGAAGTGCAAGCATTTATGAGGCATTGAGGGTACTACAGGCGTTTCATATATATGTATGTTGTAATAGCTAAGCCGTTGTACGCCCTCATTGCTAATTTTGAATGGATGGAGAAATCTGAGCAGGCTTTCCAAAAATTGAAGCAACAGTTAATTTCTGCTCCAATTTTGCAAGCCCCTGACTAGAGAAAAATCTTTCATGTTCATGTTGATGCATCAAAATATGCCATTGGATGCATATTAGTCCAGCCAGGAGAGAAGAAAATGGATTTTCCCATTTGCTACTCTAGGCGGCAGCTAAACAACATAGAGAAAAATTATACCACTACAAAAAGAGAAGGTATGGGGATGATATATGCTATCAAGAAATTTAGACACTACCTTCTAGCAAACAAGTTTGTCTTCTTCGTGGATCACCAAGTATTGCTATATCTGGTAAACAAACCGTGTAACACTCAAAGAATTGTTCGTTGGTTTATACTATTGCTTGAGTTTGACTTCACAATCGTCGTAGAAAAGGGGACTACACACACAAGAGCAGATCATCTTTCACAATTGTTTCATGGGGAAGCACCTAAAGGTGTCGATGATAATCTTCCCGATTCATATTTGCTTAACATCGAAATGGTATCGAGATGGAGCGAAGAGTTCATTCCTCTACTCACAATTGGCTCATTATAGATAGAAAGAAAACCATCAATTAAACAGTAAACACAAAATCTCCAACTTTTAGAAGGACGGCTGTACAAACACGGTAAGGATGGGATATTCAAATTATGTGTACATTTCAAAGAATCCACCTACTATCTCAAACAAGCTCATATACAAAATACGGGATTTCACAATGGAGAAACACGGACAGTTAAATGGGGGCTAAAGAGGTTGGGAGTCTACTGACCAAACATGGAACACAATATCCATACATATGTAAAATTCTGCGATAGCTGTACAAAACAGCCTCCAGTGGAACATGCCACCCTGTTAAGATTAGTACAAGCACTAGAGTACTCACATATTTGAGTACGTAAAAAACAAAACCTTTCCAAGGGAATGGGGTAAGGCAAGAATGAAAATTGTAGAAGAAGAGGCCAAAGACTATCTGCTCATTGCCAACAAATTGTATAGGCGGGGAAAGAACAAACAAATACGGCTCTGTGCTATAGAAAGCGAATATTACGTTATCTAGATCAAGAACGCTCAGGATAGCCAGGGGGACATTTCTCTGCTGATAAAACGGCCAAGCTTGTGCTACACTCAAGCATATGGTGGCGAACCTTGTCTATGGATGCAGAGACATATTGTCAAACGATGTGATGAATGTCAACGCACAAAACACCCCAACGGAGAGATGAAATGCCACTGAGCCAATGATGGGGGTACGTGCTTTTGCCAAATGGGACATTGACTTCATTGGTCCCATCATACCTCCAGGTTACAGGATGCACACACAATAAATCATAGTAGCACTAGACTACATGACAAAATGGACAGAAGCAAATGTAACCCAAGAAAACGATGCAAGCACTAGCTCAGTTCCTTTTCAAACACATCTTTATAAGATATGGACTTCCCATTGAAATAGTGAGCGATAGGGGAACACACTTTTTAAATGATGTCCTTGAAAGCCTCCTTGATAAATTCATGGTAGTCCATTGCAAATCGGCACCCTATCATTCGCAAGCTAATGGGCAGGCAAAGAGTACCAACAAAATTTTATGCACAATACTCAAGGAATGATTGGGATCCAAAGCTACACACAGTCTTACGGGCTTACATAGTAGTTTTAAAAACTTCCATCGGCACGACTCCCTTTAACCTGGTATTCGGGTTTAATGTGATCCTACCATTGGAATTTATAATCAAAACCCTAAGAGTGGCAACACAATTACGGTGGATGGGCCATGAGCTATCGGAGAGACTCGACACCCTGGAATAATTCGATGAAACCCGACTTAGAGCGATAGGTGGGATATATGCTCAGAAAAAACAAATGAAGGATTTCCATGATCAACACGTGATCGCAAGGAGTTCCAAAAAGGGGATAACGTTTTAATGTATACTCTCAAACAACACTCCCAAAAACTCAAAAGTGAGGGATGGGGCCTTTTATAATACATGATATATGACAAATCAACCTTGCAACATTAGCAGGTGAGGAGATGCCTAATTGGACGAGTGGCTGTAGATTAAAGAAATATCTTCTTCCTCTGACACCAAAAGAACTCACAACACTACGTGCAACAACTCAGCACAGAAGTCAAGCACAAGACATTCGGGAATAGGCACAATAGGAAGCCAAAATCAGAATATTGAAGCACAAGGAGCAAGCAAACCTGCAGAGGAAAACACAACAAAATGATGCTATCGATACTCATTCGATCGCATCCATACAAACGCTAGCTACATGGTTAGGAGGAATGGATCTACGCATTAATTTACAACTTATCGATGGCACCACCGAGCGAGCATTACTGGACACTGGGGTCAGAGCTAATGTGTTTAATTACTCCACTTTCAAAAAAATCACGCGGGAGCCTCTAATGGCAAACACTATGGGGTTCAAAGTAGCAAACAAAGGCATTATGGACAGTCTGGGCCATATAAATTTACCAATCACCATTGATGGAACAATTTATCCGCATCAATTTCATGTGGTCGACGATCAGCATTTTAACGAAGGAGTTATTTTGGGAGTGTCGTGGATTCACACTTATCAAGCCACGCCAAACTAGCAGGATAAGACCTTACTCACTACAAGAGGTCACTTGAATTTTGGTGCCACATTACCAGCGTAACTGGCGGGTGTCGGTATATGTGTATGTATTTATGGAGGGAGCCAAGGTTTTTCTTTAAATTTCATTTTCAAAATTTTGATGCCTATTTCGGTAGGTTTTTCGACGCTAGTCCGAATGCACATTCCGACGCCCCTTCCATTGGCTATTCCGATGCCTATCCCGATAGCTATACCGTCGGTACCTACAAAAACCAAAACCGCGGGCTTTCTCTGTGCATTTCTACTAATTCTTGCGCCACATCTCAAGTTCTCCTCTTCACCCTCTCTCACAGATCTGCTGCGATACACACCGTCGGAGGTGCTAATCTTGCTTCTAGGTTAGCGCATAACACTAAGGTAAGATTATTTTCATGTTTTCTTGTAGATTTAGGGTTTAGGGTTTAACTTTGTGTTTGTGTTTGTGTGTGCGTTTTTGCAGGTTCTAGGACTTAGGAGGCGACAAATTTCATTGCTCAAATAGGACTAATGTGAGTGCTCAAACCTTTAAATTCATATTAAGTTTATTCAATTTACTTTGTATATTAAAAAAAGAAAATTTCATGCTTTAAACTTTCAATGCTTTAAAAGAAATTAGGATTTGTAATGTGAAATTTCATTTTAAATTATGGAAAAAAATTGTTTAAGTTTATGAAAAAATAATGTTTTGAAGAGTTTTTTATTGAATTATGTCCTTTTTCAAATTATGTAGTTGATGGAAGGTTAAGTTTAAGTTATAAGTTAAGTTAGATTAGGTTAGGTTATGTTAAGTTAAGCGACGTCGTTATGTTAGGTTATACGTTAGGTTAGGTTAGGTTATCTTATACGTTAGGTTAGATTAAGTTAAGATACATTAGGTTAAGTTATATTAGGTTAGGTTAGGTTAAGCTACGTTAAGTTAAGTTAGGTTATCTTATATGTTAGATTAAGTTAAGTTATGTTAGTTTATGTTACATTAGGTTAGGTAAAGCTACATTAGGTTAAGTTAGGTTAAGCTACGTTCGACAATACGGCAAGCTATAGAGCTTACCCACAGCGCATACTAAAAACAACACAATGGCGTTCCGTTTGTCAATACGGCAATACATAAAGCTTACCCACAACACATATGCATTGTGGGCAAGCTCTATGGATTTTCGTATTGCCAACGGCTCGCCATTGTGTTGTTTATATATCCGCGAGTGGATTTCAAGTCCTAGAATAGCACCATGACGAGCCGTTTGGCAATATGGAAAGCCATAGATCTTGATAACAATGCATATGCATTGTGGGCAAGCTTTATGGCTTGCCGTATTGCCAAACGGCTCGCCATGGTGTTGTCTATATTTTTACTAGAGATTTTCAAGCGCTAAAATTATCTTGTGCCCCTAAAAACAACACAATGGCGATCCGTTTGGCAATACGGCAAGCCATAAAGATTGCCCACAAGGCGTGTGCATTGTGGGCAAGATCTATGGCTTGCCATATTGCCAACGGATCGCCATGGTGTTGTCTATATGTCTGCGGGCGGTTTTCAGGCCATAAAATCACTTCGCAACTCTAAAAACAACACAATGGTGAGCTGTTTGTCAAATTGGCAAGACATAGAGCTTGCCCACATCACATATGCCTTGTGGGCAAGATCTACGGCTTTTCATTTTGCTAAACATCTCGCCATTGTATTTTTTTATGTTAGGTTACATTATGTTAGGTTTAGGTTAGAGCTATCGACGGCATTAATTATAGTCAAGAAAATACAAACGGACTTCAAATATGACGCGTGTACTTCAAAAAACGCAATCGGGCTTCGAAGTGACTCATATTCGTCTAAAAACGCAAACGGACTTCGGTCAGGTTAGGTTATAGGTTAGGTAGATGTTATAATATAGGTTACATTAAGTTAGGTTAGGTATAGGTTTTATGCTATGTTAGATTATATTATAGGTTAGGGATAAGGATTATAGGTTAGGTTAGAGCTAGCGTCAAATTAATAGTAGTAAAAACGAAATTGTACTTCAAGGATGACTCGTGTACTTCTAAAAATGCAAACGGACTTCGGTTAGGTTAGGTTATAGGTTAGGTAGATGTTATAAGCTAGGTTATATACATTGAGTTAATTTAGGTATAGGTTTTACGTTAGGTTAGATTATAGGTTAGGTCAGAGCTATTGTCAAATTAATAGTAAAAAAAATGCAATCGAACTTCAAAGATGACTCGTGTACTTCTAAAAATGTGAATGGAATTTGGTTAGATTAGGTTTAGGTTATAAGTTAGGTTACATTAAGATAGATTAGGGTTATGTTGTATGTTAGGTTAGATTATAGGTTAGGTTAGAGCTAGCGTCAAATTAATAGTAGAAAAAACGCAAGCAGACATCAAAAGTGCACACGGACTGAAAGAACCTTAATATATAGTCATTTGCTAATAAAGACGAGATTATTACCATGTGGTTCTAATCTCCGTGCACCTCTAGACCGAGGTGTGCGGGGATCGGGCCTGGCTAGAGAATGTGAGGTTGTTAAAGCTTATAGTTGTAACAACTAGAGTGTTTTAATTATTTGTTTCATCCTTGGTAGATAAAGTATGGACGATAGGATGGCATGTCCTTCTGCACATTGCAAGCATCAGATCTTTTGAAAACGAAAAATCTACGACCAACACATATGCAATCATGGTCTCTTTTTGATAGAGCAAGTACAAGACCTGCATTATCGATCTCATGGTCTAGAGATTGAAGGTCAAAGTCCGCAAGTAGATATTGCTCTAGCTTCATCCTAGAGAAGACGATTTTCAAACGAGCAGCCATCGACTAAGTCCTCCCAACCAATACCTGAAGCGGTATTTCAAGAAGTAGAGATGGAGTAGATGTTGGACGCATTCTTTAACATGGATTCCAACATAGTAGGTGACAACATTAAACACAGTACTGTGGACCAACCTGGATACTGAGTATGCAAACCTGGAACAGTGTCCCAATTGTGGATCAAACAGGTATAGGGAGGACACATAGGGAAAATTTATCCGAGCAAAGGTCCTTCGACACTTTCCTATCATTCCAAGAATAAAGAGCATGTTCATGTGCAAGTCCATAGCCGCTTTGATGACATGGCACTCAAATACTAGATCAACAGATGATGTTATGTGGGGACCTGCTGACTCTCGTGCATGGAAACACATAGAGGAAAGTTGCCCTACATTTAAGAACGAGCCTCGATGTATCCGCTTTGGTCTGGCAATGGACGGAGTAAACCCATTTGGATTACGGAGTTCGTCATGGAGAACGTGTCCTATTTGTCTGGTCAATTGTAATCTTACACCATGGCTCACTATCAAGAAGGGCCATCTGTTGTTGCATTAGGCAAAATTTGGATTCACAAAGGGGCCCTTTAAGGAGTTTGACTTTACCTCTCTACCAAAACGGGCGCATGGATAAATTTTTGCAAACAAACTCCAAAGTTGGCGGAGGTTTGAGAGTTAGAATGTCCTCTTCAAGCTCTATCTACTGATATATAGCATGCCATGAGATTCCTCATATTTTAGAAGATTCTTTTTTCTTATTCACTTAGATTCCGACAGAGTTGTCACATCATAGGTGAATCAAAAAAAGAATCTTCTAAAATATGAGGAATCTCATGGCGTGCTATATATTAGTAGATAGAGCTTGAACAGGACATTCTAACTGTCAAACCTCCGCCAACTTTGGAGTTTGTTTACAAAAATTTATCCATGCGCCCGTTTTGGTAGAGAGAGGTCAAGTCAAACTCCTTAAAGGGCCCCTTTGTGAGTCCAAATGTTGCCTAATGTCATTGATCGTCCCAAGAAAGTACAAAGAAAAGAACATGGATGTCTATCTGGTGCCACTTATAGAAGAGCTCCAAATCTTGTGGACAGGAATCAATGCAGGCATTCTCATTTGGACCATGCACGATTGGCCAGGGTTCGGTGATTGCTTAGGTAAGTGCCTTTAAAACCCTCACACGCATGTGATTCATGGCTATGTCAACGCTTTTAAATATTAATATGTGATGTTTTAGGCTTGAGCTACTCGGGCAATCATGCATGTCCGCAATGTGGTCCTTGAATTGGCTTCCGCCGCTCTGAGCATTTGAGCAAGATAGTTTACGAGGAGCATGGTTGATTTTTGCCCAAAGGACATGAGCTACGTGGACCAAACATATGCAAACATGATATGCATCCAATGAAAGCAAGCGATTGGAAAAACCTGTGGCTGAAGAGGGGAGATTGGATGCCACCTGGAATGAAAAGACTTTCTACTTTTCCATGATCTCTCGTATTGGAGTGACCTGTTGATTAATCATTTTCTCGACCCAATGCACATCTTCAAGAATGTGGGAGAGATCATTTGGAAGACCATCACTAGAAAAAGGGAGAGAAAGGCCCAAAGAGATGACCTGCAGGCTATGGGTCAAAAGTGGTCTATACCAAAAGGTCCATGGGTTTTGAGTCGCGTAGAAAAGCAACAAGTGAAGAGAACTATATCTTCATTCTAGACTTCCACAGGGTGCATGTGATGTTTGAAAACAGCTTTTACGAGAGATGACAATCTCAGTGGTCTTAAGTCCCACGATTGGCACAAATTTTTACAGTTCATCTTACCAATTGCCATAAAGGGTTGATTGACAGATGACATTAGAAGAACAATCTACAAAATCAGTCAGTTGGTATGCTGGATCAGTTCAAAAGAGATAAGAGAAGACAACATCGATGCAGCAAGCTTAAATGCTATTGAAGCAGTATGCATGGTGGAGAAGTACTTTCCAACAAACATTCTTACCATCCAAATGCATGTACTTGTGCATGTGGTCGATGAAGTTGAAGTTGTTGGGGTTGTCCATAGCAGGTGGATGTTCTTCTTGGAGAGATTTATGAAGACTTTAAAGGGGTTTGTTTGTCAAAGCGCTCGCCTCGAGGGTAGCATGGCCAAAGGATGGATTGTACAAGAGTCTCTTGTCCTCATCAGTGAATTTTTGGTCTCAATTGATCCAGAGATGCCTTGAATGTGGACTACTGAGGTCAACGTCAAGGTGACAAGGGACGAGCTGTAGGGACAAGGCATCGTTAGGAAGATGTACATCACAATGCGAGAAAAGGTTATGAGATTTTTCCTTCTCAACTCAGACATCATGCAAAAATGGCTAGAGAGGTACGAAGGGGAAAAGCAACAACGTTCGGCAGATCCCCTTCAATTCAAGCGCAACCATGCAACTAGAAACCTTCCTTTTCCATACCATCTTCAAAGATTGCCTGACTTTCCAACTGGGTGGTGGTTAGATGCGACACTCTCAGAGGAACAGGAGTGGAGTGTTGATTACTAAAGAGGAAGAGGAGATTTCAAGGGGTTGCAATTGGCATGTACATTTCACAAATCCCTTTTCGAGTTGTACATGAAAATTAGTTTGCTTTAATAACTTTTAGTCTGTTTCAATTTTGTGGCTACAGTATCACAAATATAGAGCTTTGTGGTCGCATGGGAAACACTTCAGAGTGCAACCGACCGACAAACAAAGGGTCACTTTTGACAGTGGTGTTAGGGAAAGCTTTGTCCAAGAAAGTAGGAGTAGTGCTAGGGATGAGAATACAGAGACTAGCGAGCTTGAATACTTTGGCTACATCCAAGACATCTTGAAGGTTAGCTTTAGAAAGTTTGATATGTTTATATTTGATGTCAAGTGGTTCAAAGTAACTACGAGCGACCCTAATGCAACTGTGCGCAAAGACAAGAGTGGATTGATTCAAGTGAACTCTAGGTCGATGTGGACAGATGTGCGGGATACATTTGTACTTCCGCAACATTGTGAACAAGTTGTGTTCATACACGATCCACTATGGACAGAAGCTGATGAGAATGATCTGTCCAAACCCTGCTGGCCCTATTTCATTCAAGTTGCTCCATGTAGCAAGCAAGTGTCTGAAGGATTGGATGTTGAGCTTGAAGCGGTGATTCATGAACAAAGTGCAGGACCAACTTCAACTTTAAGTTTATATTTTGAGGTGGATGTCAGTATTGAGCAATTGTCTCAACCTAGAGATGAGGTGTCAAATAGTGAAGCTGATGCGGAGAGTGACAAAGAAGTAGAGTTTGACGATGAAGATGTAGAAGTACAGATTGAGATAGAAATCTTTGGTGCATCAGATCTCATAGAGGATGAGAGATTAACTAATGACTTTTGCTAGGAAACCTTTTGTATGGCTCTTTTTATTAGTCTACAATACACTTTAGATTTTGGTCATTTATGTAGCAGTTTTTTTTATTTGTTTCATTTGTGTAGCAGTTTCGTTGATTTGTTGTTTATATTGATTAAGCAGTTCTTACGTAAAATAACGTATTTTGTGGGTTTTGTTTGTGTATGATTAGCCATGGCCGATGACGATGAACCCTACTCTCCTAGTTTTAGTTTTCTAGTCACTCGGACCGGCATGTCACTCGAGCAAATGGGTCCGTTTTTGTCTCAGTTCACATCTGAGTAGATTGCCATGGCACAGCACCTTTGGGGTGGAGGTGCAGGTACCTCTAGAC
Source organism: Adiantum capillus-veneris (assembly GCF_014529385.1). Taxonomy (NCBI): domain Eukaryota; kingdom Viridiplantae; phylum Streptophyta; class Polypodiopsida; order Polypodiales; family Pteridaceae; genus Adiantum; species Adiantum capillus-veneris. The sequence continues at coordinate 84,197,891 of NC_140935.1, read as the reverse complement.
CTACTACGATCGACCCTACACCCGGGACTAGTGTGGTCCCTACACCGAGTGGCCCCACACCTCGGTCTAGTGTGCCCCCTACGCCTAAGACTCGTGTGCCCTCTACAGTGATGGGTGGTTCATCCTCGAGACGACATCGTCGTTGTTCTGGAGGCGGTGGTTGCTGTGGTAGCGCTTCTACCGATGCATCCACACCATCGAGAGAGCAGCCACCACTCTCTTCAGTAGATAGTTCACCCATGGGCACACCACGTACACCTTGGGGATCACACGAGCATGATCCCAGCAAGGTGTACAAGAGCAGGGATGGGGCTGTTGTGGCAGATAGGGGGGGAAAGGAAATGCGACATAGGATTTGATAGCTCTGTACGATTCAGTTTGGTCATACTGTGATGGAGATTTGAAATAATCTCGACCTTGAGAGAAATAATTACACTTTCAACACCATTCAGAGAGAGTACAGGCCAACAGAGGGGTACGACAAGGTCTCGAATGCTTGGATTTTGAGCGTGGCGAGGTCCACAATGTCACACCGTCGGTCAGAGGCCAGAGACAGATTCAACGACGACGATCCTAAGCTAGCATGGTTGGACACAGAGGAGTGGATTGGGATTGCATGAGAGACACAAGAAAATCCCAATAGATTTCAACAGCAGAGAGATGCAGCCAGACCACGTTTGGAGTCTGTTGGAGCGTCACATCTTGGGAGTGGAGGCTATGATACGCTTCGACATGAGTTTGTAAGTATTATACGTATGCTTTAAATTATTGATAGTATATATGTTATTTAAAGATTTATCTAATGATTAAACCATAATTTTGTAGGATGTTGCCGTGAAGCGCCTTCCGGCACACCAAGAGGAGAAGTATGGGTACAAGCATGAACTTGTGGCCCTTTTGACCCAGCTGGAGGAGGAGGGAGAGGATGTTGATTGGGAGGCATTACCATGAGGGCTTCTCACTCAGTGACCTCTTGCATATGTACAGTTTTGTAGTACTTATGTTTATGGTTAATGGTTATGTTTATGGTATGGTTAATGTTTGACAGTTAACTTATGTTTATGGTTGTACAAGGTTATGGTTATGGTTTTGGCAATCGTGCTATGGTTATGGTTATGGTTTTGGTTATGGTATGGCACACAGGTTATGTTTATGATATGGCACACATGTTATGATTTTTCTATGATGGTATAGCAATCGTGTGATGGTTATGGTTATGGTATGGCACACAGGTTATGTTTATGGTTTTACAATTTTTGACTCAAGTTTTAATCATGTTAACAAGTAATGTTATTCTTACAATTTTGCTAATTGCCATACACTCGCTCTTTAGCGTCAACTTGTAGGTGGAGTGTGGTTGCTTGTGCACTCTTCCTTTGGGCAGAGAGGGTTGTTTTATTTTGCTGCAGTACATGCAGCATTATTTCCCAGCCCTCTTTGCCCAAAAAAATTTGGCAGGTTTTGGTTGTCGGTACAGGTTATGATATGACCGTCGGTATGGGTCACGAAATAGGCTTCGGAATTCAATTTATTAATACCAAGGCTTATCGGTTGATTATCCCGACACTTGTTTATAGGCCTATTCCAACGCCCGCCACACCGATAGTTATATCGACGCTACGATACAGGCGCCTTTTCCGAACCTTTTTTCAGTGCTTTTAAGTTTAAAATTTAGCTCTATTTCATCGGTACCTGTGCCGAATTCTGCGTGACCTCTTGTAGTGACTGCTCAAACAAGCGAACCAAGCTTTTTCCATGCCTTTCATACCAACAGACCATGTATGGGAACCTCTACCATCGCCACATGCACCAGCTCAGCAATATTCCACAACCGTGGTCAAGAAAATATGGGTTAAAAATCCATCATGCAAACCAATCCTAAGCAATCCTAAACCTACATTGCCTACACAGAAATCAGACCTCGCCAGATTGCCTACGGCTTTGTCAGATGACCTAGGCCAATGGAACAACACCCTCGACAACCAAACAATGTAAGTGGGTATGGACACCGAAACAAAATCGCTCACATGATGCCTCTTCTAGCAAATCCACATGCAAGAAATTTAAGTGGCAGCCAAAGCGAAGCCAACAAGCAAATCAACCAGCAACATCACAACTTCTGCAGATCACCATCAAACACAGGGTGCGTCTTCTCCAATTACTACTGTTCGGACCACATAGCTTCAATGCGACCTCACCACCAAAATCCATTGAACATATTGTTCAGCACCTCTCTCTTGCACAGCATTTTGTTTCCCCACGCATATCCTCCATCAACATCATAGAGCCACGCTATACGGCTATGCATAGACACGTTGGTATAGCTGAAGATGGTCGACCTATGGAAGTGCAAGAAGCCCAGGCATGGCAGTTTGGAGGAAAAAGACGCGGGCATTGAACAGGTATTTGATGCAGTCAGGAGACAGGTATACCCAGATGGAGCACTCTCTAGTCCAAAGTGCAAGTGTTCTTGCTATCACAGGTGACATGATCAAATGTTGATATCATAACGTTGTAAACAAGACAAGGGGTGCTAGATACAAGTGCTATCAGGTTTGTGATATGGGATTTGGAGAAAGATTTCTGCACGACACTCTACTGCCATGATGTGTATGTCAGATACGGGATGTTATAGGTCAATGGTGGTTTTATCCTCTACTAGTCGGAATGTCTCGATACTTCAAGGTCTAGGAAGGGAGCTATGCCAGTGAAAAAAGCTCAAGTTCAACCGGTTCCAGATAGGCAATCGTATTTGCATATAGCAATGCGATGGAGCACTTAGGGACATCATCATTTCTTTCCGACAGCGGACTTGTCATTCAAGGTTGATGGCGATCAATGTGATTAAGTCTCTCACGATGACATCTTGGCAGCATCGAAGTCCTTGTAGCAGAAATGCTATCTCAGGAGGCAATGGCATGAATGGTCGAACGTTGAAAAGCACGGGAAGGTGACCCAAGTCCACAAAATTTTAAAAAAATGAGTGAGGTGATTTTTTTTAAATGCTAAAGTTGAGCTGTAATCTTGCATGGCAAATGCCGCGAGGTGCTTGAAGGAAAGAGGTGTGAAATATCCTATCACTATAACGGTGCTCACTCACTGCCTCAATCATCTCACCCATCCCCTAAATCATCTCTCCCTAATTTAGGTAACGTCCCTTCATCCTAGCACTTACCCAATAAGGCTCCCCTTGCCTAATGTATATAAAGGCACCTCGCTTGTGTTCAAAAGCATGCAAGTTCTCATTTCATCTTATCAATACAAGTTATCTTCACTTCCTTGCTACACTGCAGTGTCTCTCTCTCTTATTATTTGCTTTGATTAGATAAGTTGTTGTTTATCGATTAGCATCAGTTCCTATTTTCTTCACATGGTATGAGATCTTGGTAGAGCTTAGGAACTCGCCTTAGCCCCTTGCATCTTAGTCATAGCTAGCACATAGAGCCCCTCTCTATTATCTTCCAAGCACTCGAAGGTTTGCTCGTTCACGTCAAGGAATTCGGAGCCTTGCATGATGGCCGAGTCATCCTCCATATCCTCTGCCGCATACAAGCCTCGCTATGTCATCGACAAACTCAACGGCACGAATTACCAAGTATGGAAGATACGATTGGAGCTTTACCTTACACACCTTCAACTCTGGGAAATTACGTCGGGCGTCGAAGCTAACCCGACCAACCCAAAGACAAGGATCCTATTGGCATCTCCGATGTCTACAATGCTTGGCAAAGTAAAAATAATAGTGCCAAGATGGAGCTTATTCTCCACTGTCAAGACCGGCAAGTCCAAATGGTGAAGAAACTCACCACCGCCAATGCTATTTGGAAGTTCTTTGAGAAGAACTATGAGCATACCGACCTCGTTTACCAAGTTTCCCTGATCAAGAAACTGGTAAACACCACTATGCATGAAGGTCAGTCCTCATCCAAGTTCTTGGAAACTTGGAAGATACTTCTAGACGAAGTACTCATATCAAGGCTAGAAATCCCTGAAGAGCTGCAGTCCATGCTCCTGTTGGCCTCCCTTCCCGCATCATGGAGGGCCTTCATTACCACCCAAGCCACGACGGAAAATCTACAGCTACAGAATATAGTAGCAAAGATTCAACAAGAAGAAACCCTTCGCGACCACACCAACGGCTCGCAAAAGTCTACGGCATTAATCACTATGGCTAAACCTCACAAACCTCACCCCGGCCTCCTTGTTAGTACCACAACCATGGAAAGAAGCATCATTCAAGTCCGAAGCAATGCACCAATTTCCATCGGTTTGGTCATATTGCAAAGGATTGTTGGCAACCCCGTAATCAAGGTAATTTTTGGCCTCCTGCTGCATATTCTCAATTTTATCCGTCATATCCTCAAGGGGGGGCTAGACCCCTTCTAAATTCACCCTCTTCTCATGGCCAAGCTCATTATGCCGATATATCTATATATGAGAATAACCCTTCTTATCCTATGCAATTATATGCCGCTACTCTCCATAGTTCATCACCTGATCTCTGGCTATTTGACACTGGTGCCACCCACCATATGACATATCAATTTCATTGGCTTTCAAATTTAACCTATCTCCACACTCCCCTAGAAGTCTGTCTCGGAGATAATAGCCTCCAGCTCGCTACAGCCTATGGCGATGCCACCATCAATCTTCCCAATGGCCTACGCAATACTATATCTAAAGTTTATTATGTACCTGGCTTAAAGAAAAATCTTATTTCTGTTAGTGAGCTAACCTCTTCAGGTATTACCATTAAATTTACCAAAAATGGTTGCACATACAAGCCCGAGATGTCAATGGCCAGCATATCAATCTTCAGGTACCCCAGGTTGGGCGACTCTACCCTCTAGGTGATTCATCTCCTGCACATGCTCTTGCATCTTCTGCACAATCTTCCCCACACTACACCACCCTCAAATGGCACTATAGACTAGGTCACATTTCTCAACATGTTTTACATCAGCTCACACACTGCCAGCTTGCCCTCGGTTTGCCCAAGCATCTCACTCCCATTACCCTCTGTGAAGGATGCATTTTTGCCAAATCACATCATGCACCTTTTCCTACATCATCATCACACGCTTCCGCACTGCTTAATCTCATTCATTCTGATGTCTGTGGCCCCTTGCATGTCAAATCACTCACTGGAAACCTTTATATGCTCACTTTTATTGATGACTACTCCAAGTTCACAGTTGTCTATTACATGTCTGATAAAGCTTCAACTATCACGTATTTTAGCCTCTTTAAAGCACTGGCTGAAAACCAACATGATCGGAAAATCAAGGTACTCTGCATCGACAATGGCAGGGAATACACCTCCCATCAGTTTTGGGATATCTACCACACGGCGGGTATTCGTCATGAATATACCATCCCTGCTCACCCTCAACAAAACGGTCAGCGGGCCGAGCGCAAGAATTGCACCATTTTTTATGTTGCTCGCGCCATGCTCATTCAAGCCAGTCTAGCAGACAGTTACTGGGAAGAAGCTACCGCCACCGCATGCTATGTATAGAATCGAATCCCGTTCTCTCAAAATCCAAATACCACTCCATACGCTCTATGGTATGGCAACCCGCCGAGCCTTGGCCATCTTCGCATTTTTGGTAGCATAGCATATCCTCTCGAAACCAATCCCGTCTCCAAGTTATCACCAAGAGCCACCCACACCATCTTTGTCGGCTACGGAGATTGCCTTGGAGTCAAAGCTTATCGACTCCATCAACCCAAGCTCCACAAATTCATTCATGCCAGAACCGTCATTTTTGATGAGGATTTCATCCTCCAAGGCCCGTCTCCCTCCAATACTCACTATCCTCCTCATGAAGTCTCTTCACGAGCTCGCTATCCCGCTCATTCATTTACTCGCGTCTCGCCTCCTAGTAAACAGAAATTTTAGACGAATTTTCTAGTTACAGAAGCCGTCGACTACGCGTGGCAAAGAAGGAGATGGAGCGAGCGATGCAGTAGGGTTTTGGGGGGGGCCAAGCACAAAAAACTCCTGATTTTGCCTTGCGCTCCCACTGAGCCTAACTCCGGCCAGTTTGGTGCTGCTCGGGATTTGTTCCTTTCCCGACTTGGAGCTCCTGCACGCCATGACCTCGGCTTCGTCTTCCTCTTCCCTTTGAGGTTGCATGCAACATGCAGCAAAGCAAAAACGTGCCCAAGTTCTAAAGATAGCCTGAAGCTCTGATACCAATCTAAAACCGGAGGACTGGCAGGTCCTGGTCCATCCGCCCAACCTCCCTTTAATAGGCTCCTAGCCACTTTCAGACCCCTTCCCATTGGCAGCCGGCCCTTGGCCGAGTCCGTGACCCCTTGGTTGGCCCTTGGCCTGACATTACTCCCCCCTTGGAGAAGCGTTTTCGTCCTCAAAAACAAAAGTGGGGAATTTCTTCTTAAGAACACTAATGTTTTCCCAAGTGGCACCCTCTTCAGGGATATCTTTCCACTTGACTAAAGCTTGACTACGTACAGGATGACGAGTACGAAGTTCATGAAAATCTAAAATGCGTTCAGGTTCATGCGGTGGAATGGGAGGTTCAGTGAAATCAACCAATATCTCTTGGCCGATAACATTGTCGTCCCCATGCAAGCGTTTACGTAAAAGACTTACATGAAATACCGGATGGACACGAGAGTGCGCAGGTAACGCAAGTTTGTAGGCCCTATCTCCAACTCGCTTGAGTATCTTGAATGGCCCAGAATAACGTGAAGATAATTTGGGTGTAGGCCCAGTCTTCAAACTTTTTGAATGCTCTGGCACACGCAAAAATACCTCTTCCCCTTCCGTGAAGGTAACTTGCCGACGTTTCTCATCAGCATACTGCTTATACCGATCCTGTGCTTGTCGAACATTTTAACGAGCAAGTCTTAGCATTTCCATATGATCTTGGAGAAACTCGTTGACTTGTTGGAGCTTCTCAGTTGCCAACCCCACCATAAATGCTGATCTAGGTTGAAAACCATACATAAGCATGAATGGACTAAAACCAGTTGTAACATGCTTAGCACTATTATATACAAACTCAAGAATAGGAAGATAATCTTCCCAATCTGATTGCTTCTTGCTAACGTATGCTCGTAGCATATCCTCTAGCACTTGGTTAACTCGTTTCGTCTGACCATCTATTTCAGGGTGATCAGCCGTACTTAAATTAAGTTGTGTACCCAATCGTTTAAAAACAGCCCTCCAAAAATGACTGTTAAACTTGGGATCACGGTCACTCACAATGTTACTTGGAAATCCATACAACCAGTAAAGATTGTCCACAAATAACTTCGCTAATTCTGGAGTCTTAATGGTTGACTGGGTTGGAATAAACCGACAAAGTTTAGTCAACCGGTCTACGACCACCCATACCGAGTCATGTCCTCGAATAGTGGTTGGTAAACCCACAATAAAATCCATGGAGATACTTTCCCATTTACCATTGGAAATCTCTAAAGGATGTAAGAGTCCTCCTGCTTTCAGGCGCTCTGCTTTATTAACTTGACATTTTTGGCAATGCAAGACATAGTCTTGAACATACCCATGCAAACCTGGCCAGTAAAACTGTCGTCTTACGAGTACATAAGTTTTCTTAACTCCCGGGTGCCCTGCACTTGGACTATCGTGACATTAATAAAGAATTTGGGGCCGAATGCCGCGTCCATCGATACACACACTCTCCCCTTGTGGAGTAGGTACCCATCATCTATGGAAAAATTATTCCATCTCTGCAGTTCATCACTCGAAAGAGGAGAACTGGGTGTGAAGGAAACAAAACCACTACCAACATTGGAGTGAGAAGGATCCCTCTTTCTAGCATAGCTCCACACCTTGGAGTATGCAGTATCATGCTCACACTTACCTTTGAGAGATTCCAAAAACTCACTCCGTAATTCCGTGAAAAGGAGAGAGTTGATCTCTGGAATTCGGTTGAGAGCATCAGCCACTACATTGTACCGCCCTTTGCGATATCGTAGCTTGGCATCATACTCCTGAAGAATCTCAGCCCACCTGGCCTTGCGACCCTGCAAATCACTTTGTTGTGTAAACCACTTGATGCTTTCATGGTCAAACACAATCTCGAACTGTTCACCATACAAATAATGTCGCCATGTCTTTAAAGCAGATGTTATTGCATAGAGCTCTCGTTCGTCAGCAGAATAATTCTGTTGTGCTGAATCCAGCTTCTTGCTTTCAAATGCAATTGGCCTTCCCTCTTGCAGAAGGACTGCTCCAATCGCACGATTACTAGCATCCATTTCCAACATGAATGGCTTTAAGGGATCCACAATAGCCAAAACAGGAGCTATGGCTAATGTGTCCTTAAGTTTGTCAAAACTTTGTTGTTGTTCTAATCCCCACTGAAAGGTCTTGCCCACTGAAAGCAATATGGGCATATTTTTTAACGAATCGACGATAAAAACATGCAAAGCCTAAAAAAATATGGAGCTCTTCCAAATTTTTGGGAGAGGGCCACCTCCGAATGGCATCCACCTTGGATTCATCCATGTGTAACCCTGCAGCCGAAATAACATGCCCCAAGTAGTGAATTTCCTCCTTGAGGAAATCACATTTGGATTCCTTGGCATATAACTGATTTTGGCGTAACAAATGAAACACATGTTTCAAATGTACTAAGTGCTCTTCCTCAGATGCACTATATACAAGAATGTCATCGAGGAAAATGATAACAAACTTTTCCAAGTATGATCGCAAGACACTATCCATGAGTGTCATGAACATAGCTGGAGCATTGGTTAACCCAAAGGGCATCACCAAAAACTCATAATGTCCAAACCTTGTTCGGAACGCTGTTTTGGGTATATCCGCAAGCCTGATGCGTACTTGATGATATCTGGATCTTAAATCAATCTTTGAAAATATACGAGCGTGGGTGAGTTTATCAAACAGCTCATCCACTCGTGGCAATGGGTACTTGTTCTTAACAGTAACCGCATTTAATCCACGGTAATCTACGAACATGCGCATACTATCGTCCTTTTTCTTCACCAAGAGAATGGAGAGGCCCATGGTGAAGAACTTGGTTGAATAAACCCTCTACTGAAATAGTCAGCAAGCTGACGTTCCACCTCAGCAGCCTCAGAATGACTCATTCTGTAAGGCGGTTTACTCACTGGCTTACTGCCTGCAACCACGTCTATGCCATGTTTCACAGAACGTGTCGGCGGTAGCCCTGGTGGTAAATCATCTGAGAAAACATCCTTGAATTCCCTTAAAAGTTCCTTTAATTCATTAGCAACATTTTCTTGTTTTGAATTAGTAGGCATAGCTAGAAGAGGAGAGAGAAAAGAATGCGGCGTTGAGGAAGTTTTATTCAAAACTTTATCATCATTAAGAACATCATCCACATTGGAAATAAAATGGCACAGTGAATAACACAAAAAGAGTTCTTCTATTGCATCATCAGAAGCGAGCTTCATAAGCTCAGCTTTACAAATAAGTGGTGAGGAAGGTACATCCTTCTCCCCCAACAGCAGCACGTGCACACCATTGGATTCGAACATTAGACTAGTATGCTCATAGCTACGTCAAACGGATGATCCTAAACTATGCAACCATTCACGACTAAGAACCACATCTGCCCTCTCCATATTCATGACTTGGAAATCAATGAGGTACAGTATCCTTGAATTTCCAGAGGTACATCTTTAACCTGAGTTTCCCATATCTCAGCATCATGGCCGCTAATCATTGCTACCTTGTAGCGATGGGAACTCGCGGTTTGGGGCAATTTGAGTCGTTTCACCAGCTTATAATTGATGAAATTGTGGGACACACCATCGTCTACCAAGATCCGCACCCTGTGCCCTTGGATAGAGCCATGCATACGCACCAACTCATGTGGTCCGAAAGTCTGCTGCCACATGGAGGCCGTGATACAGCCCTATGCACCGCCTCGGTGTGTGTTACTTCCACATTAGCAAACTGGGAAGAGGATTCAAGAGGTAAAAGTTGCACCATGTGCACTGCTTTTTCCTTCCCTTTGTCTTGAGCAGCAAATTTCCCCTTGGGACAATCCTTTTTGCTATGTCTAGTTCCCAAACATTTAAAGCACAACTTTTCTTTTTTGGCTTTCTCAAATTCTTCTGTTGAGAGAGGACCTCTAGACCCCTTGGGCTTTTTGGAGGTCTCTTATGCAGTAGAGACATTTTTTCTTTTATGATGCACATGTTGTGGACGTGTTGAAAAAGGTGTAGTGCCATGCACATGCGAACTATGCAATGCCCGATCATCACGATCATCATGGATGCGAGCCTTGCACTATTGCGTTCTCAAGTGTTTGTGGATCCTGGGTTTTAACGTGCTTCTCAAGCTCGGGAGTTAACCCACAGATGAACCCACGCACCTGCTGAAAGGTATCCATCCCTTCCAGCTTGAGGATCACATCCCAATAATGGGAAATATATTCCAATAATGTTTTACTGGCGCATAAAACATTCGTCCCAGGCGGTCCAATTTCTATCCTTCTCATTGGTAGGTAGAAATTCCTTCCTGAAGATAGTCTCAAAAGCTGCCCAAGTCTGTGGTAGCATGCCCTTCTCCTTGAGAGACATTGACCATTTGTAGGCCTTGCCGTCCAAAGTCAGACTTGTCTGCAGCGCCTTGGCTGCATCCGAGGTATGTCTAAGGTCATGAATACCATTCCACTTACTGAGAAAAATATTCACGGTGTCCTTGTTTCGCTCACACTCTTCTCCCCAAAAAATTGGTGTCTTTGTATTTTCAACAAATCGTGCACCTCTTTCTGGGTCAGAGAGTGCAGCGGTCCCGGAGGAGGGCCTTGCCCAGCAGCCGGCCCTTGGCCTGGTGTGGAGCCGTGCTCCTGAGTTGGATGACTAGCAGGGCCCATGGCATGCTGCCGCATATGCAACTTAATCAAATCGGATAATGCTGTGACATTCTGATTTAATTGTGCAAAATTTGTTTCAAGCACAGTCATGCGTGTTTGCAATGCACGGAAATCTTGCATGTCCAGAAACTCATACGCATCGTCTGTCGCCGTTGTGGCACGATTACTCTCCGGGAGAGGAACCGGCCGCGTGGCATCGGCAGACGAAACGTGTGTGGACTGCTCGAAATCGAATGCATGATGCATATCTATGTCCGAATCCATGTTGTGAACGTACTGTGCAGGAAAAGAAAGAAAAATACAAGATTCTTGACAAGCTCATAGCCGTTTGCAACAAGGAATCGTATAATTATACCTTTGAGAAGAAATAACGTTGACGCCGAAAATGAAGTTCAATCCACAACCTCTATCAGCGTGACAACAACGAGCAAAACTGCAGTGAATGATTCACTCGAAAGCACGGAGCAAATTCGAGTTGCCAATAGTCTGGTTGTGTCGTATGCAATTTCGCAAATAAACTTGAAAGTTGGTGACAAAATTTGTAGCCAAGAAGAAACTTGAAGACACAAATCAAGCTGCAGTTGGCACCGATTGGGCTTGCATCGTATGCAAGAAGCCACAACGGAGAAAGTTACGAGCAATTGTCGGCTCTTGGAAATTGGTAAGGCCGAGTTGCAGCACAGCCAGACTGCTCAGTTTTTAAGAATCCACAAACAATGTGTTAGGTATGGCCACCGAGGAAAGGAGGGCAGCGAAAGAAGTAAGCCGGCCTTGCCTGTCCGTGACCATGTGGGCAAAGGCTCTTCAGTGAGTCTTAGGGTAACTCAAGTGAAGAGGAAAAAAAAAAATTGACGAATTTTCTGGTTACAGAAGCCGTCAACTGCGCGTGCGTGGCAAAGAAGGAGATGGAGCGAGCGATGCAGTAGGGTTTTGGGGGCGGGCCAAGCACAAAAAACTCCTGATTTTGCCTTGCGCTCCCACTGAGCCTAACTCCAGCCAGTTTGGTGCTGCTCGGGATTGGTTCCTTTCCTGACTTGGAGCTCCTCCATGCCATGGCCTCGGCTTCGTCTTCCTCTTCCCTTTGAGGTTGCATGCAACATGCAGCAAAGCAAAAACGTGCCCAAGTTCTAAAGATAGCCTGAAGCTCTGATACCAATCTAAAACGGTGTCAGGAGTTTTTTGGAGCAAGGGATTACGCATATGTACATATACATGCATGGTGCATCAAATAAAGAATTGCCCATTTTTCAGAGCCAGGTGGTTACGTGGGGCCCACATGTGTACAGGTAGGACAAGGTGTACATAGTGCATCGATTTTTCACTATTACTAGTACCAGTATGTTTTTTCTACAATAAGGAGGAGTTGGTAGCGCGTAAAAATTCTCGAGGAAGCTATCCGCAGGCCGACGACATGAGGTAAGCAGGTGCGTCAGATGGCATCGAGTGGCGTCAGGAGGTCGAACGGGGTCAATACTTGCACGCGGAGAAGTATGGACACGGCGTGGGTGTTTTCTTGTGATACTTATGCAGAAAGGTCATCATGAGGACCAATTTTTGGGGCCACTTCACGTGGTTGCGGGATGCATTATTTGGAAAAACTGATGCCAGGTGTGCGGATGATGCAAATTAAAAAGGTGACAACTATGCACTGCGAGGTCAATTTTTGGCCTGTTCGGGGTCCGTTTGAGGTCATCTAAAAGACCAAGGGTGCCCAACTAATAAAATCTAAGTGTGGGAACTGAATAAAGAGAGAGAAGACCAGAAAAAACGTGGAGAAGAGAGGAGGAACAGCCGCAGGTGTGTTTTTTGGGTTTTTGGAGCCTGTTTTGGCCGTAAACTGCTCATCCGAGGTCGGATTTGAGCACTCTGACATTGCAGACTGAGGTTTTGGGCCGTTCCGGACGCGATGGCACTATCCATTTTGCCAAATTCCTCACTCTTTTCCTGCTGTTTTTCTGTGTAAGTTTCTCCTATGAGCGAAGTTTCTGCTCTAGTTTGTGATTGTATCTGGCTTATTTTACCCATATTGTGTGAGCTATTTTCCCCATTGGTGTTGGCCCAAGCTCAATTGTATCTAAACGTCAGAAATTCTCCTCTTTTGAGCTGAGTTTTTTGGGTGTGTGTGTGTGTGTGTCTGTGTGGAGTGGGCAAGTGGATAGTCTCTCTCCTCTCACTCCAGAGGTGTGTTCCCTGTCTCGGCCAGGTGTGTTGTCTAAGCCGAGTGGTGCCCCATAGTGTGTGTGTGTATCTTCCCAAGAGTGTGTGTCGGGTCGTTATAGAGGCGTTGTGTGTGTTTTCATCCCGCTCACATTCTTTTGGCGCCCCCGCGGAGGATCTTCTTCGAGCTTCGAGCTTCGAGCTTCGGGATTACAGGTTGCAGGTTGCAGATTACAAGTTACAGGTTACAGGGACAGGGACAGGTACAGGTACAGGTGATTCACATAGGTACAAGTAGCTGGAGTACAATGATATACTAGCAGTGATGTCACTTGCAGTTGTTGTGGGTATGCATCACTTGGCGCCTATTTGAGCGCATTGTCTGTTGGGTTGTACGTTACTTGTGGAAACTGCCATTGTACGCATTTGTGGAGCCATACTTGGTTGTATTTGGCAGTCCCAGCCATTTCTGAGACTTGGTCTGGAAGATAGTCATTTCTGAGACTTGACTATATGCGATTTGCATTAGCCTTCGTGTGAGGGTCGATAGCGTGAGGTTTTTATTGAGCTGGGGGATTCTCAAATGTGGAGATCCTTTCGGTGATACAGGTAGCTGGAGCACCCTTTTTGTGACCTCGCCATAGGCTATGTACTAGTGAGTTCTACTTGATGCTCGGGTTCTATTGTTGATAGTTTATGCATACATAGACAATCTATATTTTGGGTTCCTACTGCTCTACTTCTGGGGAAACTCTGTCGAAATTTTTCCAAGTTATGATGGCTGGTTTTTTGGTATTTTGAGCCATTTATGCTGTTATGCTGCTGAAATTTTGGCAAAATCAGAGGTTGAGTCAGGTGTGCATTCTTGGGAGCTTCATGGTTGGCTTTAATGGATGATCAAAATGGCCCTCAGTTCACTCCTTTTCATTTAACTCAAAGAATTCAGATTAATGTTCATGTGTCCAGGAAGATCTTTTTCCAGCAGCGCATAGTCTTTATGTTTGGGCCAAGAAGATTGAGAGAGATCCTGGAATGTCCTTTGCCTGTTGTCATTCCGATGATTAACTATGAAAACTCATTTGATGTGCATGTGTTTGTCCTTATCTAAAGTTGAGCTCCATTGAAGTTTCTGGGGATTGGGTAGTGAAAAGTTTTGGGTTCTTGCACATGTGTTCGAAGGGGTTCTCAAAGCATCATTAATTGGGTAGCCATGGCTTTCTCTTATCCAGAGTTTCATGGAAGAAGTGATGAAGATGTGGAAGAATTTTTGGAAAAGATGGAGGTTTCTTGCATTAGTAACCAGATTCATGACCCTGCGCAGATGTTACGCCTTCTCCAAATTTGTTTGAAGAGTGACGCACGAGTTTGGTCTAAAGCATTTGAAGAGGAGTTGCGTGTAGCAGATCCACCTATAAGATTGATTTGGGACAATCTAAGGCATGGATTGGAAGTGGAGTTTGTGAAGATAGAAGATCCTGACACAGTGTGGCAAGAAGTACAAGGTTTGGTGCAAAAGGAAGGTGAGCCAGTAGATGCGTACATACGTAAGTTTTCATTGGCATGGGAGCGAATGTGCAAGGCTTTAGCACCACAGGTACCCCCGCCTGACATGATGAAGAAGGACAAGTTCTTGGCTGGTCTTTGGGAGAATATACGTTGGAGAGTGGAGCTAAAGAAGCCTAGGACATATGAGGATGCACTAGAGGTAGCAAGGAACAAAGAGTGGAAGCTGAGGAAAATGAGCCAGTTAGGGGTGGAGTCTTTGCCAATGAGGTCTGAATTTCAGCCTATAGAGTCTTTACAAGGGCGCATGTCAGTGGTTCATCATGAACCAGTGGTTCCTGTTACTACTCAGGTTATGCCAACAGTGGTCACTACAGCAGTGCAAGATGATGGGCTAAGGCACGACATGAGGCAAATGGTAGATTTGATGAAGAATTTTAGCCTAAACATGCTAGGTCAAGTGGGAAATAATCGAGGTCGAGGGAGGTTTGCAAATCAGCCAGGAGGTGAAGAAAGGCCTAGGAATGGTGTTGGACAAAGCAATGGTAGGTTTTGGAGGCAGACACCCACATGCTATAATTGTGGAGAGTTGGGTCACATCAGCCTGCAATGTGATAAGCCACCAAGGATGGGGGGAGACATGTATCCATTGCCAAGACAGGTGCTAACTAGGTCAAATGATTATGGCATTGAAATTAAGGGAGACGAAGGAACCAGTGGACTGACCCAGGAGGAAAAAAGAAAGACAAAAGTGCTAAGTGTAGTCACCTTGGAGAAGGCATCAAAGCTAGAGAATACATTAGTGATGCCTATTGGGAAGAGGACCACAGAGGATAAGGAAGGAAGAAGTGCCTCAGGTCCTAGTAAGAAGAAAGGAAAGAGCCATGAAGGCGAGGATGTCAAGGCCAAGAGGAAAAGGAGAGCTCGTTGAAAGTTTCATGTTTCAGATTTTCCACTAGGGGATGGGCAATTAAGCTATGACTTGAGGGAGGATCTGACGAGCAGGAAGGCAGATGTTACTTTTGGGCAGCTTATAGAGATGGTGCCTAAGCTAAAGCGACAGTGGAAGAGGATGGTTAACCCAATGGAGAAAGAGCCAGAGAGAGGTTCAGTGAAGGTGTTGGCAATGGATGAGCTACCAGACATTTTTCCAATAGTAGATGTGTGGCATAAAAGGAAAAATTTGGGACAAGGTTATGTGGATGGCGGAGCCCAAATATGCGTCATAACACACTCATGCGTTGAGAAGATGGGTCTCACAGTGGCTGGGGTGTCAGGTTTTCGGATCAGATTGGCAAACCATCAAAAAGTAAAATTCTTGGGTGTTGTAAAGAGCTTAGAAGTGGAGGCATATGAAGCAAAGGCAGTGGTTGATTTTCATGTGATGCCAGCAGGGTTGGGAGCATATCCTATTATACTGGGCAGACCATGGTTACGTGCAGTGGGAGCTGTTCAAGATTGGCGACATGGTACGATTAGCCTCTATGGAAAGACAGGTACCAAGAAGCTTTATAATATGGACACAAGGAAACGATTAGAGGAGCTTTATGAAGATGAGGATGAGTCTAGTGATGAAGACTCTTCCACGGTGACAGATGAGGATAGTGATAGCACTACCAGTAGTGACGAGGATGCTGATGTTGCATTTCTTTTGATGGATAAAGAAATCCAGGAGTGTGGTTTAGTCGCATTTGCGAATGAAGTTGAAGATGAAAGTGAAGGGCCTTATGAAGTGATTAAAGGGCTGATGCAAACCAAGGTTGAGTTGTCAAAGAAGCATGAATTGATGACACAAATGATCAGTGGTGGAGACCTCTCAGCTATGGAGAAGGGAATATATTTGCACATGCCGGTCTATGCCAAAGTATTTGATGCTTTTCTTGATGCAAGATTGATATATGGAATCTCTACATGTTTTCCTTGGGAACCAGGTGGAAGCTCGATTAAGTTTTTAAGGTAGGGAATACCAAGTGTTTTTGTGTGGGATCCAGGTGGAATGAATATCTCTTTTTGTTGCTGCTGAGCATGAATGCTCTAGCAGGCTAGGGGATGGGCAAATTATGTCAGGAGTTTTTTGGAGCAAGGGATTGCGCATATGTACATATACATGCATGGTGCATCAAATAAAGAATTGCCCATTTTTCAGAGCCAGGTGGTTACGTGGGGCCCACATGTGTACAGGTAGGACAAGGTGTACATAGTGCATCGATTTTTCACTATTACTAGTACCAGTATGTTTTTTCTACAATAAGGAGGAGTTGGTAGCGCGTAAAAATTCTCGAGGAAGCTATCCGCAGGCCGACGACATGAGGTAAGCAGGTGCGTCAGATGGCATCGAGTGGTGTCAGGAGGTCGAACGGGGTCAATACTTGCACGCGGAGAAGTATGGACACGGCGTGGGTGTTTTCTTGTGATACTTATGCAGAAAGGTCATCATGAGGACCAATTTTTGGGGCCACTTCACGTGGTTGCGGGATGCATTATTTGGAAAAACTGATGCCAGGTGTGCGGATGATGCAAATTAAAAAGGTGACAACTATGCACTGCGAGGTCAATTTTTGGCCTGTTCGGGGTCCGTTTGAGGTCATCTAAAAGACCAAGGGTGCCCAACTAATAAAATCTAAGTGTGGGAACTGAATAAAGAGAGAGAAGACCAGAAAAAACGTGGAGAAGAGAGGAGGAACAGCCGCAGGTGTGTTTTTTGGGTTTTTGGAGCCTGTTTTGGCCGTAAACTGCTCATCCGAGGTCGGATTTGAGCACTCTGACATTGTAGACTGAGGTTTTGGGCCGTTCCAGACGCGATGGCGCTATCCATTTTGCCAAATTCCTCACTCTTTTCCTGCTGTTTTTCTGTGTAAGTTTCTCCTATGAGCGAAGTTTCTGCTCTAGTTTGTGATTGTATCTGGCTTATTTTACCCATATTGTGTGAGCTATTTTCCCCATTGGTGTTGGCCCAAGCTCAATTGTATCTAAACGTCAGAAATTCTCCTCTTTTGAGCTGAGTTTTTTGGGTGTGTGTGTGTGTGTGTCTGTGTGGAGTGGGCAAGTGGATAGTCTCTCTCCTCTCACTCCAGAGGTGTGTTCCCTGTCTCGGCCAGGTGTGTTGTCTAAGCCGAGTGGTGCCCCATAGTGTGTGTGTGTATCTTCCCAAGAGTGTGTGTCGGGTCGTTATAGAGGCGTTGTGTGTGTTTTCATCCCGCTCACAACGGCTATGAATTCCTTCTTGCAAAGGGCTACCAGCTCGTCAAGAATCTGGTATTTTTCCTTCTTTTCTTGCACAGTACGTTCACAACATGGATTCGGACATAGATATGCATCATGCATTCAATTTCGACCAGTCCGCACACGTTTCGTCTGCTGATGCCACACGGCCGATTCCTCTCACGGAGAGTAATCGTGCCACAATGGCGACAGATGATGCGTATGAGTTTCTGGACATGCAAGATTTCCGTGCATTGCAAACACGCATGACTGTGCTTGAAACGAATTTTGCACAATTAAATCAGAATGTCACAGCATTATCCGATTTGATTAAGTTGTATATGTGGCAGCAGGCCATGGGCCCTGCTAGTCATCCAACTCAGGAGCATGGCTCCCCACCAGGCCAAGGGCCGGCTGTTGGGCAAGGCCCTCCTTCGGGACCGTTGCACTCTCTAACCCAAAAAGAGGTGGACGATTTGTTGAAAAATACAAAGCCATCAATTTTTCGGGGAGAAGAGCGTGAGCGAAACAAGGACACTGTGAATATTTTTCTCAGTAAGTGGGATGGTAATCATGCCCTTAGACTTACCCCGGATGCAACCAAGGCGCTGCAGACAAGTCAGAGTTTGGACGGCAAGGCCTACAAATGGTCGATGTCTCTCAAGGAGAAGGGCTGGCTACCACAGACTTGGGCAGCTTTTGAGACTGTCTTCAGGAAGGTATTTCTACCTACCAATGAGAAGGATAGAAATTGGACCGCTTGGGACGAATGTTCTATGCGCCAGCATAAAATATTATTGGAATATATTTCCCATTATCGAGATGTGATCCTCAACCTGGAAGAGATGTTTCAACACGTCCACAGCATGTGCATCATAAAAGAAAAAATGTCTCTACTGCATCAGAGACCTCCAAAAATCCCAAGGGGTCTAGAGGTCCTCTCTCAATGGAAGAATTTGAGAAAGCCAAAAAAGAAAAGTTGTGCTTTAAATGTTTGGGAACTGGACATAGCAAAAAGGATTGTCCCAAGGGAAAATATGCTGCTCAAGACAAGGGGAAGGAAAAAGCAGTGCACATGGTGCAGCTTTTACCTCTTGAATCCTCTTCCCAGTTTGCTAATGTGGAAGTAACACACACCGAGGCGGTGCATGAGTGCTATATCACGGCCTCCATATATGTGGCAGCAGACTTTCGGACCACATGAGTTGGTGCGTATGCATGGCTCTATCCAAGGGAACAGGGTGCGGATCTTGGTAGACGATGGTGCATCGCACAATTTCATCAATTATAAGTTGGTGACTCAAATTGACCCAAACCCCGAGTTCCCATCGCTACAAGGTAGCAAATGATTAACGGCCATGATGCTGAGATATGGGAAACTCAGGTTAAAGATGTACCTCTGGAAATTCAAGGATACCGTACCTCATTGGATTTCCAAGTCATGAATATGGAGAGGGCGGATGTGGTTCTTAGTCGTGAATGGTTGCATAGTTTAGGATCATCCCTTAGACGTAGCTATGAGCATAATAGTCTTATGTTCGAATCCAATGGTGTGCACGTGCTGCTGTTGGGGGAGAAGGATGTATCTTCCTCACCACTTATTTGTACAGCTGAGCTTATGAAGCTCGCTTTTGATGATGCAATAGAAGAACTCTTTTTGTGTTACTCACTGTGCCATTTTATTTCCAATGTGGATGATGTTTTTAATGATGATAAAGTTTTGAATAAAACTTCCTCAACGCCGCATTCTTCTCTCTCTCCTCTTCCAGCTATGTCTACTAATTCAAAACAAGCAAATGTTGCTAATGAATTAAAGGAACTTTTAAGGGAATTCAAGGATGTTTTCCCAGATGATTTACCACCAGGGCTACCGCCGACACTTTATGTGCAACATGGCATAGACGTGGTTGCATGCAGTAAGCCAGTGAGTAAACCGCGTTACAGAATGAGTCATTCTGAGGCTGCTGAGGTGGAACGTCAGCTTGCTGACTATCTCAGTAGAGGTTTTATTCAACCAAGTTCTTCACCATGGGCCTCTCCCATTCTGTTGGTGAAGAAAAAGGACGGTAGTATGCGCATGTGTGTAGATTACCGTGGATTAAATGCGGTTACTGTTAAGAACAAGTACCCATTACCACGAGTGGATGAGCTGTTTGATAAACTCACCCATGCTCGTATATTTTCAAAGATTGTTTTAAGATCGGGATATCATCAAGTACGCATCAGGCTTGTGGATATACCCAAAACAACGTTCCGAACAAGGTGATGCCCTTTGGGTGATGCCCTTTGAGTTAACCAATGATCCAGTTACGTTCATGACACTCATGGATAGTGTCTTGCGACCATACTTGGAAAAGTTTGTTATCATTTTCCTCGATGAGATTCTTGTATATAGTGCATCTGAGGAAGAGCACTTAGTACATTTGAAACAAGTGTTTCATTTGTTACGCCAAAATCAGTTATATGCCAAGGAATCCAAATGTGATTTCCTCAAGGAGGAAATTCACTACTTGGGGCATGTTATTTCGGCTGCAGGGTTACACATGGATCAATCCAAGGTGGATGCCGGCCATTCGGAGGTGGCCTTCTCCCAAAAATTTGGACGAGCTCCAGATTCTTTTAGGCTTTGTAGGTTTTTATCGTCGATTCGTTAAAAACTATGCCCATATTGCTGTTCCCATGACAGATCAACTGAAAGCCAAGGGCAAGACCTTCAGTGGGGATTAGAACAACAGCAAAGTTTTGACAAACTTAAGGACACATTAGCCACATCTCCTATTTTGGCTATTGTGGATCCCTTAAAGCCATTCGTTTTGGAAACGGATGCTAGTAATTGTGCGATTGGAGCAGTCCTTCTGCAGGAGGGAAGGCCAATTGCATTTGAAAGCAAGAAGCTGGATTCAGTACAACAGAATTACTCTGCTTACGAACGAGAGCTCTATACAATCGTGTCTGCTTTAAAGGCATGGCGACATTATTTGTATGGTGCATAGTTCGAGATTGTGTTTGACCTGGCAGTCCTCTGGTCCATTAGCCCAACCTCCCTTTAATAGGCTCCTAGCCACTTTCGGACCCCTTCCCACTGGCAGCCGGCCCTTGGCCGAGTCCGTGACCCCTTGGTTGGCCCTTGGCCTGACAAAACCTCCACATGACTCCACTCTTACCCCCTCACCACTCCTCAATTAGCAACATACCTGCATGCCGCCATCTGGAGAATCTGGCGCCCATATTAGCCCCTCTCTCTCCCATGCGCTATGCACACAATCTGCATCCCGAGCCTCCTTCACACCTTCCTGCGGGCATTCCATGCACACCAAACCCTGTGCCGCTCAGCCCTCCACACCATCGCCCATCCTCACAGTGTTCTCCAACCGCTGCTGAATACCCCTCTTTGTCCACCCCACAGAGCCACCCACCTCACCACAGCTCTGTTGCGCCACCTTCCCCAGCTACGCCACTTTCCCTACCTGCGCCACATTTGGTTGCAGCATCGCCAGGACTCCTCGGCCACCTGAATACAGGCAGGTCGCCATAGCTTTGCCTCCTCAACCATTCGAGCCCCTTGGGCGCTTATCACTTCCCATCCTCCCCTCGCGGCATCACACGGTCGTTTGTCCCTGCTGCGCCATCATCAACTACTTTTCCAGCTCGCAACATAGTAAAATATTTCCGTCTTGGCAGTGTTTCCCACCATCAACCACCCGCCTTGCAAACCCCACCCTCGCCCATTATGGTTCTGACCTACCAAACCACCCGCAAGAGTTCAATGCCCCTACTTGCTCCATCCTTGCTGGCAGCCCCTACCCGAGACCCATTTCGCTCTGCCTCCTCCTATCACACACCTACCACCTCGACATCGGTTCCCTCGCGAGTGGAGGATTCTCATGCCACCCCCTCAAATCAACCTATTCCATTGGGGATCGACGAGGTCGAACCACTTACATCAACCTCGGCGACATCTCCCACCACCTGCACCTCGTCGGAGTCATCACCATCAACACAACATCTTGATCAGGCAGCTTCTAACAGTCGCGTCCGCACACGGTCATTGCCAGATATTTACGCTGCTACAAGCTTCTCGGTTGTTCTCCAAGAAGAACTTCAATCGACCACCCCACCCGCTCGAGTCGAAGATATTCTGCCAATCTCGGTCGTCGATGCCCTCTCATCCAGTGAGGGAGTTTTATAGCACGAAGCAATTCAAGCTGAGCTTTAGTCACTCGAAGAATCCCATACTTGGGATCTTGTTCCACCGCCAGAGCATCACAATATAGTCACATGCAAATGGCTATTGAAGAAAAAGTACTTCCTGGATGGCAGAATTGAGTGTTACAAAGCCAAACTTGTCACTCGTGGCTATACAGAGAGGTATGGTGTAGACTATTTTGATACATACTCCCCTATTCTAGGCCTAACTGCATTTAGACTTTTAGTTGCTATAGCTGCAAAGTATAATTTGCCCCTACATCACCTTGACATTAAAACAGCTTTTTTGCACGGCTTGCTCTACGAGCTTGTCTATATGACCCAACCCCCACACTTTGCAAATCCATATTATCTTGATTATGTTTGCAAGCTAAATAAGCTAGTCTACACGTGAATGGTATACACGCATACACAATTATCTCATTGCATGTGGTTGGGAGCGACTCAGTGTCGACTTCAATATCTTCATATGGCGTACAAATGATGGCCTCTCCATTCAGGGATTATTTGTGGATGATATCCCACTCATTGGCACCACCGAAATCATGGTATTACGCGCCATCGACTGTCTCCAACAAGAATTCCATGTTAGTGACAAGGGACCAATGACGTATTTTCTCGGCATTCAAGAGCTTCACGACCCCTATGGCAAGTGGATCAAACTCACTCAGGTAAAATACATTGAAGAGCTTCTCACTTATTATGGCATGAGTACTTGTTCTCCTGAATTCAGCCCCCTTCCTCTCAAACACAGCTTAGCACCTGAATTTCATGCCTACTCTCCCGCTGATGAGCTCTATTGGCCTTCTCTTCATTATCCCAAGTTCTGTGGTCAGCTTCATTATCTGATATCCTGCACTCGCTTTGATCTCTGCTACATCGGCCATATCTTATCTCGCGCTATGTCACAGCCATGCAAAGCACACAAGCAAGCTGCAAAACGCATACTTCGCTATCTCCTGACCACTAAGCACTATGATCTCACTTATGCTTATGATCCCACTACACCTATCTCTCTCAGTGGCTATGTCGACGCCAATTGTGCAGGGGATGATCCCCGCTGCTTCTCCATAGGTGGCTATATATTCTCTCTTTCAGGTGCACCAATATCCTGGCAAACGAAGCGGCATTCTTCAATTGCCTCTTCATCGACTGAAGCCGAATATGTTGCTGCCGCTCTTGCTTCCAGGGAAGCTCTCTGGATTTCTGAGCTCATTCATGAATTTCAACTTCCATACCCTATCTCGGAAGAAGCCATAACCCTCTACTACGACAACCAATCTGCAATTGCTCTGGTTGCGTCCCCAAGTTTCTCCAACAAACTAAAGCACATCAAAATCAGTTATCACTTCATCAAGGAATTGGTCGCCAATGGTTTTTTAAAGTTGCAATATGTGCCCATTGCTCACAATTAGGCAGATTTCCTCACCAAATCAGTACCTGCTACCACCCAAACTACAGCATGTCGAAATTTGTTACTTGTGCCTACTGCTTGCACACCTCCTTAAGGGGAGCATTCTCCCATGTAATGAGATGTTCACCATTACGGGAGGATGTGAAATATCCTATCACTATAAAAGTGCTCACTCACTGCGTCAATCATCTCACCCATCCCCTAAATCATCTCCCCCTAATTTAGGTAACGTCCCTTCATCCTAGCACTTACCCAATAAGGCTCCCCTTGTCTAATGTATATAAAGGCACCTCTGTTGTGTTCAAAAACGTGCAAGTTCTCATTTCATTTTATGAATACAAGTTAGCTTCACTTCCTTGCTACACTGCAGTGTCTCTCTCTCTTATTATTTGCTTTGATTAGATAAGTTGTTGTTTATCGATTAGCATCAGTTCCTATTTGCTTCACAAGAGGCGCCAGATGTATGGTTGCATGAGCAGAGTAGGGAGGAGGCCGAGCTCGTCACGGGCCATACAGAGCGCTGAGCTTTGGAGGTGGCGTGGCAAGGAGTTGGAGGTGGTGGACTGCAGCTCGTCATACAAAGGAAAGTAGCGCCACTTGGAGGTTTGCATGGGAAGCGCCATCTGAAAAGGAAGAAGGTTGAGTGAGGAAGCAGGGACACTGGGGGTCTAGTGAGGAGAGACAGAGCAGGTGACGTGGCTGCATGTGGAGCCTGCAAGTGAGGGAAACTGGAGGGAGCCGAGCATGGCGGCCAGCAGGCTGAGAGCAGGTGGGCATGGAATTGTAGGTGTTCTGGCCAGTCCAGAAAAAGAAAGGAACCGCCACTTAGGTGACAGCATGGGAAAGGCCATGGGGGACAGAAAGAGTGGCTAGGTGTTGAGAGCCAGGCCATGCAACTGTCGCCCTCAGAAAAAATGAAGGAAAGCGGCCATATCAGGGGGTGGCGGGCTTCAAGAGAAAAGATTGCGCCACTTGAGGGGCCGGGTTCAGGGGCGGTATGACAGAGCAGTCTTGAGCGCAAGGAGAGGTGCCATCTAAGAGGAGCAGCAGCCTGTGGTGGTCGTGGGGGGTGCTCATGCAGAGGGCCTCGAAGGCTTGAAGAAAAAAGGGTGCCACGTGAAGGTTTTTCCATGTATGCCAGAGAGGGTCAAACAGCAAGAAGAAGTCGAGGGCGGCTGAGATGAGAAGCTGCATGAGAAGGTGATGGGTCGCACAAGGAGGCCTGCATGCGGGTGGTCAACAAAAGGAAGTCGAAGCCAAGTTTGATGAAGGATGAGCTGCAGCATGCAGTAAACAAGGCACCAGAGTAAGCAATCAAGAGGAAGGCAAACTGTCAAAGTCGAGATGCTGGCATGAGAGAGGGCTGGTCGAGCATTGCAAAGCCGGAAGCCCTCGTCTTCAAGAGGGCGGTTTGAAGACCTGCCTACAGCTAAAGCGAATGGAGAGGCGCTAGGTGTGGTGCCAAGTCACAGGAGCTTTGGGAGAAGGGCTATGAGAAAGGACAGTGCCATATGCAGAGAGACGAGCCGAGGCTTGAAGGGTGGACAAGTGTGCCATCACATGAAGCAGAGGCCGTCATGGGCTTGTGAAGTTGGAGAGAAGGTCGCCAAGGGGAGGCTGCCATCATTGTATGAGGAGTGTTTTTTTTGTGCTATGGATAAGTGAGTTCGCAGTTCGGTGGGATTATTTTCCGTGTTGAATTTGCCATCAATCACCTCGTTTATCTTGTCTCGTGCCCCATGTCCATGGGAGCATTGGCTTGGGGTTTTGTGTATGTGTGTGTGCACAGAGGGAGGGAGAGAATGATTGAGTGAGCTATTCTGTGTGTGATCGAGGCTTGTGTCATCTCCCAGGGATTGTTTGTTTAATTATTTGCTGTAAGTATGGTTATGTGTGATGGTGTACTATCAAGCCGGTTATGTTGAGGTGTTTATATGTGAATGTGTACAACTAAGAATGCCCAAAGGCGAGCTCTGCAATGGAAGTTTGCAGAAAGTGTGCATGTGTATGTGATTTTGCGTGGTTAGGGGTGAGGGTTTAACCCTGGGCTATAGAGAGGCAGTGTAGAGTGTGCTGGGTTTGCTCCCCCTTCCCCCTTTCCATCAGTGGTGCCCCCACTGAGGACCTACTGATTGCTCCTTGGTGAAGTCGAAGACAGTGTTGCGGTGATACCAGTTTTAAATAGCAAGTGCTGCTAAGCAAGATGTCGTCGAGTTTTTTGACTTTTACTGGTACTGAAGATGCTAAGGTGTGGCTGCAGGACTATGGTCTATTTTTGCTGGAGAGCGGCTTGCAAGAGAAGAGGGAGTGACATAAGCTTTCCCGCTCCTAGTTCGTGGTGACCAAGTGACTTTCTAAAAGCAAGCAATGGAGAAGATAGCTAAAGTGCCAAAGCAGATGAGTTTTGTGGAGAAAGCTGAGGTGTATACGAGCTAAAGCAGTGCCTTGGATACGGACAACACATGGGAAACGGAGTCTGCTTTCTCAAGGTATGAGACATATGATCTTATGCATGTCAATAAGGTGGTCAAAGAGCAACAGATTGTAGGTGAAAAGAGATTTTTTGTGGACCAGGGGGTTGGGCAACCTTCTGGCCATGTTGACTGACGAAGAGTGCTTTGATGAAGTAGACTAGGGGTTCGATGATCCAATGGTCGATGTAGATGACGAGTCGCAGGTTTTGGTTGATAAAGCTATGGCGAGAATACAAGGTATGCAAGGCTTTCCTTCTTTTATAGTGCTATTTGAAGGGACTACAGGTGAAGGTATGCCGGTGTTTGCTTTGGAGGATCAGTTATTGCAGGTGGATGCCATGCTGTTGACGGATATGGTGTTGAAGCTTGCTATGCAAGCGCCTCTATGCCGATTGCTACAGGTTATCTTGTTTGAAGACAATCATGCTATGGCAACCTCTCTAGCCGATGGCTGGGAAACAGATGATGTAAAAGGTTTGCAAGGTGTACCGGCTTGTTTTATGTGTGAAGAAGGTTCATGGGTACAGTTTTTTGAAGTGTTATGCTGTCAAGAGCTACATACATGGATAGCTTACAGGTTTACAAGTGCAACACTGGGGTGGTTTGTATCAGTTTTACAAACGGATGATATGCTCAAAGACATATTTTTGATCCATGTGGAGTTTACACTATGCTTGGGAGAGCCTATGGCTTTCCATTTGATGCCAGTGAATCTCTCTCTATCTATCTACTACTATTTATCTAGCTCGTGTGAATACTATCTATTAGTTTCTTCTTATGCAATGATATATTATCTAGATAATGCTACAGTTGAGCATCAATGCTCAACGAGAGGTTGGGCAATGATGGTACAGCTAAAGATGGCCGACCTATGGAAGTGCAAGAAGCCCAGGCATGGCAGTTTGCAGGCAAATGACGGGGGCATTGAGCAGGTATTTGATGCAATCAGGAGATAGGTATACCCAGATGGAGCACTCTCTAGTCCAAAGTGAAAGTGTTTCTTGTATCACAGGTGACATGATCAAATGTTGATATCATAAGGTTGTAAACAGGACAATGGATGCTAGATACAGGTGCTATCAGGTTTGTGATATGGGATTTGGAGCAAGATGTCTGCATGACACTCTACTGCCATGATGTGTATGTCAGATACGACGTGTTATAGGTCAATGGTGGTTTTATCCTCTCCTAGTCGGAATGTCTCTCGATATTTTAAGGTCTAGGGAGGGAGCTACGCTAGGGGAAAAAGCTCAAGTTCAACTGGTTCCAGATGTGCAATTGTATTTGCATATACCAATGCAATGGAGCGCTCGAGGCGATTGTCATTTCTTTCCGACGGCGGACTTGTTAGTCAAGGTTGATGGCG
The DNA here is from genome assembly GCF_014529385.1 of Adiantum capillus-veneris. NCBI lineage: Eukaryota > Viridiplantae > Streptophyta > Polypodiopsida > Polypodiales > Pteridaceae > Adiantum > Adiantum capillus-veneris. The sequence goes on along the minus strand of NC_140935.1, from coordinate 84,170,705 downwards.
ATCAATGTGATTGAAGTCTCTCACGACGACACCTTGGCAGCATCGAAGTCCTTGCAACGGAAATTGCTATCTCAGGAGGCAATGGCACCAATGGCCGGACATTGAAAAGCGCGGGAAGGCGACTCAAGTCCTGAAAATTTTAAAAAAAATGAGTGAGGCGATTTTTTGAAAATGCTAAAGCTGTAGTCTTCCATGGCAGATGCCGTGAGGTGCTTGAAGGCAATAGGTGCCAGATGTATGGTTGCATGAGCAGAGCAGGGGAGGAGGCCGACCTGGTCATAGGCCATGCAGAGCGCTGAGCTTTGGAGGTGGCGTGGCAAGGAGTTCGAGGTGGTGGGCTGTAGCCCGTCATACAAAGGAAAGTAGCGCCACTTGGAGGTTTGCATGGGGGGCACCATCTGAAGAGGACGAAGGTTGAGGGAGGAAGCAGGGACACTGGGGAGCCAGTGAGGAGAGAGAGAGCAGGTGACGGGGCTGCATGTGGAGACTACAAGTGAGGGAAACTGGAGGGAGCCGAGCATGGCGGCCAGGTTGAGAGCAGGTGGGCATAGAATTGTAGGTGCTGTGGCCAGTCCAGAAAAAGAAAAGAACCGCCACTTAGGAGACAGCATGGGAAAGGCCATGGGGAACAGAAAGAGTGGCTAGGTGTTGAGAGCCAGGCCATGCAAGTGTCGCCCTCAGAAAAATGAGGGAAAGCGGCCATATCAGGGGGTAGCGGGCTTAAAGAGAAAAGGTTGCACCACTTGAGGGGCGGGGTTCAGGGGCGGTATGACAGAGCAGTCATGAGCACAACGAGAGGTGCCATCTGCAAGGGAGGAGCAGCCTGTGGTGGGGGGGTGCTCATGCAGAGGGCCTCGAAGGCTTGAAGAAAAAAGGGTGCCACGTGAAGGTTTTGCCGTGCATGCCAGAGAGGGTTCAACAGCGAGAAGAAGCCAAGGGCAGCTGAGACGAGAAGCTGCATGAGAAGGTGATGGGTCGCACAAGGAGGCCTGCATGCGGGTCGTCAATGAAAGGAAGTCGAAGCCATGTTTGATGAAGGACGAGCTGCAGCATGCAGTAAACAAGGCAGGAGAGTAAGCAACCAAGAGGAGGGCGAACTGCGGAAGTCGAGATGTTGGTATGAGAGAGGGCTGTTCGAGCATTGCAAATCCGGAAGCCACCGTCATCAAAAGGGAGGTTTGAAGAGCTGCCTACAGCTAAAGGGAATCGAGAGGCGCTAGGTGTGGTGCCAAGTCAAAGGATCTTTGGGAGAAGGGCTACGAGAAAGGACAGCGCCATATGCAGAGAGACGAGCCAAGGCTTGAAGTGTGGACAAGTGTGCCATCACATGAAGCAGAGGCCGCCATGGGCTTGTGAAGCAGGAGAGAAGGTCGCCAAGGGGAAGCCGCCATCATTGTATGAGGAGTGTTTTTTTTGTGCTATGGATAAGTGAGTTCGCAGTTCGGTGGGATTATTTTCTGTGTTGAATTTGCCATCAATCACCTCGTCTATCTCGTCTCGTGCCCTATGTCCGTCGGAGCGTTCGCTCCGAGTTTTGTGTATGTGTGTGTGTAGAGAGGGAGGGAGAGAATGATTGAGTGAGCTATTCTGTGTGTGATCGAGGCTTGTGTCGCTTCCTAAGGATTGTTACTGTTTACTTATTTGGTGTAAGTATGGTTATGTGTGATGGTGTACTATCAAGCCGGTTATGTTGAGGTGTTTATGTGTGAATGTGTACAACTAAGAATGTCCGAAGGCGAGCTGTGTAGTGAAAGTTTGGAGGAAGTGTGCATGTGTATGTGATTCTATGTGGTTAGGGTGCGGGTTTAACCCTGGGCTATAGAGAGGCATTGTAGAGTGTGCTGGGTTTGTCCCCCCTTTCCAACATGCTTTATTCCGATGCACATGTTCGTCGGGGAAGACTCACTTTAGGAAGGGGGGAAAATGCGGCAGGATTATTATTTGTATATATTATTATTATCACTTGATTTCTTTTCTCTTTCTTCTTCTTTAAAACAAGTTTTTCAGAGTTATAAGCCTTATAACTCTTAGCCGGCATAATCATACGCCATATCGTCACCATCTAATAGCATGATAAAAATATACATATAAGGGAGGTTACACTAATTTTGGCTAATTTTTTGCCGACTAATAATGACCGTAAATAGTTTTCTTTTACAAAAAAGCAAAAAACGACAGAAAATCAATAAAAATTGATAAGTCGAGCCAGGAAAGTCGGAATTGACTTTTGAAAGCAAACATTGAAACTTCAAACTTCAAGGATTGAACATGAAAAATATGGAAAGATTCAACACAAGATAAATTTTGAGCCAACTTCTAAAGGATCAAAATTGCAGATCGAACGCCATTTTTCAACTGAGTGTCATAATGATGCAAGATTCGAACCGCAGATCATATGAACAATAAGATATGATCAATGGAGGTAAGTATAAATGGGGCATTCCGGGTAGACTAGGAATATATGGTCAAATGGAGCAACATAAGCTCATTTTCATTGAGAGAGAGAGAGAGAGAGAGAGAGAGAGAGAGAGAGAGAGAGAGAGAGAGAGAGAGAGAGAGAGAGAGAGAGAGAGTTTCCAGAGTTGTTTTTGCCCGGTGCGACCACCTCAGTGGATCTTACTACACCAGATTTGACAGGTGTGATCATTAACCTTGCAAGAGCATGTGTGTATGTCCCATACTGCATCAACAGTGCCAAAACAACAGATCTGAGCAGTACAAAGTCACAAAATCGGTAAACTAATAGGGACAATGGTGAAGTCCAAAACCCATCAAAAACCAAAAATATTCCACCAGACAAAAGGTGGTGGAACATGGATTACGATGCATGTTCTCCAAACCCTAAAATTAGAGAAAATTGTATAGGAGCACCCACAGATGGCGAGGAACAAACTCCTATAATTGGATTTTCAAAAATACATCCCAACATGGATCGCGATCCATGTTCCTTTTTGCCAAATTTAGGGCAGAAGTGGCTCACTAGTAGCTGGGGAATGCAAAAATAGTACTGGTGCTGCAATAATAATCACAAAAATTGCTCTTAAAATCATCAAATCCTCCTTGTTTTCTACCCTCAGTTTGCAAATGGTTTTCTGGTCAATTTCGAAAAGGAAATGGGTGGGATCTCAAAAATAAAACTCAGGGAGAGGTCAAATGCTGGGATGCCAACAAAACTTATGAAGAGGGGCTAAAGGCAGAGTTCTTTGACAAGTTTGCAAATTGATGCTAAATCCGATTGGGAGACTTTACACTCTCCTCGGAGCCTATTAATAAGCAAATGTAACTTAAGGATGGTTGTAGGATTAAAACCAAGCATGGTGAAAATTACAAGAATCAATTTGTCGTCTCAAATGGATTCAATTTCTAATGGAGTTCTACATGGAGCTAGGCAAAGCTATGAACTATAGACCTAAATCATTAGGAACCAACGCAATGAGAGATGCTAGGCAAAACATGTGCTCAAAAATGGTGGCAAGAAACATATATGGTCAAAACAGAAAAATCATGGCCATAAACTAGAAAATAGGGAAAACTAAGGAAAAACATGTCCAAACTTGAAAATATTTTACCAGTGTACTAGGAAAACGTATAGGGACATATGTGCAAAAGAGCTGTATCAAAATTTTGTCCAACATGGATCGCGATCCATGTACCTTTTTGCCTAATCAAAGAAAAAACCATACCATCTAATTTAGGATGTTTAAGAAAGCCAAGCCATCGAGTTTCAAGCCATTTGAATCCCAAAATTCACTTCAAAATGCTAGAAATCTCTAAGTCTGCAAATATTTCCAAAATTTAGCCCAAGTGTCAAACCATTGATCCAAATCCCAAAAACTTTGGACTAAGGCATCATCTAGATGAACCCTACCAGATGGTATCATCAAATTTCCAAAATGTTGCCCAACATGGATCGTGATCCATGTACCTCCAACTCTAAATCCAGAGAAAATTACAGAGTAGCATCCCCATATGCCCAGGAACAACTTCCCCAAGTTGGAATTTCAAAAATTTTCCCAACATGGATCGGGATCCATGTTCCTTTTTTCCAGAATTCATCTATTACATTATATCCTTGTGCCTATAGTAATCCTAGATGCACTAGTGAAGTTTGGTCAAATTTGGGGTAGTTTTGACAAAGTTATGCTCATTCTTCATTTTATGGTCAAGTTTACACTTTTCAACAGTTCTGATCAATGGCTAAAACATATTTTCAATGCTAAAATTGATCGCCGAATGCCTTGAAGGAAAGCACAAAGGGAGTGGAATGTTACACCCTATGAGATAACCAATATCTCCTCAAATGAGAAAGCTCACATCACCAAACAGGTACTTGAAGCAATTCCGACTAACATCTTCATTGGAAGGTTTCAAGCAGCAGAAAGAGAAATAGTAAAGGCCACAATCTTTCCACGAGAAATGTGGACACTACACCAAAAGCGATAAGTGCAAGCATGGGACAGTGCCTATAGCTAGACAGCTTCTTACAATTTCCTCCATGGGGAACGGACTTCAGACGAGCTCACGAGCTCATAAGTTCAATTCGGTACAATGGGGAAGAAACTCTGACCGACAAGGATGGAGCAGTAGTCAAGGTAAAAATCACAGCAGAAATCATCAATGAAGCCCTCCACCTACCGCAAGGGACACACAATCTCTTGCAAAAGACAAAGGCAATAGATAATGATAAAGCCTTCCTGAAGCAACGGGGCCACAAGCTGACATATCAAAATTTGATATACTCAAAAACGGAACTTCCATTGCGCCTTATATTGTAACATTTCAAGGTGCAGAAGCCGCCCAGATATACAGAACCATTGTTGCACATGACCATCGTAATGGAAATGGACTTGGCTGAAGGAAGAGTGGTCAATTGCGACTTAAGCAATTATCTTCTTGACCATATTGTCGAAGCAAACCTAAAGGGGAGCCAAAGAAACAAAGCCTACATGAACGGGGGACCAATGCTGATGTGTATTTCCTATAAGGCACTGGGGATGATCGACGATCTACCACCAACCGAAGCACAAATAGATCTGATCCTCAGATCTAAAAGAGTTGTAAGACCAGCGGAAGGACCTTCCACAAGGCCAAAACAAAAAGTTAAGTAGATGAGGCAGAACGCACCTTTAAAAGATTCTGACAGTGAAAAGATCGAGTCATATGCTCAGAGTAGCCAAGAAGTGGGGTCCCAGAAGAGAGACACTCCTTTGGAGTACCAGTCTTTGGAGGAGGAGCATGATAGCCAATACACGCTTGGATATACACAATTGCGAAAGAAAGTTTTTCATGTGGCAGACCCGGGGGATTCACTGTGTTTTTTTGTACAGTGCCGCGTGAGTGTACAAGAGGGGGTTTTTGGATTTTGTACATAAGCATATACAATAGGGGTAGCCCCTCATTATTTCATACTCATATCGTATACATAAGGGGGGGAGGGGCTACTCTTTACTTCTGTACCATCTAGTTCAAACAAGCTATAAGTAGCATTTTCATGCACATGCTTTACAACATACGGTCCAAACTATCTTTTTGAAAACTTACGCATGACTGTGTGCTGGTTATCAAGGCTACTATCATACACTAAAACCCAGTCACCTTTGTCAATTGCTTTGCTCCTGAGTCGATGTCGCTTATCAAAGTATTCCTTGTTTTTCAACCTTGTATTTTTGAGTCGTTCTTTTGCAGCTTCAATGTCTCTAGGTCTTCTCTCTAGCTGCCTTATACGCAGTGCAAGGAGATCTTCCCTGCTAAGCCCCTCTTGCCAAGGTAGTACATTCCATGTAGGAATTGTATCTTCAATCGGAATCACTAGCTTTTGACCATACATTAGCTCCGCAGGCATGTAGCCAGTTAGTGAGCTATGTGTTGTACGATCAGCCCATTAAGCATATGGTAACAGTTTTGGCCACTCACCAACTCTTCCTTCGCAAGCCTTGGCCAAAGCTTTGATGATAAGAGAATGCCCTCTTTCACTCTTTCCATTGCCTTCAGGGTTGTAAGCTGTAGTAAGAGAAAGCTTGATTCGTAATCTAGAAAAGAACTCCCTTGCTTCTTCGGCATCCAGTTCACCTCTATCTGTAGTGATTTCTCCCACACAACCATAACGGCAAATCCCCTCATCAAGAAGGAATTTGCACACAGCTTCTGTGATTTTAGCTCTTAATGCTCCTCCTTCAACCTGGTTAGTTAGGTCCTCTCGTGCAAGAACCAAGTATCTCATCTGCCAGAGTCCTAGAGATTGTGACTAGATCCACAACCCGTTTATAGTGCATGGCTAGTGGATATGCAGGGTGCAATCCATCACGATGTCAAACATTTGAATACACTTGACAAGTTACACATGTCTCTACAAACTGAGATACACCTTTATACATACCCTTCCACCAGTATTTTTCTTTCAACTTGGAGAAGGTTGCCCATACACCCCTGTGTCCAGCCCATAGACTCTCATGAAACTCTTGCATGAGCTTTACTTGAGTCTCTTTTTTACACATTAGGCAAAATTTGGACTCACAAAGGGGCCCTTTAAGGAGTTTGACTTTACCTCTCTCTACCAAAAGGGGCGCGTGGATAAATTTTTGCAAATAAACTCCAAAGTTCTTGGAGGTTTGGCAGTTAGAATGTCCTCTTCAAGCTTTATCTACTGATATATAGCACTCCATGAGATTCCTCCTATTTTAGAAGATCATTTTTCTGATTCACCTATGATGTGACAACTCTGTCAAAATCTTAGTGAATAAAACAAAGAATCTTCTAAAATATGAGGAATCTCATGGCGTGCTATATATCAGTAGATAGAGCTTGAAGAGGACATTCTAATTGTCAAACCTCTGCCAACTTTGGAGTTTATTTGCAAAAATTTATCTATGCGCTTGTTTTGGTAGAGAGAGGTAAAGTCAAACTCCTTAAAGGGCCCCTTTGTGAGTCCAAATTTGGCCTAATGTATAACCCTTTGTGGTGTAGCACCCTTTTGTTTAGGATTCTTCCACAAGTAACCATCCCTCAAAAAGTACCCATATGCTTTCCTGCTTATCCTATTGAATTCTTGTTCAGACCAATCATCCTATTGTGTTAGATTACTCAAGTAGCTTCCAATAAGAAGCCAATCACCTTCATAAAGCTCTTTCAAGAATGATTCAAGTAGATTAGTCATGCAGACATTGTTACCTTTGACATGAGAGATAGAATAGAACTTTGTGCCTACATCATCTCCCTCATCAATCATTTGTGACTCATCTTCATACCTTGCCCTTGATAGCATATATGCCACTGTATTGTCTTTACCAGCAATGTGCTTAAACTCAGGATTTAAGGACTTAATGTAAGCAATCCACCGCAACATAGCAATGTCTGGAGTTGAGTAGCTTGTAATCATCCCAAGAAGTGGTAGACAATCTGTTTCTACAACCACACATGCACCAATTAGGTACTCTTTCCCACTTTTCAAGGGTGTAACCATACCCCATAACTCTCTCTTTATCTGTGGATAGTTTCTTTGGCGAGCACTTAGCACCTTTTCTCCAAATCTTACCACATACCTGTGTCCTTCTTTGTCATCTTGCCCTATTGCCCATCCAATCCCTGTAGGACTGGTGTCTACTGTCACAATTACTGGCCTTTGACTCTCATAGTCTACATTTCTCAAAGTTGTTGCTGACTGGAGCAACTCCTTTAGCTTTTTCATGGATTTTACATGTGCTTCTATCCATTTAAACTTTTGATTCTTTCTAAGCAGCTGATAAAGAGGATCAGCTACATGTGCATAATGTGGAATCCAAATAACATAGAAGAAACATGCTCCCAGAAACCTTCTAACCTCAGTGATGCTAGTGCACGTTTCTTTCATTCTTTGGATGGCATCTACCTTTGTTGGACAAGGTTTCCTACCATATGGGCCGCACATGTGCCCCATAATAAGCACTTCATTGACACCAAACATAGACTTTTTCCTTGACAATGTAAGATTCACTTCTTCTAACCTAGACAAAATTTTGTCACAATCATTTATATGATTTACCACAAACCTGCGACATCCCTTGAGATCCAAAGCTTCATCTTTGTCACTTTATTCACATCCTTTGATAGGAAAATCATCAATGAAAGGCATTGTGATTTGATGAATAAAGTCACGTAAGACCTTATTCATCCCATTCATCATATGTGCAACCGAGTTGGTTGCTCCCTGTGGCAAGGTACACATACTTACCAAATCCAAAGGTGTCCTCATGGTTGTCAAGTCTCTGCTTTCGATTGCAAGCTGAAATTGATCATACCCTGAGTAGAGATCCCCCATTGAGTAGATTGCCCTCCCTGCAAATGCCTCTGCAAACTCATCCACAATTGGACCTGTACCTGCACCTTGTTCACTGGTTGCATATCTTGGATGAAGCGTAGAGAACCATTCTTCTTCGGAACTGTGAACCACCTGTTTGAGTATGGAGCACAAGAAGGCTCCAAGATTCCCATTTTGATTTTCTCATTCAGTAGCTCTACTAACTTTGGCAAATGAGCCTTTGGAACCAGAATAGGCTGCAGATTCCAAGGCACATGAGGTATTGTGAAAATTACCATAGGAGCTACAATAGAAGGATCAACACATCCTATCTCATGTGGCTCAAATGCAAAAGCCTTACCATGCTTTGAAAGCATTTCTTTGAAGCACTTTGTCTCATCCTGTGTTAAAAAGTCCCTGCGACCAATCTGCAAGTCTTGGAAAGACTCCTTTGTGAAGGTATGCCCAATCTTTTTCGGATTCCTCAAACTTGGTTGTAAAGAGGCCAGCTCAATCTTTTCCCTGTTGTTGGGTGGTAAGGGTGAAGCTACTGGTTTCACCTTCTTTGCTACACTCTTGTATTTAGTTTCAACATGGACTTCTAAGCCAACTGTTTGGATTTCTTTAAAGGCTTCTATTACTTGATACATTTCCATAGAGCAAATTTCCACAACTTCATTTTCAAGATGCAAATTAGATCCCATTATAGCATCAAGCTCACCCATAGTATCTACAAAAGAAACTTGTTCACACAAACCCAAAACATTTTCAGTAGGCTCTAGCAACCCACTCTTTTTCATGCCTATTTGTACATGATGCACATATTGCTTCTCACATCTCTTCAAATCTTCAAGTTTTGTAAAACATATTGATCCATGCTTTGTTACCAAGGAGCTCGTTGAAAACGCTTAACCTATTTTTGGATCAGGCGAGACCCTTTTTCTTTTTGTACCACTGCAATCCCGCTTTACAATGGTACTTGGCCAAAACCCATCATTTCTCTATGATCATGAAACTCTTTACTCACCTTTGGTAGAGGATGTTCTCTGAGGTTGTCACGATTTCTTTCATGGTTCACACAAACTGTGAGAAATTGGACAGCTCGTTTACCATCTTTGCTACGTATCCTAGCATATGCTGAACCATCATCCATTACCTTTGTTTCCATTCAAACTCCCACAATGTAGGGCTATCCAAGGATGAGATGATATGAAGATGTATCCTGTACAAAGAAGTTTTGGTCAATCTTTACATCACCTATTGTTACCTTCACACCTGGACATGCTGCATACAATTCACCAGATGAATTGTTTACCACTTTTACCATCCAGCCATGATCTCTGTCCATCGGCCATTTGCACTTGTTGTAGAGACTCTTTGACATTATGTTTATTTCTGAACCATGGTCAATCAAGGCAAAAAATGGCTCTTCAAGATCACCTACCTTGACCAAAGTTTCTGTAGTAGCCCTTGCCCAATGACATCGTGAATAGTAACTCCTAGGAATATCTTCAACTTCTTCATTATCATTTGAGAAATGCACTTGCTTCACTCTCCCACTAGATTGGTAGCATCCTACCACAGCTCTATCATTCTCCTTATTTTGCAGTTTCATCCCTTGTGTCTTTGAGGTTTCCTCTTCAACCTGTGGGCGAGAAACTTCAGCAAGGGTTTGCCTCTTCCTCTTGATGATGTCAATGATCTCCTCATGGAATTCACGCTTTGCAATGCCAAGAACTTCTCCCAAAGTAAACTCAATCTTGTTATTCAAGATCCTTTCCTCCAAAACTTTCTTTAAATCTGTAGCAACCTCAATATCAGATTATAGTTTATAAGTTGGGCCTTTTGTCTTACCTTTCGTTGGATCTTTCTTCTTTCCTGTTGTAGACTCCTCCATGAGTACTTCAAGTGGAGATGCTCCTTGTGTTGAGGGTGTTTGATAAGGCATTGAGTTGCTTCTTCCCCCCCTTCTAGAAGCTCTTTTTGATGGTCCTTCATCAGTATTCTCACGTCTGCACTTCTCTTCTACAATTGCCTCATTTTGTTGGCATTTTGTAATGTAGACATGCATTGACAATGAGTCCACTGGATCATTCCATCCTGTTTCTAGACGTATGCATTCACCTGCTTCATGTAGAATCTCTTTTATAAGCTTTCCCTTTTTAGCTAATTGCATGACATTTGGCCAAATTTGACCATGATGGTCAATCACCTCTTCATCACAAAAATGCTCAATTTTTACTCCATAAGTAGCTGCCTCAACTGAAGAGATAGCACGGTTAGTTGCCATATCTTCAACTAAGGTTTGCATTCCCCCCTTCCCAAAGTTAGTTCTCAAAGATAGACCTGTCTCTCTTAAGTGGATTTTACCATCCTTAAAAAAGACAACATCTTTTGACAAAGCATCACTAAAATCATCACAATCCCTTCTTACATGGTCTATACTATCACACCAAATACATCTATTAACAAACCCTTCTTTGGGTTGTTATCTTTGCCTAGGAAGTGGCCTTGATGGTTGGCCTTTTTCTTCAAGCTTTGCAAGCTTCACCTTCAAGTCACGCATTTCCTTCACAAACTCATCTAGCATGGACTCATCAAACTTAGGAGCGATAAAAGTAGGCTTTACCATTTTGTCAGAAGTTGAGGTGGAAGGACTTGTAGTGTTTACTACCATCTTGTCCCTTCTTCTTTGTCGGTTGGCAAGCAGTGAGACAGCACCTTCAACCTCATTCCAGTCAGTCTTTAGTCCTTTCTCAGCATCTTTATCTTCAAGAAGAAGCTCCAAATTTTCTTGAAACTCTGTACTTGCAGCTTGTAAGAAAAGATCTGTCTTCTCTGCATCTAGTGTGGCCCTTTCTGTCCTTGTGAGTTGTGCATAACGTCGCTCAAATTCCCTAAGTAGCTCTGTTATTGATAGTCCTTGCTTTTGTCTTGACTACCCATTCTAAGAATGTCCTTTTGGTCACTCTCTCAGAGTCCTCCATGAAATATTCCTCCTTTAAAGCTACTTTGAGTTCTTCCCAATTTCTCCCATGCCCATCTTTAATTCTCCTAACATGTTCTCTAATTTCTGGAGCAACAACTAGCTCAAAGCTTTGAATCATCTCACCTTCTGACACGCGATGCAGCTCCATCTCCTTCACATACTCGTGTAAGTACTTGGTTACATCTTTGGCATTGAATTGATCCATTCTGTTGACGACCGCTTGTATGGCCTTCGTTGCTGAAATCTCCCTTCTTTCAGTGGCATGTTGTTGTTGCATGAACATTGCAAATGCTTGAAACATTTGCATTGTTGTTGGGTCAAAATGCATACCCTGTTGCTCAACATGATCACCCATGGTTATCCACAAAACTCTCACAGCCATGGTTTGTGGGTAACCAGGCTTATGGCTGTGAGAGTTTCAAGCACCAGGCTTATGGCTGTGAGAGTTTGTGAGAGAACTCAACAAAAACTATATGAAGGAGTTAAACCATAGATGCCATGAAGACTAGGATTTGGAAAGAAGTGCAATCAAAGAAGACTCACTCTTTCTCTCTTGCACTCACACACACAAAGAAAGAACACAAAAGAGAATGTCAAAACAATACGAAAATGAAAACATCAATGCTATGGTCATATCGTATCATGGGTAATATGAAAGGGTTAACAGATGAGTTAATGGCATTCAATCTTGGCTGGCCAAATAGGCTACAAATTGTTCTTTGGAATTGTAGTTTTGTGCTTACCATAATATATATATTTTGTCTAGTGATTGGGATTAATTGTGTGTACAAATCCTCTTGGTTCATAGCAAGATAACTACGCTTACGTCAAAAGAAAAGTTATAGTCTATGAGAGGTAGTATGATGGGATCCGGTGATAGAAGTATTTCATTAAGCCTTTCTGGGCCAAAGAGAAACACTATACGTTGTTGAAAGTGTATTTTACGGCTAATCCATACGTTAATTCTAATAGATCGTACAGAGTGAAAGTGATAGAAATGATCATCATGTGGGTTATTCATCTAGGATAGTATGTGAGAAATGTAGATATGAGAGAAGTGAAGAGATGAGAAGTTTCCCTCCCAAGCCCTATTCTTTCCCGTAGGCAATAAGGATACTGCGGGGAGAGATGTACCTGTAGAAAAGAGAACCTAGAATTTGCAGAGAGGATGAATTACTAAGAATGAGAGAGATAGGTTTGCTTAAGGAGATGAGATTAGATACACATATATATGTTGAATTAGAGATGAAAAAGAAGACAACAAGAAATCAAGAAAACATCAATGTAGAACACATCTTACTTGACAAACCCTTCGGCACCATTATTGATGGAGAGAGAAGAAGAGTGGATAATTCCACTTTGATTGATACATCAAGTGCAAGACCTTCTTTGATTAGAGTTGATCTTTCAAGGTTAGCTTGTTGCAAGAATGGCTAGTCTCCCTCTAGGAGAAAGTGTAGGCTTGGGCTTATGTTAATGGCTAAGTACAATTAGGCATTACTACTCACTCCCTCAAGAATTCCTCTCATCAATGGCTTGAATGATTGAGTTCCTTTTCAAGGAATAAGAGGTCCCCTTTTATAGGTGAACGGAACCCCCAAGGGTTTACACAAGAAGAGAGGAGCCAGTGTGAATAGGAATTGGAAAAGTTGGAAATGAGCTGTCCCTGCATGATGTGGGCAGACTGGGGTCCAGTATTTTAATTATATCTCCTCAACCGTGGCTCCAAATAAAAAAGTAAAAATATGGACAAAAACTTCAGCTCATTAGCTACGATTTTCAATTGAAAATTATTTTCCAATTCGGATTGGAAGCTTGTGTAGAAAATTCATCAAAATAGGGTCCATTTCTGGCAACAAAAGTCTTCCCTTGGTCCCCTTAGCCTAGACTTTCATTTAATTCCAAAGGACACCTCATGCCATATGAAAGCATGACATTGCTCCTTGACAAAGTTTTGTAATCATGCTTGCAATAATGCATTAAAATAAGTGTATCTTTGAAATCATGCTACCTAGTGTCCCACTAGGATTTGATTCCCTCCTAGTAGCTATTTAAAAAGAAATATAAGAAAAGTATTAAAAATACATAGAATATATATATATTGGAGTTTACCCTAGATATAGGATCTAGCTAGGATGTGAGATGATAATGAGATAGTAGAAATAAAGAATCAATGCTTTTTGCTCCAAGTTAAAGAGGCGGAGCTATTGAGCTTTTCCCATAGTATTTTCTGATGGTAAAGTAAGGATAGGTTACCCTTGAGAAAAATAATAGGATGAGATAGAAGGCTTATTGTTATACTTAAATATGCATATGTACATTATAGGAAAGATAATTATGTATCTCAAAAGTTACAAGATAGATCTTGTAGCATGCGTTCCCACTATGTACGTTGAGAGCGAGCTTTTTGAAATGGGGCCTCTAAACCCAAACCAATGGGCCTACCCTCACAAAATGTTCGTAAAGAGGTACGCACACTACTTGGGGCACCACCTTCTTTTGGGAGTGGAGAAGGAAACCAATCAAAATAACACTTGCACTCACCCACTCAAGCAACACACTTTGAAAACCCCCTTACTCTATATACACTTTGGACACTTGAACACCATCAACGATTATGCAACCCAATGCCGTGCATCAAAATGAAATATGCAATTTGTGGAATAGCATTCACCTTCTCCCCATAAGAATACCCATAATACATCCAAACTCTTCCTCTCTCAAGCACTCATCAAAAAAATCATGCGCATAAGACTTGCCTCTCAAACACACAAGAGAATCACTTACATCAAACTAACACACTTTGCATAGAGAGCTCATTTCCATCTATGCAATGCCGTGACACAAATAAAATCACCATGAGAGGTAGCCACATGCATATGTAATGAAGCAAAAGAGAGTCGAAGTGAGAAATTTCTTTAGACCAATTGAATAAGTGTGGAGAAACAAACCAAAGGTAAATTGAGAATAGAACACTTACTTGATTTCTCGCACACCTTTTAAGGGGAGGACAGACGCTGGCTAACCATCACGAATTGCGACACTTGAAAGTTTTGAAGATGATTTCATGATCATTAACATAACCATGAGAGAGATCATGATGTATTTACAAGTTATTGAGGTGCTACAAATGATTTATTGGGTTGATGGAGTAAGAGATGGTAGAATGGAAAGAGTGGAGAATAGAGTTGCACTTCCTCCAAAGAGGAGGGTTAGGAGGGAGGATGTGAAAGAGGGAGAGTTGGGGTTTTCTCTACTATTGATCAAGAAACAACATGAAGTTAAAAATATAGGTGTGTGTCCTTGAGTCTCTCCAAGGGGGGCTATTTATAGTGAGGCGGTCCGGGGCGGGCAACAAGAAGAGCAACCTCTAGACACCCTTCAAGGCTCCCGTGCTGCTCAATGGGGCTGGGGCACAACACGACACAAACCAAAACAACAAACCCACAGCCAAATCCCAACTACACAAGGGGCACCACTTAGTTTAAGAGCGAACTAGGACGCAAAAGAGCAGAATCGTTAGAGCAACCCACAAACAAGCAAGGAATTTACACTAACCCTAACACCAATGGAACACTCTCACACACTAAAACACGAGAGAGAGAGAGAGAGAGAGAGAGAGAGAGAGAGAGAGAGAGAGAGAGAGAGAGAGAGAGAGAGAGAGAGAGAGAGAGGGAGAGAGAGAGAGAGAGATAGTGCTCGGGTTGCTTTGAAACGTATCGGCAATGATCAAGCAAACACAACTATATATTTAAGAAAGAGAGAAAGGGAGAGGGGGTGCTTGTTGCATTAATATCTTCTTACAAATCTGTCATGACAAATCAAAGTGATATTAGTATTTGTTCAACATAGCTTGCGTAAATTTCACCACAACACATCACAAGAAAAGCCACCCCAATCACTGTCTTAAGGCCAGGGGAGTCCTCTCCACCCTGTCGCCCTCTTACAGTATGTGGGATTTATGGCTAAATTGATGACAACACTAGAGACAAGCTATCAAGAACTTAACAAAAACACCAAGACACTTACGCATCATTGTTGTCCATTACTTCACGTTGGAAGGGAGACAAAGTATCCAAGCTTAGTCCAAATCCACCCTCCTTGATTCAGCAAATGTTGGGCTTACACTAGTAGGAGAAATGATAGATTTCCTACTCTCAATTGAATGATCACTCTCTCTCTTACAATGGCATAGAGTTCCCTTGCTAATCCCCTATTACAACACATGCACATGCATAAGACAATGAGCTTCCACTCAAGAGCTCCTTCTAGAGATGTTGAGCTTGGCTTCTCAAGCTATAGCATAGTGCTCTTGCTTATGGCTCCCCCATTTTGTGCTAGCTACACCCTCCTTTTATAGCAAATTTGAAGACTAGGGTTACTCCTCTAACCATGGTTAGGTTAGATTTTCAGCAATTTATCTAATTTCTTTTGCTTGGAATTATCAAGAAGTTGGTGGGGAAAGAGAGAGGAGAGAAATGGAGGTGATAGGACTTTTCATAGTGGATTAGTGTTAGTAGAGTTAGTATTAATTTACAAATGGAATTGGATATTTACAATGGGAGTATCCATGTAGGATACAAATAAGGAAGAAAAAACCTTAAGAGGTAAGAAAAGGTGGATTTCTTACAAGGTTGATGCTCCAAGTGTCTTGAGTAGGGCCGATTTTGACGCTTGTTGACGGTCCACTAGCTTTGACGGTACATTTTTTCTCCACTCTTGACCTTCCTTGAGAGACAAGGTAATTGAAGCTGAGTAATCAACCACCATGATGCTGTCTTTTAAGAGAAGAGGCTGAATTTTGTGGTTTTTTTGATAGATATGGGTAATTTGGAGGAGGAAAAATGAGACTAGGTGGTCAATTTTGGAATGGAATTGTGTGTGGGAGGTATGAGTTCACCATGGTTTCTCTTATTCTTCAAGGTTGAGGAGAAGGTGAGTAGTGTGCAGAGAGGAGTGGTGAGAGAGATGGGGATGATGAGTGGAGAAGTGTGTGTGAAAGAGGAAAATGATAAAGTGGAAGAGAGAGTGTGGCCGCATAGCATGGGAAAACTGAGGTCCACTAAAAAAATCATAGCTCACAGCTCGTAGCTCAAAAAAATATGAAAAAATTTGAGGCAAAAGTTCAGCCCATGAGCTACAACTTTTGTTTGTATCACCTTTTCAAATTCGGAGAGCAAGTGAACTTTAAAAATTTAGCAAAACCGATCGATTTTTTCCACTGCAAAGGTCCTTGTTGGGTCCTTCTTTGGATGATTCTTTTGAATACCTCCAAGAGTGAGCCCTCCATAGTGCATGTATGCATGCCACCTACACTTGACCTTATTTGGTAGGTCTATAATTGAAGATATTGTTGAGATTAGGATATAAGTGAATAGTACAACTAAGAAAATCAAATATTGAGGGGTCTAAAAAATATGTACATGTCAAATATAAATAATATAAGTGGAAAAAATATAAAGGGGTCAAAAGAAATCTCTCTCATTATGAGGCTACCATAAAAAGATAAATATTTTTGGTGTTCTAATTTTTTAGAAAAAAACAAAATAGATGTAGGAAGGGAAAAATCAAAATAGTGAAAAAATATACACATAAATAAAACTAGTTTTTTTGGATTTTGTTGGGGTGGAGTTACACCAAATATAAGAGAAGCTTACATGAAAATATTTCTGTATGGAATAAAGAGTATGAAAAATGGTAAGAAAAAATTGTGGTAATGGTGAGGCAATGTACAGAGCATAAATAACACACACCTAGGTAGAAATATTTAAATAAATACCAAAATAATTATGAAAAAATCTTTTATTTAGGCCCTATATATAAAGAAATATTTACATACGCATGGGCCGTAATATACTTATATATATTTTTTATTTTTTATTTTTTTTGGCTCAACTAGCCCAATGACTAGCTAATTGAGGGTTTTTTATTTCAGTAAGGAGATATGAGAAAAGTCCCCTAACTCACACGCACCTATATACAGTGAAAGGGTGAGGATAACCACAGTGTTTGAGTGATTTGATAGGGTGAGATAACTCACTATGGCAATTACAAAGAGCCGAAAAACGGCTATCATTAGCCCTCCCCCTGGATGATGGTATATTCATGTACCATCATAGAGAATCTTTTCCAAAGAGAGTGCTTCAGAGTCCTTGACAAGATCTTCATCGTTTGGTCCCTCAGAATTTTGGCTGGAGTTACACTCATGCTTCATGTAACAATACTTACATGAGACAGTGGCCTTTTGACAGATCTTTGGTAGATCCTTTGGTAGAAGGCGACTCAAATAGGGCTTCAAGCGATACCCGTTTACTTTCCTGGAGTGCTCTTTACCATTCAAGTCCATAAGGTGATAGTAACTAGAATTGAAAGCCTTCTTGACTATGTATGGCCCTTGCCATCTAGTTTCAAACTTGGCATCAAAACGATTGTCAAGTCGATTGTCATACCTTAGCACAAGCTCTCCTTCCTTGATGCCTTTGTCCTTCAGTTTCTTGTCGTGCGTTTCTTTCGCTTGTGTGGCTTTCCTCTTGTAGCACTCATATGCTACTTCTCTTTTCCACTCAAGCTCCACTAACGTAAGAAGTCGATCCATCCATACCTCTTGATCATCTTGTGCTCCTTTGCCATGAAGTCGCATTGTTGGAATGTTGAGCTCGATAAGCTGCAAAGCCTCTTGACCATAGACCAAGTGAAATGGTGTGAACTCCGTGGCTTCCCTATATGTGGTTCGATACGCCCACAAGGCACCATCCAAGAAGTCATCCCACAACTTTGTCTTTTTTTTCACCATCTTTCTAATGATGCCTACAATGACACCATTAGCCTTCTCCACCAAACCATTTGACTGTGGGTAGTATGGTGTGCTATGACGATGTAGAATGTGAAGCTCTTCACAAACTTCTGTGAGCAAGCCCTTCCTAAACCCTGGACCATTATCAGAAACAATCTCCAAAGGTGTGCCAAATCTGCAACAAATGTGATTGTACACAAACTTGCTAACTGTCCTCTCATTCACTCTTGCCACACTTTGAGCTTCCACCCACCTAGTCATATAGTCTACAGCCACTAGAATGTAGAGTTTACCATTTTTTGTCCTAGGTAGAGGACCCATAGCATCAATGCCCCACTTTTTAAAGGGTCCATTTGCAAGCACTATTTGCCTCGGGCCATGCACCAACCTTCTATTTCCATTTATCTGACAATTGTGACAGCTTTTACACCAATGTTGAACATCCACATGTAAGCTTGGCCAAACATACCCCGCAAGCAAAATCTTCTTCACAGTTGATTCTTGGGCAAAATGACCACCACATGCCTCTTCATGCAAACCTTTTAGAATGGCTGGAATTTCCTCGATAGTTGGTACTCTTCTGCACACTTGATCCTTCCCTCTTTGATAAAGGGAGCCTTCTAGGAAGAGATATGTGCTTGCCTTCTTCATGAGTCTCCTCTTCTGAGCCTTCGTGAAGTCTTGTGGAAACTCACCCTCCAAAATATAGCCAATAATGGGAGCCAATGACTCCAATCCCTGGTATCTCGGTTTCTTGACAGCTGGTGCCACCATGATGATCTGCACTTCTCTCTCAACACATGTAACTGCTTGTTGTGCAAGTAAATCGGCATCTTCATTTTGTTTCCTCGGAATATGATATAGTTGCACTTCTTCAAACTGATTAAACATCCTACGAATGGCATGAACTTTTGTCCTTAAGCTTTCATTCTTGCATGCCCAAATGCCTAAAATCTGTTTAACAATGAGAAGTGCATCTCCCTTTACCATGAGACGTTTTATCCCTTGGCCAATGCACATCTTCAAACCATGAAGTAGTGTGTCGTATTCTGCTTCATTGTTGCTAGTTGAACCTGGTAGATTGACCTTCTCTTTCATGACCACCTCTCCACTTGGGTTGAGCAACACTAGCCCTCCCCCTGCTTTCCCTGTGGCTCGTCGAAAAGCTCCATCAAAGAACAAGGTAAAAGCATTAGGAATACTTTTTGGTGGTGGCAATGGTAGGGTCTTTACTTCAGGCACCTTAATCTCCTTTTCATGCACCCTATAAGTGAGAATCCCTGCCAATTGTGCACGCACACTATCTTCTACCTTGAAAGAGTATTGAAACTCTTGCAACTCCATAATCCACTTTGAGATCCTAGTACTAAGATTCATTTGAGATGACACCCAAGGGAACAAATTTTCTGCAGTGAGAATTACAAAAGGTTTTGGTAGTAGGTAGGATCTAAACTTTCTCACCGCAAACATGAGAGAAAGCATCATGAGTTCTGCTTCTGTGTAGTCTCTCTCCAAAGCATTCATGACCCTACTAGCAAAGTAGATGGGTCGCATCCTTGTACTGTGGGGATCTTGTTGTAGCAACACAACACCAATTGTTTCCCTTCCAACACTAGAGCTAACAAAGAATGTGTACTCCCAACAAGGAGGCATGAGTGTTGGTAGCTGTGACAAAATGACTTTAATGTTACAAAAGTACTCTTCAAGCTCATCAGACCATGCAAATTCTACTTGTTGTGTCAACTTTTGCAAAGGGTGAAGTAACTCCGAGGCTAAGTGAATGAAGCGTGACATATACTTCACCTTTTGAATGAATGAGATGACCTCCTTAAGAATCTTGGGTGATGGTAGCTCAATAAGAGCCTTTGCCTTCGAAGGATCCACTTCAATGCCTTTGTAAGAAACTTTATGACCAAGCAAGATTACTTCATCCTCACCTATATGGCACTTGTCGGGGTTGAGTTGACCTCCCATGTCGTAGAGCTTCTTTAAACCTTCTTCTACCCTTTGTAGATGCAATGATTTTGAGCTATAAATACAGAAATCATCAATGAACACCCTAATTGACTTTCCAAAGAATGCTTGAAACACCATATTCATGAAACGTTGGAATGTTGCAGGAGCATTTGTCAGACCAAATGGCATGACTCTAAAAGCATAACAACCCCAAGGAGTGATAAAGGTTGTTTTCAATTGATCCTCTAGTGTAATCCCTATTTGAAAGTAACCTGAGTAACCATCGCACACAGTGTACTTCTCATGACCAGCTACCTCATTTAGTATCTCATCCTGGAATGGGAGGGGAAAGTGATCTCTCTTTGTTGCCTCATTGAGGGGACGGTAATCCACACACACCCTCCACTTGCCGTTCTTCTTAGGAGTGAAAACAACAGGAGAGCCCCACTCTGAATTCTCCACTGGATAAATGAACCCTGCTGCTAGAAGCTTTCTTACCTCCTTGAGTAAAGCCTGCTCCTTGATGACTCCTAGCCTTCGTAGCTTCTGAGCCTTAGGTGTGGCCTCTGGCTTCAACTCAATTTTGTGTTGAACAGCATCTACTCCATGCACATCGGTGTAGTCTTTAGCAAAAATCCTAGGAAACTTTCTTAGCACACATTTGAACTCCTCTCTTTCATCCTTTGTAAGTGTTGCTGATAACATACCTTCTAACATTCCTTCATCTTCCACCTTTTGGTTCTCTTGGGAACCTACCTCTTCCAAACCTTGACAAGAGGTCTCTTGGTTGCTTGGCTTAAACCTTACCCCCATGACTTCGATGGAAGACTCCTCTTCAGTAATGTTGCTGCTACTTTCTTCTTCTGAAGTGCTATCGGTCCAACCTTCTTCCGTGTCACTTTGAGATGATTCTTCATGGAGCTCCTCTTGGCGTTGCTCCTTCATGTCAAAGACAACCTTCTTATGATTGTCATTCCTGCAAATTAATTTCCCACTCTCCCAATCCTGCAAAGCTCGCATTTTCATTAGCCATGGTCTTCCTAGGATAAATGGATAACCACTTCCCTTGGTCGACATAACATAAAAATCCACTGCCTTCTTAATGCCAAAGGCCTCTACACAAACATTTTTACAAATGCCTACGCACCTAGACTTGCTATTGTTTACCATTTTCACTTTGATTTCAGGTGTCTCATGGATGTGCATGCCTAGTCTTTGCATGAGCCCTTCTGTCATGATGCAAATTTGTGCAGCCCCATCCACTAGACCTTTCCTAACCAATCTTCCTTTGATGTAACAGTCTAGCACCGGTGTAATGTCCTCATTCATTTCAGCATGTGCAATTTTTACAACAGGAAAACTCTCTTTTACCTTTCTCCTAGTGCTAACTGCCTTTGTTAAATCCCTCCTAACTTGTGGGCATAATGCAAGAAACTGAGGCCATGAGATATCAGGACCCTTACCTCGCATGTCTTCCAACAGGTTGTATGGAGCCATACCATGTCCAAGAGGGAAGTCTTGGAGATGGTACGACGTCGAGTCCTCTTAGCTTCCTTGGTCTCCTTTGCCTTCTTGCCTTGTCCATGGTCACTCTATGATGGGACACCCTCTTTCTCTTTACCTTTTCCTCGGCCACGCTTAATGCCATTTGCTTCCATGTCAACCTCATTTGAGTTTGTCACCTCTACCACATGCATATTTGGATCTGGCAAAGGTGGAACTCCTTCTACCCCTTGTGGAGGTGGTCTTGGTCCATTTGGTCTTTGTAGAAGCCTTGGTTGTTGACCAGTTCCTTCACCTGCATTCATCACTGGGTAATTCAAGTTAGGTCTCCCTAGCTCCCCACGGGGCCAAGGACAATTATACATCCCATGTCCAGACTCTCCGCAATTCCAACATTGCAAGACTCTCCTAGGTCGTGGATCTCGCTCTTTAGACTTCTTTGCTTGTCCCTTTGGACCTACAGCTTGTGCAAGGTGAATTGACAGGCTGCTTAAAGATTCGTTTAACTTCTCAATTACTTCCGCCGTTACCTCAGGAAGCTCCCTCGATGTTGATGCTTGTGACTTACCTTTGGGTCTAAGACCTTCTATTGGAACCTCTCCCCTTAAGCACTTGAGTTTCCTATATTTCTCAGCAGCCCTAGTTTCAGCTGCATCAAAGGTAGCAGGTGCACCCGCCTCAACTTTTACCTTAAGGTCAGGAAAGAGTCCGGCTATGAACCTCTCCTTCTTTAGAAATTCTGCACCATCACCAGGGTTAGCAACATTTCGTATCCATAGAGCCCAAAGACGTAGAAACTCTTGCTTGTACAAGTAGTAGTCATCTAAGTCTTTTTGCTTATGAGAAACAATGTCTTGCCATAGTTTTTGAGTGTTTTGGGGATCAAAGAAGTATCTCTTAAAACGATTCAAAACTTCTGTGTAATTCCCCTTAACTTCCTCAGGCAAAGAGTCAAACCAAGTACTAGCATCTTTCCTAAGGACCACCTCAAACATTTCTACATGTTCTTGATCGGTTACTATCCTCTTGATACGGCAAGACATCTTGAAATTTGCTAAAAATAATTCTGCATCCTCTCCAGGCTCTCCAAAGAAAAGAGGATATCCAGACATTTGGCGTTGGCTCTCCATTATTATGAAAGATTACAACACGAGTTACAATAAGGGATACAATAGAGATTTAGAACCACTCGCCTGCAAATGAAGAAGTCAAAAAATACCACTCTAGGTTTTCTTCTTCAGCTATCCAAGCTTCAATAAGGTCTCGATTTGTTTGATCAAAACAAAAAGGTAGACTATTGATGAGCTCTAAGAAGGGTTGAAATTCTTCAAAGCTAAGGCGATAAACAGAAATCTCTAGAACTTCATTTTCTGGATCCAAAAGAGCAACCACGTCCCAAGTGATAAATTGCACTTGCTCTACAATTCCCAACGCACAAGCGGTTTGTATAAAAACTAGATCTTCATGCTCGTCGAAGGCCGTGAGAAAGTAGCAATTGACTAGGAGCTCCTTTCCTTCGAGTTCCACACAGTCGGAGTGAGGCAACCTTCTCACAATTTCATAAAGAACATCCTCATCAAGTCCAATCAAGCTTGCAAGATTTAAAGACTCCACTTGTGCTACAAAATTCCTGGACAAAAACTCCTTAGGATTATGGTTAAATCATTCAAAAGCATAAAGAGATTTACAATGTCTCTATGAACAAAGTGTCATAGAAAGTAGAGAAGGATGAGAATTTATACAAATTTGCAATCTTCTCTATGCTCTCTTTATTAAGACAAGCTCTGAATAGCTCCCTATCTCCTTTGTTGAAAGCGAAAGGAAGACTATTAATAAGACGCAAATGAGGGAAACATTCACCAAATGTGAGTCTATGAAGCATGAACTCTGGCCGCAAGTTTCCTGAAGAGTCTTCATCAATGATGAAATGCACTCGCCAAACGCCAAATTTCACTCTATTTACCAATCTTAGGGCACACACTAGTTGGATGAATGCGCGGTCTTCCTTAGTGCCCAACAACAAGAGGAAAATGGAATCCACGCGTAGGACCTTCCGTCTTAACTTCACCACCCTCTTGTTCTGAGGGAGACGCCTTACTACTTGCTCCTGCAACTCAATTTGTAATAGAGCTAGATCTCTACGGATTGAACTTTCACTGCACACACATTCCCAGTTAGAATAATTGATCGTTTTTTTGTTTCTTATAACAACTTGGAAAAAGAAAAAACAAACATACACACTATTTTGCCGGGCTGCACTTCATTTTAAAATAAAATGAACACATGTACATCAAAAGAAGTGTGGTAGTTGATGAGAGGTAAAATGACAGGGTTTGGTGATGCAAGAATTTCTCCTACTCTTTGGGCACCAAACATGAACACCATACGTTGTTGAAAATGGATTTTCCTACTAATTGCAATGTTTATTCTAATGTGTGGAGTGAAATGGAAGGGGAAAACCTCTATTCCTGGGCCATTATCCATGGTCTATGCATGACCTAATGCTTAAAACAAAACAAAAATATAGACGTCCAAACTAAGGTCGTACCTAATAAGAGGCAAAATAAAAGGATTTACTGAAGCGTTTATCTCGACCAACCTAAGAGGACCTGAAATTCTACGAATGACACGTTGAAATTGCAACTTAGTACTAACAATTATGTGTACCTTTTGCCTTGCAATGGGAATGAAGGGATCATACAAATTCTCGTGATTCATGCAAGCTACTTGATTATGCTAAAGGTTGAGCCTTCACAAAACATACACAAGCCTGTCCTCAGTGGGGGCACCAATTTGAGGCGGTCCGGGGCGGGCAACAAGAAGAGCAACCTCTAGACACCCTTCAAGGCTCCCGTGCTGCTCAATGGGGCTGGGGCACAACACGACACAAACCAAAACAACGAACCCACAGCCAAATCCCAACTACACAAGGGGCACCACCTAGTTTAAGAGCCAACTAGGACGCAAAAGAGGAGAATCGTTAGAGCAACCCACAAACAAGCAAGGAATTTACACTAACCCTAACACCAATGGAACACTCTCACACACTAAAACACGAGAGAGAGAGAGAGAGAGAGAGAGAGAGAGAGAGAGAGAGAGAGAGAGAGAGAGAGAGAGAGAGAGAGAGAGAGAGAGAGAGAGAGAGAGAGAGAGAGAGAGAGAGAGAGATAGTGCTCGGGCTGCTTTGAAACGTATCGGCAATGATCAAGCAAACACAACTATATATTTAAGAAAGAGAGAAAGGGAGAGGGGGTGCTTGTTGCATCAATACCTTCTTACAAATCTGTCATGACAAATCAAAGTGAGATTAGTATTTGTTCAACATAGCTTGCGTAAATTTCACCACAACACATCACAAGAAAAGCCACCCCAATCACTGTCTTAAGGCCAGGGGAGTCCTCTCCACCCTGTCGCCCTCTTACAGTATGTGGGATTTATGGCTAAATTGATGACAACACTAGAGACAAGCTATTAAGAACTTAAAAAAAACACCAAGATACTTACGCATCATTGTTGTCCATTACTTCACGTTGGAAGGGAGACAAAGTATCCAAGCTTAGTCCAAATCCACCCTCCTTGATTCAGCAAATGTTGGGCTTACACTAGTAGGAGAAATGATAGATTTCCTACTCTCAATTGAATGATCACTCTCTCTCTTACAATGGCATAGAGTTCCCTTGCTAATCCCCTATTACAACACATGCACATGCATAAGACAATGAGATTCCACTCAAGAGCTCCTTCTAGAGAGGTTGAGCTTGGCTTCTCAAGCTATAGCATAGTGCTCTTGCTTATGGCTCCCCCCTTTTGTGCTAGCTACACCCTCCTTTTATAGCAATTTTGAAGACTAGGGTTACTCCTCTAACCATGGTTGGGTTAGATTTTCAGCAATTTATCTAATTTCTTTTGCTTGGAATTATCAAGAAGTTGGTGGGGAAAGAGAGAGGAGAGAAATGGAGGTGATAGGACTTTTCATAGTGGGTTAGTGTTAGTAGAGTTAGTATTAATTTACAAATGGAATTGGATATTTACAATGGGAGTATCCATGTAGGATACAAATAAGGAAGAAAAAACCTTAAGAGGTAAGAAAAGTTGGATTTCTTACAAGGTTGATGCTCCAAGTGTCTTGAGTAGGGCCGATTTTGACGCTTGTTGACGGTCCACTAGCTTTGACGGTACATTTTTTCTCCACTCTTGACCTTCCTTGAGAGACAAGGTAATTGAAGCTGAGTAATCAACCACCATGATGCTGTCTTTGAAGAGAAGAGGCTGAATTTTGTGGTGGTCAAAATGAGACTAGGTGGTCAATTTTGGAATGGAATTGTGTGTGGGAGGTATGAGTTCACCATGGTTTCTCTTATTCTTCAAGGTTGAGGAGAAGGTGAGTAGTGTGCAGAGAGGAGTGGTGAGAGAGATGGGGATGATGAGTGGAGAAGTGTGTGTGAAAGAGGAAAATGATAAAGTGGAAGAGAGAGTGTGGCCGCATAGCATGGGAAAACTGAGGTCCACTAAAAAAATCATAGCTCACAGCTCGTAGCTCAAAAAAATATGAAACAATTTGAGGCAAAAGTTCAGCCCACGAGCTACAACTTTTGTTTGTATCACCTTTTCAAATTCGGAGAGCAAGTGAACTTTAAAAGTTCAGCAAAACCGACCGTTTTTTTCCACTACAAAGGTCCTTGTGGGGTCCTTCTTTGGATGATTCTTTTGAATACCTCCAAGAGTGAGCCCTCCATAGTGCATGTATGCATGCCACCTACCCTTGACCTTATTTGGTAGGTCTATAATTGAAGATATTGTTGAGATTAGGATATAAGTGAATAGTACAACTAAGAAAATCAAATATTGAGGGGTCTAAAAAATATGTACATGTCAAATATAAATAATATAAGTGGAAAAAATATAAAGGGGTCAAAAGAAATCTCTCTCATTATGAGGCTACCATAAAAATATAAATATTTTTGGTGTTCTAATTTTTTAGAAAACAACAAAATAGATGTAGGAAGGGAAAAATCAAAATAGTGAAAAAATATACACATAAATAAAACTAGTTTTTTTGGATTTTGTTGGGGTGGAGTTACACCAAATATAAGAGAAGCTTACCAGAAAATATTTCTATATGGAATAAAGAGTATGAAAAATGGTAAGAAAAAATTGTGGTAATGGTGAGGCAATGTACAGAGCATAAATAACACACACCTAGGTAGAAATATTTAAATAAATACCAAAATAATTATGAAAAAATCTTCTATTTAGGCCCTATATATAAAGAAATATTTACATACGCATGGGCCGTAATATACTTATATATTTTTTTTATTTTTTATTTTTTTTTGGCTCAACTAGCCCAATGACTAGCTAATTGAGGGTTTTTTATTTCAGTAAGGAGATATGAGAAAAGTCCCCTAACTCACACGCACCTATATACAGTGAAAGGGTGAGGGTAACCACAATGTTTGAGTGATTTGATAGGGTGAGATAACTCACTATGGCAATTACAAAGAGCCGAAAAATGGCTATCAATAGTTGTGTAGGAGTGGGATTATGCTACACTTAATTAGAGTAAGTGATTAGACCTAATTAAGTGTCCTTTGACCACTCATTGAATTTTGGACATAAAAGGGACTATTTATTCACCAGAAATATCATTTTAGACCGTGAAGGCTACATAGGGGTTCATAATGTAGGTGGGCCCCACCATGAGGCCCTACGGGTGGCTCTTGCAGGGTATCTCAACTTGTCTGTCTTGGCATTTAGAAAGCATCTTTAGGTTGGTCCCATCACATGCAAGCGACCTTGAACACTCATTGCTCTTCTAGAAGATGAGTAGGGGAAAAATAAGATCTCACCCTCTTGATTTACTTGATTTACAGTTCCCTTTTGCTGCGAACACTACAAGAGGTTATGTGCTCTTGTGACGCTCTTAGCGACGGAAATACACTGGGTTTTTATAACCCCCGGCGTCGCTATAAGCGTCGCTAAAAGCGTCGCTACGAGAGCGTCGCTATATGCGTCGCTATAGCCGTCGCTATAAGCGTCGCTATAGGCGTCGCTATATAGCGACGCTCATAGCGACGCCTATAGCGACGCTTATAGCGACGCTCTCACAGAAGAGTATAGCGACGCATATAGCGACGCTACAGAGCCATAAATAGCGACGCATATAGCGACGCCTGAGAGAATATTTTTTTGGTGGCAGGGCATTGAATGCCTGCCACCCATCAACCATATTGTACTTGATTCACTTTTTAAAAAAAGTGCAAAGGTAAATAATAGACCCAAAATAGTCACCCACAAGACGCATTGTTTGCAAAATTGACAATTGTACACATCATAGACAAACTGAATTGATTGGCAAATGTAATAATGACAATTGTACAACATCATAGGCATAAAGAATTGATTGGCAAAAGGAATTGCGGTGACAAATGTAATAATATACATGGTTCAAAAAGACGTATAAAATCCGTCTCATGATACATAAGCTATGAGAAACCCTAAACTAATGCTATCTAGCTACGGCTAAACTGACGTCGTCTAATCAGACGTCTCATCGCGTCCAAGCGGCGTATCTGTCGGATTCTGCAAAAAAAGACAATAAGACAGTTTTCAGTAAGTATAAACATATAACGACATTTATAAAACAATACAAAAAATAAAAAAGAGTAAACCCTAATACTAACCATGCCGTTGCGAGAACTGAGAATGTCCATCAGGGCGTTTAAGTCCTTCCTGCCTGCGTACTCGCGCTCGTACGGTGTGGGATCACGTCCTGTCATCGACCACTGTCAAAACATACAAAGATTTCATTATGTTAGAACTAAAAAACTCATAAACCCTAAACTATCGAACATGCATAAAGAGCAATGTGAAAAGACTTACAAAATCGGCCTCAAATGATGCCCATCCACCGCTCCCCAAGTGGTGCGGGCTCCCTGCCTCTACTCGCGCTCTGGCTGCATCCTTTTGTTGCTTCCACTTGTCGGGATTCTCGCGCGTTGCTTTCTTCGCATTCTTCCAATCTTCTTTGGCCAGCCAATCTGGCCTATTCCACCCATTCTTGATTGCTTTTTGCACTTCGGAACGCTTGTGTTTGCAGTATTCGCGCATTCGAATCTTCATCAGGTCTTCATTGAAGCGCTGATCCCGTGTTGGAACGGGAAACTCATCATGAAGTATGCTGATGACTCTGTTTTTTAAATCACTTGGTACTTCACTCCATTTGTTTAGTATATAGTGTCTAAACAGCTGAGAGCAAAGACCACGCATGCGCGAGATCACCTTCTTGCCGTCATCATCCATGATGATGCCGCCGCTGATGTCGACGGAGTAAGGCAAGCCCTCTGGCCGGTGACGCGTGAACCTGGGTGTCCCGGCAGGGGTCTCTAGCGGCGTGTCGATGGGGGTACGGACGTCAGGTGTCTCCACCGGCGTCTGGGCCCCGAAGCGAGGAGTGTCGAGTGGGGTGGCTCCTGGCGGAGTAGGTAGAGGTGTGTAGCTTCTAGGAACAGTCAGCCGTGCAAAACCTGGCGTAAACGGCGATGCTGTGGCTGGTGTGGGGGCGGGCAAAGAAGGGGAGGGTAAAGAGCCTCGTCGAACACGAGGCGGTGTGGAGGCATCGGTGGCGGAATCCCCACAACAACCGCCACCGCCACCACTAGAGCGCCGGTGTCTAGAAGAGTGTGACGTTCGTCTCGTCGACGCCGAAGCTTCGGAGCGCGCCGAATGCTCCGAAAGAGAGGGAGATGCGGATGGTGTAGGAACACGCGATGATGCGCCAGAGCGATGACGCTCCACGTACCACTGTCTCTGCTGCGGTGACAAAGAAGAAAGAAACTCCTCATCATCCATACCTGCATTAAACACACGAATATTTAAACTTAATATTGAATGAATAGAGTAGACAATGACGCAAAGACCATTAAATACAATGACGTAATGACGCATATAAATACAATGACGCAATGAATCGAGTGGTAGAAGAGGCAAGTCGAATGTGTTACGGATGTCGAGAGACAAACATCCCTCAATGGCAACCGGTAAAATAAACTGTAAAGTATGTGCAGCAATGATATTAAAGTCCACATTTTATGCAATGATATTAAAGTCCACTATGAACGTACCTGACACATTTTATGCCAATCGTGTGACTTCAAACCGGTAAGCTTTCCTTCTTTAGTAAAACACGTTCGGAGCGAGTGCATTACGCCAGTGGGGGTCCGCAAAGATCGAATGGCCTCTTTTACTTTGCGTTCTTGGGCTCCTGTGAAAATCCATG
The DNA here is from genome assembly GCF_014529385.1 of Adiantum capillus-veneris. NCBI lineage: Eukaryota > Viridiplantae > Streptophyta > Polypodiopsida > Polypodiales > Pteridaceae > Adiantum > Adiantum capillus-veneris. The sequence continues at coordinate 84,140,914 of NC_140935.1, read as the reverse complement.
GTGCTTTAGGAAGTTTTATCGATCCATCAGACGCTGTTTGCGGCCAATATTGCTCCATACGATCCACATTTCTAAGGTCAACTCTGGCTCCCAAAGTATCTTTCTTGCCGGTCAAATGGTCCCATAGTAGATTACCCACATTCTTGAATATGTGCATTGGATCGAGCAAGTGATTGATCACGAGTCGAGGCCAGTATGGTAACTCGTACCATAGAGATAGTCTCTTCATCCCTGGACACATGTGACACATGCTCTGTATCCGCTTGTTTGAAGCCCTGCATGTATACACATGATAATAGATCAACTATGGGGAAAAACAAGATTTACAGTGTCTGAGAGAGGAGTGTCAATAGATCACCTGAGCATTCTGTTAGCCCGGGATAGTCATGCATGGTCCACATTAGAATACCTCTGATCAAAGCATTCCGTCGTCCTGTGTGTCGGCTCATATCCACCACCTCTATGCCAATCCACAATTGTTGTAGCTCTTCCAATAGTGGACGAAGATACACATCCATATTCCCCACTTTATATCGCCCTGGCACAATCAAGCTTAGCCATAGGTGCCCCTTCTTCGTAGTCAACCACGGGGGAATGTTGTAGTTGACGATGACAACGGGCCATACACTGTAAGATGTTGATCTTTGACCAAATGGATTTACGCCATCCATAGCCAGGCCTAAGCGCAAATTTCGAGCTTCCCTGGCAAAATCCGACCATGTTCCATCTATATGTTTCCAGGCTGCGCAATCTGCAGGAATTCGTAGCACACCATCCGAAGATTTATTCTCCTCATGCCATGATGCTAGGGCGGCCATGGACTTACATTCGAAGAAATGCTTGATGCGAGGAAGCAAAGGAAAATGTCGCAAAACCTTTTGTGGAATTTTTGTCCCGTGGAGATCTACTCGATATCTTTCGGAATCACATTTCGGACACTTCTCCATGTCTGTGTATTCCCCTCTGAAAAGAATGCAGTCATTAGGACAAGCGTGGATAGAATTGTAATCCATCCCCAAGTTTCGCAAAATCTTTCTTGCTTCATCTCGGGAATCTGGCATCACATTGTCAGCTGGTAGAATGTGCTCTTTCAGCAATCTACACAACATAAAAATATGATACAGTCGTGTAAAAATCTATCAGATCATTATACACCATGAGTTCTATTAAAGTAAACTAATTGTAATAGATCACCTGAAAAGCGCTGTGACGCTAGTGTCACTCCATCCAAACTTTGCCTGCATGTTGAGAAGAACCAGGAGTGCTTTCAATCTAGACATACGTGCTCCATTATACAATGATGTATCGGCTTCACTTTTCATATCATCATAGATAAGCCTTTCTGAATCCATGATCGTCTCGATCATTTCATCAATCTCGGGCTCAAACATTGCCTCGTTGGGAATGTGCTCTGCATGATCATCCCCCGAGCTGTCAGAGGCTACATCTTGTGGCCTCACATATGCTGCTTGACCAAAGCGCCTGCGAATACGTCTATTGGGTTGCAAGATTGCTGCTTGTTGGCCAGCGTCAGAGTCCGACGAGTTATAATTGGCAACAACTGGATCTATAATAGATGGATCGAACTCGCCAAATTCACGAACGTGCTGCAAAGAAACACGTCTTGTCCGTCGCACAGCATGCTTGCATTGATTACAAGGACATAAGACCCTCGTTGAGAGATAGGTGTTTCGGTTGGACGGTCCCACATCCTCGTCGCTACTCATAATGAGGATAAAAAACTTATAACCTAGACAACAAATTTAATATTCTATTGGCATTCTTCGTCTTATCTCTCTCTCTCTCTCTCTCTCTCTCTCTCTCTCTCTCTCTCTCTCTCTCTCTCTCTCTCTCTCTCTCTCTCTTTACCTCACATTCTCTAGTCATGTCCAATCCCCGCACACCTCGGTCTAGAGGTGCACGGAGATCAGAACCACCGGGTTATAATCTCGTCTTTATTGGTCAATACCTATATTTGTGGGTACAAGAAATCTAGACACCCACGTCTACATGATACTGCATGTAGTGGACAAAATCCCTTTGCCTCTTCTCTAGCTGTAGCACTTCACTTCATCTTAACATCTTTTCACAGTAGATCTTTTCACTGTTCGTCTAACTCTAAACCCTAAACCGTAAGTAATTCTTGCGTGGACTCGATCTAACGTAAATAAGCGTAAATCTAAATAAACGTAAATCTAACTAAAAATAAAGCTAAATCTAATTTAACGTAAGTCTAATGACTAGAGGTTGTCTAGATGGTCATTGTGTCGGGGATGTAGTGACTCTTGCCGCCCTGAAGATCCACCTTCTTCCCTATCTTCTGAAGACATTTCACCAGTACTTTTGGATCGACGGAGCCCACTATGAGTGAAGGCAGCAATACCCTATATTCCATTGAGGGCTTTCTTCACCCGCTTCATGCAGGCATCGCAGTCTATGGAGACCCGCATCTAATCTAATATAACATAAATCTAAATCTAGCTTAAATAAATGTAAATCTAGTTAAAAATAAACCTAAATCTAATTTAATGTAAGTCTACATATAACCTAATCTTTAACGTCTTTTAAAATAGTTTCCTACGACGTTATAACTCTCTTCTTCCTGTGTGTGTGCGCGTGTGTGGATGTGTGTGCCAATAAAAAGAGATAAATGGTATAACCTTTCTATCACCCATGCCAAGTATGATAGATTGATTATGCCATTTCTCTCTTGAATAATAGGTCTTCAGTTCAACTCCTCGTCGGCTAGATCTTTAGGTCTTTTAATTTTAATTAGTTTCCTACGACGCTCCCTTAGTTTCTCTTTCTTTCTCTCTCAATGTGTGTGCGTTTTTTTGGATCGTATGCATGTTTTCTTTCTCATTTCCTCTCTCAATGTGTGCGTTTTTTGTTTATGCATGTTCTCTCTCTCTTTTCCTCTCTCAATGCGTGCGTTTTTTGTTTATGCATGCTCTCTCTCTCTTTTTCTCTCTCAATGTGTGTGTGCATTCTTTGTTTATGTATGTGTGTGCGTTTTTGCACTCTCTCTCTCTCTCTCTCTCTCTCTCTCTCTCTCTCTCTCTCTCTCTCTCTCAAAAACACTATATGTGTGTGTGTATGTGTGTGTGTGTGAGAGAGAGAGCGATGGAGAGAGAAAGAGGGGAAGGGAACATGAGAATGAGGAGAGGGAAGGAGCATACCTGGCTCTCCTTCCTCTCCTCGTGTGTGTGTGTGTGTGTGTGTGTGTGTGTGTGTGTAAAAGAAAAAGAGAGAGAGAGAGAGAGAGAGAGAGAGAGAGAGAGAGAGAGAGTGAGGGAGAGCGTTACCTGCTCTTTGCTTGAGGGCGCCGAAAAACTCAGATCTGAGATCTGAGTTTTTGGGCGCGCTCGGTTATTTTTTTTACCCCAGCTGGCGTCGCTATGAGCGTCGCTATGAGCGTCGCTATGAGCGTCGCAAATTTACAAAGAAATTTGCGACGCTCATAGCGACGCTTATAGCGACGCCGGGATTTTTTTTTTTGAGCGTCGCTGTGTGAGCGTCGCTAATGTGAAGAGCCTCTTGTAGTGGAATCTGACAGATTTACACTATTTTGACCATAACTTTTTACCTGTAGCTCGGAATGACATGCTTCAAAAGGAAAAATTGACCTTCTCAACATGTTTGCTATGAATTTGGACTATTATTCATGCCCATGCACCAAGGAATTTGGTTTGGAAGGTCCACACTAGGCTAGGGAACCTTTTGCTTCCAAGTCCTCTTGTATGGGCCCTTTGCTTGTATGCATCCAAGGGGAATCATGCTTTTTCAAAAGGCTATGATGCTTAAACAAATAGAGGAGGGCCCAATATTATTTGCTTGTAAAAAGAATATACAATTGGAGTCTTTTTGAAAGGAGAGAAACTATATGTATATTCTTAAGAGATATTGGGCCACCTATGTAGGGGGCATAGAAGACTCGTAGAGAGGGACCATAATCTTTGGTCAAGACAAGTGGAGAGTTGATTTCCATGGGAATTTATCTATATGGGGTGGAAGATGGATATATTATTTTTCTACTACTAATTCACAAGAGGTAAGAAATTTTGGGGGTATATAGTTGGTTATTGTATGCTTATTCTATTTACAAAGCAAAAAAGAAAAGGGAGGTAATATAAATATATGACTAAGGTGACATTTTTGGGAAGAGTATAATGTATGTGTCGCCATAAAGGTTAAACGAAGAGGGGAAATTTACTCTAGATAACTTAATAGCGTAGAAAAATATAGACACATATGAGGAAGAGGACGTTGAGTAGGCTTACAAATGTTGCAAAAAGATGGTTACCATTTTATGCCAGTCATATTAGCCCTTCCCCAAGCCTAGAGATATTCATATCTTTAGGAGGACGGTGTTGCTTCTTTTTCTTCTTTTTCTTCTTTTTTTTTCTCTTTTTTTTATCATTTTTCCTTTTCCACTTTTTTATTTTTTTTTCAATAGGAGGAGTGTCATGCACTCTTTTACTCCATTAGACCTGCTTTTCATTACCTCAATCCCATAAATCGGAGATGGGAGGGTTGCCTTGGGTATGTTCAGATTCCAAAGCTGGTTCTTCTTTGCACATCAAAGCTTTAAAAATAGGTGGAGCATTTGCTAAGCCGAAGGGAGCCATGTCAATTTGGAGCTTAGACGATGTAGGCAGATGACTGCCTATCAACGGATTGATACGTTGAAAGTAGGGCTTTAATCTCCATCCATTGACTCTGGTCTTGTGGAGTTTTCCTGATAAATCTGCTAATCTGTAACTACCATTCCCAAAATTTGTTTTTATCATGAAAGGTCCCTCCCATCTTTGCAAAAACTTTTTGTCAAGTCGAGTATCAAGTCGGTTATCATAGCGAAGAACCAACATACCTTCCTTCAATCCTTTCCCCTTGAGCTTCTTGTTGATTTTATCCCTTTGGCTTGTCGCTTTGGTGATGTAGTGATCAATGGACTCTTCTCTATCTAGCTCAAGTCGTTGGAGATCTAAGATCCTTTCATGTAGAACCTCTTTTGGTTTTTTTGCCACTCTTGCAAGAACGCGCAAGCTTGAGAGCTCTACCTCAATGGGGAGAAGTCCTTCATGTCCATAAACTAGATGAAAAGGGGTGAATTGGGTAGATACCTTGAAAGATGTCCTATACGCCCAAAGAGCAGCCGTCAAATGGCAATCCCAATCATTAGGCCTGTCCACAACCTGCTTAGAAATGATCTTACATATCATTCCATTCTATTTTTCCACCAATCCATTGCATTGAGGATAGTAGGGTGTGGAATGCAGGTGTTTCACTTTCAACCTCCTCAAGAGATCATTCAGAAGGTCAGCCCTAAAACCCGGGCCTCGATCTGATACGATTTCTAGGGGTGTTCCAAACCTACTACAAATATGATCAAAAATAAACTTTGATACCTCTTCAGCTGTGATTCGGGTTGTGCTTGTTGCTTCCGCCCATCATGTCATGTAGTCAACACCCATGATGATGAAAACCTTCCGTGTAGAAGTACGAGGTAGGGGACCTATTGCATCCAAACCCCACTTTTCAAAAGGGCCATAAGATATTATTGGGACTCGAGGCTCATATGTTAGTCGTCTATCCCCAGCAATTTGGCATGGCTTACATGCCTTACACCAATATTGGACATCACGATGTAAGCTCGGCCAAATAAACCCTTCTTGTAAAATCTTCCTACTTGTAATATCTTGAGAAAAGTGACCACCACAGACATCATCATGACATGAAAGAAGAATTTTCTCTATCTCTTGCACACCTGGTACTCTCCTCAAGACCAAATCTTTCCCTTTGTGATATAAATCATCCCCGATCAACTGGTAAGGTGTGGCCTTCTTAACTAGTCTATGTCTTTGCACCTTGTCTAAGTGTTTGGGACACTCACCTGCTTGTAGAAATAAGATAATGTATTTTAGCTCCTCTTGACCTTGATATTTGGGTTCATATAGTTTCACACCTCCCACCGCCATTTGAAGCTTTTCATTTGCGAGTAAGTCTGCTTCCTTGTTATGAGTTCTCACAATGTGTTGTACCTATGTTGCTTTAAAACCCTTCATCAAAGCTCTTACACTACTAAGCCACTCAAAAAATGTACGATTCTTGCACCTCCAAGTCCCTTGGATTTGCCTGACCACTAGCAAAGAATCACCTTTTATAATAAGTCTTTGTATGCCTAATTCTTTGCATTCTTCTAACCCAAGGGTTAGAGCAGCATACTCAGCCTCATTGTTAGAGTGAACACTGGGTAGAGTGATACCTTTTCTAACCATTACCACCTTTTGTGGGTTCAAAATGATGATTCCGCCTGCTGCTTTGTCTTGTTGGCGTTGATAATCTCCGTCAAATCATAAAGTATGGGCATTATCAATCTCCTTTACTTTGAACTGTTTTGAGCCTTCCTCTCTTTGTATTCGTGATCCTTCCCTTTCTCTCACTTTGTAGGTGAGAATGTCTGCAAGTCCTGCTCTTGTGCTATCTTCTACAAGGAAAGTGTATTCAAATTCTTGGAGTTCAAGCACCCACTTTGCTATTCTAGATGAGAGGATCATGTGTTGTACTACATATGGTAGATTGTGCTCTAAGGTGAGAAAAACAAATGGCACAGGGAGAAGATACGATCGAAACTTCCTTAACGCAAACAAGATTGCAAAGACCACTTTCTCCATTTCAGTGTATCCCTTCTCGGCCGGAGTCATCACCTTGCTTGCAAAATAGATCGGCCTCATGTATGATGTTTTAGGATATTTTTGCATCAAAACAACACCAATTGCTTCGAAACCTACACTTGGAGTGACATAGTAGGTCTCCTTTGGATCTGGTGGCATTAGGATTGGGAGAGAGCTAAGAATGCCCTTCACTTCCTCAAAACATTTTTCATGTTCCCTCCCCCATTCAAATGTAGATTGGCTTGCCAACGTATGCAAAGGGGAGATGGCTTCTGCTAGGAGATGGATGAAGTGAGACATGTACCTCACTTTGTGGTTGAATGTCATTAGCTCCTTAGTTGTTGTTGGTGGAGACAATGACAAAAGGGCCTCTACTTTAGAGGGATCCACTTGAATTCCTTGTGAAGAAACCACATGGCCTAGCAAAACCACCTGAGATTCACCGATATGACACTTCTCTGGGTTGAGTTGTCCCCCAAATTGATGGAGCCTCTTAAGCCCCTCTTCAACCTTTTGGCAATGAAGTGATATACAACTATAAATACAGAAATCATCCATAAAGACTCTTATAGATTTTCCAAAGAATGGCTGAAATACAAATATTGTGAATCTCATGAAGGTGCTAGGAACATTGGTGAGCCCAAAAGGCATTACTCTGAATGCAAAACATCCCCAAGGTGTGATGAAGGTGGTTTTTGGTTGGTCTTCTTCTGCTATTCTAATTTGAAAATATCCTGAATACGCATCACCCACCGTGTAGCATTCGTGACCTGCTACTTCATTCAAAATTTCATCTTGGAAAGGGAGAGGGAAGTGGTCCCTCTTTGTCGCAGCATTGAGGGGTTTGTAATCCACGCAGACCCTCCACTTACCATTCTTCTTGGGAGTGACTACAATAGGTGATACCCATTCGGAGTTGGATACTGGATAGATGAAGCCAGTCTTCAAGAGTCGATTCACTTCCTGTAGGAGAGCCTTTTGTTGCACAGATCCTAGTCACCTTAACTTTTGAGCCACGGGTTTGGTCCCTCCTTAACATATTGATGTAGGACCTCTTCTCCTCACAAGTAAGATCTTTTGCAAGCATCTTCTCAAATCCTTCTTCAAGGTGGTGGCATCTTTCATCCCCTCTTGTGTGATTGTCTGTTGGCTTTTCTTCTACTGGAACATCTTGAGTGTTGGCGTTGAATACAATTCCCACTACCTCCAAAGAAGACTCCTCTTCACTGGTTGATGCTTCCTCATCACTTGCGTAAGGACTCTCCTCCTCGCTCTCTTCATCTACCGTGGTTTCATAGTTGATATCTAGTTGCTTTCCTTCTCGCCAATCATACACCACTGGTTGACCCTTCTTAAGAATCAAACGACCACTTCCCCATTTTTGATCTGCATTCACAACAATGAGCCAAGGCCTCCCTAGGATGATGGGATAGCCCTCCCCCTTAGCTGGCATGACATACATATCCACTCGTGCATCTATGTTACATACAGATACTTTTACATTTTCAATTATCCCCAAACACTTCACACTTGAGTTGTTGGCTAGCCTAGCTTGACAATTAGAGGACTTTGTAATTTCAAGCCCTAACTTGTTCATTGATTTTTCCGTGATCACACACATTTGAGCTCCACCATCAACATATACATTAGACACCTTTTTACCCCTTATGTAAGCATCCACAATGGGTTCCACATCTTTTTGTAGCTTTGAGGCCACAACCTTAATGGAAAGATTTGCTTTCTTTTTTGGAATTCTTGTACTTACCAACTTTGGCCATTGCCTTCTTACTTTGGCTGATAGGTGTAGAAGTTGAGGCCATGAAATGTTTGGCTTCTGGGTTTGTAAATCCTCCAGGATGTTGTAGGGCTCTAGCTCCTTTCCCAATGGGAAGTCGTTGATACCAATTTCCCTTCGCCTTGATCTTTTCTTCCTGCTACTTTCAGCTTCTTCCATCTTTGACTTCTTCTTCTTGTCCCTTCTGGCTGAATTTGTTCCTTCACTTCTCATGTCTTCATCCTTATCATGTGCTCTTGTGCTTTTTTCTGCCGGCATAACATCAAAGTTTAGAGTATTCTCATCTATTACCTCTTCTAGCTTAATGATGTTGACTCCTCTTTCTTCCTCCTCATGTGGGACGGGAGGTATATTTGCTAGTGGTGGTGGTCGACGAAGGATTTGTGGGCCTTGAGCTTGTTCTTGTTGCACAGTGAGAGGAGGCGGTCTGGGGGATATATGTCTCCTGGAAGTCGCCTTGGATGTGGACAATTGTACATGCCATGGCCCATTTCATTGCAATTCCAACATCGCAACTCTTGAGCTTGTCTTCGTTGATTGCGATTCCCTTCTCTTGGTGGTCGTTGTTGAGGTAGGCCTTGTACTAGATTCAGAGTGAGGTTCTCAAGCTGTTGAGTTAGCCTTTGTAAAACCTCTTGTTGAGAGTTATCTCCTATTTGTGAAGATTGTGCAAGAGGGGCCCTAATTGGTGCTTCCATGGTTTGTGAAGACTCCCTCTCACTCACTTCATTCAAACCCCCTGCTCTATGTGCTTGGAAGTGTAGTTTTCTAAACTTGATGATGGCTACCTCACGTGCTTCTTCGAAGGTGGATGGGAATTTTAGCTCTACATTAGCCTTTAAAAGTGGATACAAGACAACCATGAATCTCTCTTTTTTTAGAAAGTTAGGTACACCACCATGATTTTCTAATGTAGCCTCCCACCTACCCCATAGAGTGACAAAGGTTGCTTCATAAGAGGGATAGTCTTCAAGTGATACCTGCTTATGTCCAATAAGACATTTCCATAGTCCTTCAGAAGTATCACCTTGCCCGAACTTGGAGAGGAAGCTTGCTCGCAGTCTCTCCCAATTGGACTTGATTTGGGGTTGCAAGGTTTCATACCATGCTTTAGCTTCTGCTTTTAGAACCAACGGGAAGGCTCGTAGCTTTACTTCCTCTTCATCTCTCCCGGATATGAGATGTGCCATCTCCAAGTTGTCAAGAAACTCTTGCGCATCTTCCCCACTTCTTGCATAGAACGTGGGAAAAGAACTTGACATTTTTTTTAGACTTTTTGAAATCTCTTTTTTTTAAAGAAACTTTTCTCTTACGGGCCGCACGAGATTATTGACACTATAAATCTGATTACATTAAAATGAAGATGTACACATCCATTGTTAATGCGTACTTTATCATAGGTAGAATAAATGGATTAATTGAAGCATTGATTTCATTGAGGCGAGTGGATCCAAATATCCTCCTTATGATAGATTGAAACCTAAACTTAGTTGCAATGATTATATGAATGGAGTTCCGAGCAATAGGCCTAAAAGGTTCATTGTTTTGATCGTGATTCATGTGCTACTCCTCGTTGTTGGTTTGAAGACCTCGTTCCTTCATATGGCCCTTGAGCACCCCTTCGCCACTCCTTGTTCCTACTTTTAAAACAAAATGAAAACATGAACATCAAAAGAAGTTTCATAATTGATGATTGGAAGTATAATTGGATTGGGTGATGCCAGTATTTCTCTAAGTCTTTCTTCACCAAACATAAAAACAATGCGTTGCTGGAAAAAGACTGTTCTATCTATGTGAACATTTACTCTAATGTGTTGTGCAAAATGAAATGGATAGATGGGAACTCCATTGCTCATCACTAAAAAATTTGAAGGTAACTTGGAAATATGTTCCACAGTAGGGGCACCACATTATGAGGGCGAGCTTTTTGAAATGGGGCCTCTAAACCCAAACCAATGGGCCTACCCTCACAAAATGTTCGTAAAGAGGTACGCACACTACTTGGGGCACCACCTTCTTTTGGGAGTGGAGAAGGAAAACAATCAAAATAACACTTGCACTCACCCACTCAAGCAACACACTTTGAAAACCCCCTTACTCTATATACAATTTGGACACTTGAACACCATCAACGATTATGCAACCCAATACCGTGCATCAAAATGAAATATGCAATTTGTGGAATAGCATTCACCTTCTCCCCATAAGAATACCCATAATACATCCAAACTCTTCCTCTCTCAAGCACTCATCAAAAAAATCATGCACACAAGACTTGCCTCTCAAACACACAAGAGAATCACTTACATCAAACTAACACACTTTGCATAGAGAGCTCATCTCCATCTATGCAATGCCGTGACACAAATAAAATCACCATGAGAGGTAGCCACATGCATATGTAATGAAGCAAAAGAGAGTTGGAGTGAGAAATTTCTTTAGACCAATTGAATAAGTGTGGAGAAACAAACCAATGGTAAATTGAGAATAGAACACTTACTTGATTTCTCGCACACCTTTTAAGGGGAGGACAGACACTGGCTAACCATCACGAATTGCGACACTTGAAAGTTTTGAAGATGATTTCATGATCATTAACATAACCATGAGAGAGATCATGATGTATTTACAAGTTATTGAGGTGCTACAAATGATTTATTGGGTTGATGGAGTAAGAGATGGTAGAATGGAAAGAGTGGAGAATAGAGTTGCACTTCCTCCAAAGAGGAGGGTTAGGAGGGAGGATGTGAAAGAGGGAGAGTTGGGGTTTTCTCTACTATTGATCAAGAAACAACATGAAGTTGAAAATATAGGTGTGTGTCCTTGAGTCTCTCCAAGGGGGGCTATTTATAGTTGTGTAGGAGTGGGATTATGCTACACTTAATTAGAGTAAGTGATTAGACCTAATTAAGTGTCCTTTGACCACTCATTGAATTTTGGACATAAAAGGGACTATTTATTCACCAAAAATATCATTTTAGACCGTGAAGGCTCCATAGGGGTGCATAATGTAGGTGGGCCCCACCATGAGGCCCTACGGGTGGCTCTTGCAGGGTATCTCAACTTGTCTGTCTTGGCATTTAGAAAGCATCTTTAGGTTGGTCCCATCACATGCAAGTGACCTTGAACACTCATTGCTCTTCTAGAAGATGAGTAGGGGAAAAATAAGATCTCACCCTCTTGATTTACTTGATTTACAGTTCCCTTTTGCTGCGAATCTGACAGATTTACATTATTTTGACCATAACTTTTTACCTGTAGCTCGGAACGACATGCTTCAAAAGGAAAAATTGAACTTCTCAACATGTTTCATATGAATTTGGACTATTCTTCACGCCCATGCACCAAGGAATTTGGTTTGGAAGGTCCACACTAGGCTAGGGAATCTTTTGCTTCCAAGTCTTCTTGTATGGACCCTTTGCTTGTATGCATCCAAGGGGAATCATGCTTTTTCAAAAGGCTATGATGCTTAAACAAATAGAGGAGGGCCCAATATTATTTGCTTGTGAAAAGAATATACAATTGGAGTCTTTTTGAAAGGAGAGAAACCATATGTATATTCTTAAGAGATATTGGGTCACCTATGTAGGGGGCATAGAAGACTTGTAGAGAGGGACCATAATCCTTGGTAAAGACAAGTGGAGAGTTGATTTCCATGGGAATTTATCTATATGGGGTGGAAGATGGATATATTATTTTTCTACTACTAATTCACAAGAGGTAAGAAAGTTTGGGGATATATAGTTGGTTATTGTATGCTTATTCTATTTACAAAGCAAAAAAGAAAAAGGTGGTAATATAAATATATGACTAAGGTGACATTTTTGGAAAGAGTGTAATGTATGTGTCGCCACAAAGGTTAAATGAAGAGGGAGAATTTACTCTAGATAACTTAATAGCGTAGAAAAATATATACACATATGAGGAAGAGGACGTTGAGTAGGATGACAAATGTTGCAAAAAGATGGTTACCATTTTATGCCACTCAACGTGTCACAGCACGACAGCGCATTTCATGAAGAAATTATAGATATCATAAAAAGAAAAAGGAAAACTCTCACTAAGTCTATTCCTCCACAATCTGAGGGTGAAGGGGAGTCACTTAAGGCACATGGCATACATGTCCAAGAGAGTGATTGTGATGAAAGTGTGGTAGGATGCTACCAGTCTTCTGGAAGAGATGCACATGCTAGATTTGCAGATGATGATGATGATGATGAAGCCTCCTATAAAAGCCACTACTCCAAAATTCATTGGGCAAGAGCTACAACAGAAACATAAGTCAAGGTGGGTGATCTTGAGGAGCCGTATGTTGCATTAATAGATCATGCTTTGAGATCAATCTTTTGTCCAAGAGTCTTTACATAAAGGGTAAGTGGCCGATAAACATAGACCATGGGTGGATGATTAGAGCTGCAAAAAACGCATGAGGAGAGTTGTATGGGGCTTGTCCAAATGTGAAATTGATGATTGGTAATGTGAACGATGAGCAAAATGTCTTTGTGCAGGAGATGTCTACCTATCCTCTTATCACAGTCGTTCGCATGGAAACAAAGTCTTGGATGATGGTTTCGCTTATGCTAGGGTAAAGAGCAGAGATGGGAAGCGAGCTATGCAATATTTTATTGTGTGTGTGAATCACCAGAGGAACTGTAATAGTCTTTGTGAGTATCCTCTACCAAAAGCGAACAAAGAGTTCAAAGGGTATAGGGACACAAGGGGTTTTGGCCATGTACCATTGTGAAGCGGGTGTGCAATGGTACAAAAAGAAAAAGATTCTTGCCTGACCCAAAGCAAGAAGAAACGTTTTCTACAGGTTTCCAGGGATTAACAGAGCATGGGTCAGTATGTTCTATGAAACTTGAGGATATGAAAAGAAATACACAAAAATATGTATATAGTGTACAAAAATATGTATATAGTGTACAAAAATACATGAAAGAAAATGGTTTCATAGAGGATAGTGAATGCATTTTAGGTTTCTTTGAATAAGTTTCTCATGTAGATACTATGCTTGAGCTTGAAGCTATAATGGATTCTAGCATGCAAGATGGAACCCACATTGTGGAAGTATGCTCTATGGAAATGTATGATGTGATTGAGGCTTTTGAAGATCAGAAAGATTTCAAAGCTAATGAAGGATCGGAAGTGCGTGTGGAGACCAAGTACAAAACGTTGGCAAAGAAAGTGAGACCAGTGGCCTTACCTTTACCATCAGATTGCAGGAAAAAGCTAGATCAAGCTTCTTTGCAGCCGAGTGTCAGGGATCCAAAAAGAACTGGGCACAAGTTCACAATGGAATCCCTAAAAGAGATAAAAGTTGGTTGTGAAGAGTTTTTAACAGAAGAAGAGAAGAAGAGTTTTAAAGAAATACTTTCAAGACATGGTAAGGCTTTTGCTTTCCAGCCACATGAGATAGGGTGTTGATCCTAATGTTGTTGTACCTATGGTAATCGTCACTATCCCTCATGTACCTTCGAATCTACGCCCAATTCCGCTTCCAAAAGCACATTTGCCAAACACATGGTTCATTGTGCCTAAGAAGAATGGAGCTTTGCGTTTCATACAATATATGCAACCTATGAACAAGGTTACCATCAGAAATGTGGGTACAGGACCTATAGCGGATGAATTTACAAAATTTTTTGCAGGAAGGTCAATTTACTCAATGGGATATTTCTATTCAGGGTACGATCAATTTGAGCTAGATGTTGAGAGTAGAGATTTGACAACTATGAAAACACCTTTGGGACTGGTAAGGTTGTGTACCTTACCTCAAGGAGCAACAAATTTAGTTGCACATATGATGAATGGGATGAACAAGGTTCTACGTGACTCCATACCTCAAATCACAATGCCATTTTTTGATGATGTGCCCATCGAAGGATGTGAAGACAAAGATAAAGATGAAGCTATGGATTCAAGGGGGTGCCGTAAGTTTGCTGCAAACCATATCAAAGATTGTGAGGAAGATTTTGTCAAGACTGGAAGAAGTTAATCTTACCTTATCAGGGAAAAAATTTGTATTTGGAGTTAATGAAGTGTGGATTGTGGGGTATATGTGTGGTCCTTATGGTAGAAGGCCTTGTCCAAAAAATATGGATGCAATCAAAAACATGAAAGAAACATGTACAACTATAAGTGAAGCTCGGAGATTTCTTGGTGCTTGTGTCTTCTATCTTATTTGGATACCACATTATGCACATGTAGCAGATCCCGTTTATCAGTTTTTGAGTAGGAATCAAAAGTTTTGATGGGAAGAAGAGCACACAAAATCCATGAGAACACAAACAAAGCTACTTCTTTCATCGCCAACCTTGAGAAAGGTAGACTATGCATGTGAGAGACCTGTCATTGTGAAAGACCTGTCATTGTGAAAGAGAGACTATGCATGTGAGAGACCTGTCATTGTGAAAGTGAACACGAGTTCTACAGGGATAGGATGGGCAGTAGGGCAATATGATGATGAACGAAAAAGGTATGTGGTGAGATTTGGAGCCAAGATTCTAAGTTCTCGCCAACGAGATTATGCACAAGTAGAAAGGGAACTATGGGGGGTGGTTACAACATTGAGGTGTGACAAGGAGTACTTGATAGGGGCATCAGTGGTTGTGGAAATTGATTGTTTGCCTCTTCTTGGAATGATCACAAATTGTTCAACTCCTGATATTGCAATGTTGCGATGGATAGCCTACATAAAGTCCTTGAATCCTGATTTTAAGCATATTGCAGGGAAAGACAGCACAATGGCATATATGCTATCTAGGGCAAGGTATGAAGATGAACAGGACATGATTATTGAGGGAGATGATCTAGGCACATAGTTTTACACTATTGATCATGCAAAGAGTAGTCATGCATGTTTTGTGTCTTCACATGAGTCATTTTCAGAGGAACTATATGAGAATGAATGGCTCTTGATAGATCGCTACTTAAGTACTCTGCAGAAGTAGGATGATTGGACTGAGAAGGAATTTAAGAGCATAATAAGAAAAGCATACGGATACTTATTGAGGTATGGTTACTCATGAATGCATCCTAAAAAAAGAGTTGGAACACCATTGCAGGTAGTATGCGATAAGGTTACTCAACAACAAATCATCAAGGAGTTCCATGAAAGTTTATGGGCAAGACATCGAGGTACATGGGAAACATATGCCAAGGTAAAAGAAATGTATTTGTGGAAAGGGATGTATAAGGATGTGAGTGAGTTTAATGAGTCTTGTGTGACATGCCAAATGTATTCAGATGTTCAGCATCACGATGGACTACATCCTACTTATCCATTAGCCATTCATTACAAATGGGTTGTGGACTTTGTCACAATGTCTTTGGGACTTTGGCAAATGAGGTATTTGGTGCTTCCAAGAGAAGACTTGTCTAATCAAGTTGAAGGGCGTGCATTGAGGAAAACGAGTACACAATCTTTATGTAAATTTCTTCTTGAACATGTGATCTATCGCTATGGGTCTGTGGGAAAGATAACTGTGGATAGGGGAGAGTTGGATGCTGATGAAGCAAGGGAATTCTTCTCTAGAATGGGCATCAAACTAGCTTTAACTTGTGCTTATAACCTAGAGGGAAATGGAAAAAGTCAAAGAGGGCATCCTCCAATAATCAAAGCTTTAGCTAAGGCTTGTGAAGGTAAGCTTGGAGAGTGGCCAAGGTTACTGCCATTTGCATTGTGGGCTGACCGTCCAACACATAGTTCAGTCACTGGCTATATGCCTGTTGAATTGATGTATGGTCAAAAACTTGGGATGCCAATTGATGATGTAGTTCTTACATGGAATGTATTGCCATGGGAAGATGGAATGAGTAGAGAAGACCTTCTTGGATTGCACATACAGCAATTGGAAAGAAGGCCTAAAGACATTGAGCTTGCAAAAGCTTGATTAAAGAATGAAAGGTTGAAAAACAAAGACAGATTTGACAAGATGCATAAGCTCAGACCGAAAGATATTGAAGAAGGTGATTGGGTATTGGTGTACGATAGTAGCCTTGAAAATCAACACTCTACAATAAGGAAGCTTGCAAAGAGATGGTTTGGTCCTTATGTTGTCAAACATGTGCATGGAAATGAAACTTACACCTTGCGTGAACTGGATAGGACAGAAATGAAAATTCCTATTGGAAGAAGAAGAATTAAATTTTTCAAAAGAAGAGGGGAAGCCGATCCATTTAATGCACAGCCAAGTGAAGAGGATGATAAAGCCAACTATATGCAAACTGACGATGAAAGTGAAAATATGGCGTGTGACCATGAGTTTTAATGCTTTACAAATGTTGTTGTGGCACATACCGGAGTATGTGTAGGATTAGAGGGGGTGGATGTAGTGCCGTGGCATGTACATAGTGTGAAATAAAAACATTTGCCTCACTCTTGACACTTCTCAACGTATGCAAGTAAAAGTAATCATGTACATATTGTGATATATGTTCAAGCGTTTACTGCGATTGCTATCATGTACATACCTATCCGCGGAGTCATGGCCCTCAATGTGTCACATTTGCGTGCTTCTCCACTTCATAAGATTCTTAATTTGGTTTGACAATGTACATAATCCAAGTGTTTCATAGTGGCACACTCATCTTGCCTATAAAGACTGATGCGGGCAAAAACTACCAAAAACAGCAGCTAACAAGCGTCGTTTACAAAATTGCATGGAAAGTGATCCAAAATGGTATATTGATGATAAAATTATGCTTATCTATGCTTTTATGCTTATGTGACTGATCCCACAAATTTAGGGATTTTTCTGACTCCGTTTGAGATTTTTCGCATCAGAAACGGCATTTTTTGGGTAAAAAATGAACTGAAAATGACCTAATTTTGGTCCAAAGTAGCAAAATGGTCCAAAAATTGACTCATCAGCTCATATTTCCGTGAGGAAGAGAGAGAGGGATGCTTTTTACAGGAAAAACCAGCAATTTTTCTCTACTGTGCAATAGCTTCCATGGTTGCCCAATCTATGTGTGTTGCAGTCCCGTCTCTTCACAATCTTGTATCTGAGCTTGTGAGGGAGTGAATTAGGGTTTCCCCTTATCAAAATGGTGTGTGGGCTTCACTATAGAAGCTCCTATATCTCTGAAAAAACAAAAATAATTTGTCGTGAAGGGGCGAGGCTACATGATATCATGAAAGAGGTTTGGGTTTTGATTGAGAATTGTGCTTGTACACTACAACAAAAAAATATTTCATCAATGCATATATCAATGCACTGCGTCGATATAAGTGTCCCTGTCACCTGT
Organism: Adiantum capillus-veneris; assembly: GCF_014529385.1. NCBI lineage: Eukaryota > Viridiplantae > Streptophyta > Polypodiopsida > Polypodiales > Pteridaceae > Adiantum > Adiantum capillus-veneris. The sequence goes on along the minus strand of NC_140935.1, from coordinate 84,123,193 downwards.
CGCTATTTGCGTCGATATCTACGTGGAAAGGCTTTATTTGCGACTCAGATATCGACGTAAATAGCGACGTAGATATCGACGACCATAACAGAAAAAAAAGTTCTTGGGCAGAGGGCAGGTAGCCTGGCCTGTGCCCAGTGAAAAGATGGACACAGCCACCACAGCCAGACTTCCTGCCCTCTGCCCAAGAAAGCGAGCTGCACCAAAATCAACCGTGCTCCCGCAGAAATTTCGGCAGAGTTCCCTTCATTTTTACATAAACTTTTCAAAAAAAAAAAATCATGTATACGCCTCCTACATGCTATCCATGTAGGATCTCACATGAGATTTAAGGCCAATGACCATAATGAACTATAACCATAACTTAAAAGCATAACCATAACGAACCATAACCATAACTTAAAACCATAACCGACTAATATAACCAATTTGATCATAACCAGAAACAAAATTAACAATAACCATAAGCATAACCAGAAAGTTAAACATAACCATAAACAAAACCTGAACCATAACTATATATGTCTATACAAGAATAGGAGAAATGTCTATACAATGACAATGACAATAACCATGAGGGTCAAGAAAACAATAACTGTCTGAACAATAATCATAACCATATATATATGTCTATACAAAAGGAGACACAGAAGCGTGTCTGTGTCTCACAAAGCATATATATGAAATCCGGTCCACTGATGACTAGGCGTCACAACCTGCACATAGGAAAATTTAAAATTAGTATTGATATTACTTCACATATACTTACTTAATTAAATCAACTCACACATTAACGTCTCACCTCAAGCGATCAGCGAGACTGTAAGGCCGCCCAGTCTACGGGCTCTCCTGAAGCATCAAGATCATTCAATACTTCATAGATATCTCTGCGATATCCATCTGACTCCTCCTGACGTGTCGGGGCTCGATGCATTGCAATATTCTATGTTTATACAAAAATCAGAGTAATAAGAATACATGATTCATCGCATTTTAAAAAACGCCATAGTTAAGATTGGATTAGAAACTCACAAACTCATAGCGAAAGGTGTCGAAGCCTCCGCTGCCAAGATGAGATGTCCCCCTGGTCGTCTGTCGTATTTGCACGGCCTCACACTGCTGTCTGAACCGCGTGGCCACTGTCCGCTCATCCTCCCTGATCTGTAACCACGTCTCCAGCAATGTGCCTCCAGCCCTTTGAATCAGCAGGCACCCTAAATGAATGCTGGTCGAAAATGAAGCGTGGCACAATTGAGGTCAATAGTTGCTTTGCGTCTGGCCTGGAGGGGGGCATTTCATTGCCATCCGGGAGAAGTTGCTCCCGCAACAACCTGTTTAAGCCACATTAAATTAAAACGCTTTCCAAGCACGTCACCGTTGCAATCAAAAAATCTCTTTTGTAAATTACGTACCTAAACAAAGCAGTGACGCTTGCATCTGACCACCCGTACACTGACTGAAGATTCAAAAACGCCAGAAAAGTACGAAGCGTCGATATTCTGGCGCCTTCATAAATTGGTTGACGTGCCAACTTCCTCAACATGTCTTCAGGAGATAGGCGCACAACTTCTGGTGCTGCTTCGTTAGCGTTCTCCTCGCTTGTCTGGAAGAAGGCATCCATCATCTCCTCCATGCCGTCATCTTTTGTCTGTAAGTCCTTTTCTGCTTCCATCCTTGGCTCTATATTGGTTGGACCTTCACGCATAATTCTTTTTTTCTCTCTCTCTCAGATGTAGGTGCTATGTTGCGAAAATCAATGCCCGTTCCGTAGGAGTCATATCGTAGATTCTGTACTGTTTCTTTAGCGAACTCTCCGTACTTGTGCACATGCTCATTACATATCCTACGATTGCGCAGGATTTGATACTTGCAGAGCGTACACGAGCATGCAATCTTTTCCTCCATGTTAGTTGATGACGTTTCCATCTACAATGATTATGAATGTTGTTTTAATATATATACTCCTCACAATGTAAACTACCTCCCATTCTCTAGTCTTGCCCAATCTCCGTACACCTCGGTCCAGAGGTGTACGGAGATCAGGACCACCGGGTCAAAATCTCGTCTTTATTTGTCAAATCCTATATGGGTAGACACATACGTGCACTCCCAGGTTTACATGGCAATGCATGTAGCGGGCAAAAGCCCTTTGCCTCTTTTAGTTCCATAGTTTCTTCAACATCAAACGGCTATCTGTTTCTTCTATCCGTTTGACCTACGGCTTGCCATACGCGCTCTTGACATTGCTTTAAGACTACCTAATGGACTACGGATGGTTTCGGTAGGCATAGAAGCCATTTCCGAAGTCCGTTTGCAATTTTTCGTAGAAAAACGCAACCGGATTTGACCTACGGCTTGTGTATTTGGCATTTCTTCTATCCGTTTGACCTACGGCTTGCCATACACACTCTTGACATTGCCTAAAGACTACATAATTGTCTACAGATGGTTTCAGTAGGTATAGAAGCCATTTTCGAAGTCCGTTTGAATTTTTTCGTAGAAAAACGCAATCGGATTTGACTTACGGCTTGTGTATTTGGTCATTCTTCTATTCGTTTGACCTACGGCTTGCCATACGCTCTCTTGATATTACTTTAAGACTACCTAATGGAATACGGATGGTTTCGATAGGCGTAGAATCAGTTTCCTAAGTCCGTCTGCGTTTTTCCGTAGAAAACGCAATCGGATTTGACCTACGGCTTGTGTATTTGGCGTTTCTTCTATCCGTTTGACCTACGGCTTTCCATATGCGCTCTTGACATTGCCTAAAGACTACCTAATCGTCTACGGATGGTTTCAGTAGGCATAGAAGTCATTTCCGAAGTCCGTTTGCGTTTTTTCATAGAAAAATGCAACCGGATTTGAGTCTTGACCTATGGCTTGTGTATTTGGCGTTTCTACTATCCGTTTGACCTACAAATTTCCATACGCGCTCTTGTCATTTCTTTAAGACTACCTAATGAAGTACGGATGGTTTCAGTAGGCATAGAAGTCATTTCCAAAATCCATTTGCGTTTTTTCGTAGAAAAACGCAACAGGATTTGACCTACGACTTGTGTATTTGACGTTCATTCAAACCCATTGACCTATGGCTTTTCATACACGCTCTTGACATTGCTTTAAGACTACTAAATGAACTACGGATGGTTTCGGTAGGCATAGAAGCCATTTCCGAAGTCCGTTTGCGTTTTTCCGTAGAAAAACGCAACCGGATTTGACCTACGGCTTGTGTACTTGGCGTTTCTTCTATCCGTTTGACCTACGGCTTTCCATACGCGCTCTTGACATTGCTTTAAGCCTACTAAATGAACTACGGATAGTTTCGGTAGGCATAGAAGCCATTTCCGAAGTCCGTTTGCGTTTTTCCCTAGAAAAACGCAACCAGATTTGACCTACGGCTTGTGTATTTAGCGTTTCTTCTATCCGTTTGACCTACGGCTTGCCATATGCACTCTTGATATTTCTTTAAGACTACTTAATGAACTACGGATGGTTTCGGTAGGCATAGAAGCCATTTCCGAAGTCCATTTGCGTTTTTCCTTGAAAAACTCAATCGGATTTGACCTACGGCTTGTGTATTTGGCGTTTCTTCTATCCGTTTGACCTACGGCTTACCATATGCGCTCTTGATATTTTCTAAAGACTACCTAATTGTCTACGGATGGTTTCAGTAGGCATAGAAGCCATTTCCAAAGTCCGTTTGCGTTTTTTCGTAGAAAAACGCAACCAGATTTGACCTACGGATTGTGTATTTGACGTTTCTTCTGTCCGTTTAACCTACAGCTTGTCATACACGGTCTTGACATTGCCTTAAGACTACTTAATGGACTACGGATGGTTTCGGTAGGCGTAGAATCAGTTTTCGAAGTCCGTCCGCGTTTTTTCGTAGAAAAACGCAATCGGATTTGACTTACGACTTGTGTATTTGGTGTTTCTTCTATCCGTTTAACCCACGGCTTGCTATACTCGCTCTTGATATTGCATAAAGACTAGCTAATGGACTACAAATGGTTTTGGTAGGCATAGAATCAGTTTTCGAAGACCGTTTGCGTTTTTTCGTAGAAAAACGCAACCGGATTTGACCTACGGCTTGTGTATTTGACGTTTCTTCTGTCCGTTTGACCTACGGCTTGCCATGTACGCTCTTGACATTGCCTTAAGACTACCTAATGGACTACGGCTGGTTTCAGTAGGCATAGAAGCCATTTCCGAAGTCCGTTTGCGTTTTTCCATAGAAAAACGTAACCGGATTTGACCTACGACGTAGAAGCCGTTTATGAAGTCCGTTTGCGTTTTTCCGTAGAAAAACCCAATCGAACTTCAAATACGGCTTTTATTTTGGGCGTTTCTTCTATTTGTTTGACCTACGGCTTGCTATATGCCCCGGCCCAACCTTTCTTGAGAGGAAGCTTGTCTCTAAGAGCAACGACGGCACTGTTGTTGCTCCTTAGAGGACTTTCATGTGTAAAGGTGAGAGTTGAGCTTCGAATGTATTTTGAGATGGTCAAATGAAGTCATAGGCTGCATGAGTCGATCCGGGTCACTTTGGATCGATTGATAAGATGCGCCAATGACAAATGTTGGATTTCCTATGATCTACCTATCCCAGCTAGCTATTTTAGCCGTTTAGTCCACATCCAGCAGTTTAGGATTCCATAATATTTTATTTTGTCATTTTGTCATCTTTTTACTCTGACTTTGTATCAGATCCACCACATTGTAACTATCTTGTCTCATAGGTCACTTTGGCCTTTCAAAGACGTTAATATAACATTTCATTTCATTTCTCTCTTTAATTTTTAATTTCCTACACGCATACATTAATTCTCTCTCTCTCTCTCTCTCTATCTATCTATCTATCTATCTCTCTCTCTCTCTCTCTCTCTCTCTCTCTCTCTCTCTCCTACACACACACACACGATGTAGAGAGAGAGAGAGAGGGGTTGGGGAGGGGGAGAGTGACATAATACCTGCGCAGCAGGTTTCGGCCACGATTTGAGCAGGCGGAAATGGCCCCTATGCACGCGGGTTTCCCTTTTTTTTCCCAAATTTTTTACCATCGCAATGAGTGTCGATATAACCGTCGATGACTGCGTCGATATAAGCGTGGCAAATAAAGCCTTCCCACATGTATAGCGACGTTTACTGCGACGCAGATATCGATGCCTATATCGACGTGCTCTAATTCCGTCGATATATGCGTGCAAAGGCATGGCCGTCGATATATGATGCATTGATATCTTCATGTTATGTTGTAGTGGTATGAGCATTAAGGTTTCATGGCTGAAACTTTAGTGTTTTTAAATGGTCTTTTAAAGTGAAATTGAATGTGGTTTGGTGATCCCCTCATCATAATCTCGACTACGAAAACAAGCAGACTCCAAGCACGATAGGAAAGAGGGTTTGTGCCTTTGCTATCACAAACGTTCTTAGATTTTCTGTCACCCTTAGACAGAGGGTTGGTGATTCTCCACAAACGCTTTTTCACAAAGTGTTTGTGACTGTCATCACGAAGTCTCACAGCAAGAGGTTTTGCACCTTCCCAGCTAGACCGCACACTTTCCGACATTTTTGGTGAACCCCACGCGAAGCAGCTGGGGTGGGGGTTCAAAAACTTGTTTTGAAAGGTTTAATTATAAATAAGTAAAGCTATGGATTAGCAAGAGAAACAAGGCATGCATTTTGATCAAGGCACAATGCAAATGTTTCAAGCAATCGCCATGTTTATGCAACAACAACAGGCTGCAAAAAGAAGGAAGGTGTCTGCAACCAAATCCCTTCAAGCTATTGTGAAAAAAATGGACCAATCTAAAGGGAAAGATGTCCCAAAGTTTCTTCGTGGTTATGTAAATGAGATGGAGCTCCAACGGATTCCAGAGGTGGACATGAATCGTAGTTTTGAGCTTGTTGTGGTCCCCAAGATTAGAGACCATGTAAGGGGAATCAAGGAGGGGCATGGAGAAGGTTGGGAGCAATTCATGGAGGACTCTGAAAGGGTTACAAAAAGGACCTTCTTAGAATGTGTTGCAAAACCAAAAGAAGGACTTTCCATCACCAAACTGTTCAGAGAGTTTGAGAGGTGCTATGCTCAACTGTCACGAACAGAGTGGGCTACTTTGCATAGTGAAAAGACCAAATTGTTCCTTCAAGATACTCCAAGAAAATCTAGAGCTACTCCTTGAAGATAAGAATACAGAACAGGGTCTAAAGGCTGAGTGGAAAGAGGTTGAGGACACAGTCTCATTGCTTGCTAGGAGGCACATTGTAGGGATAAGATGGTGGTGAATAGTACTACCTCTCCTCCTAGCATGTCAGAGATTCCACCAAATTCTACTGTTGTGAGTCCAAAAGGTGATAATTCAATTCTTGATGAGCTTGTTAAGGGCATGCGAGAAATGAAGTTAAAGCTAACAAGGCTTGAAGATAAAGGACAACCTACGGGACAAAAATCTCAAAGCAAAGAAGGATTTTTGAACATATGCATATGGTGTGATGGAACAGACCATGGCAAAATGGATTGTGATAGCTTCAATGATGCCTTAAAAAGAGATCTTGTGTTTTTTAAGGATGGCAAGATCCATCTATGGGAGACAGGTATGCTAGTAGGAACTAACTTTGGAAAAGGAGGTATGCAAAAGTTAGTGGAGGATATGGCAACTAGTCATGCTATTTCAACAGTGGAGGCTTCTACCTATGGGGCAAAGATAGAGCTCATTCCAAAGATAGCGTTAAATTCTACTCTAGATCCTTTTGAGGAAGTTGATAGCTTGTGGACATATGCAGTAGCCTCAGTAAAAAAGGGAAAGGTAACTAAACAGGCGTTACATGAATTTCATGATTTCATATGCCATACAACAGGTTGGGATGACCCTGTGGACTCTTTATCAGTGCATGCCTATCTTGCAAAATGCTATAAAAATGAAGCAATTGTGAAAGAGAAGCGTAGATATGAGAATGGAGATGCAGGTCCTTCTACTTCAAAGAGGGTTACAAGAGCCGGAGGAAGAAAGAATCCAAGACCTTCTTATGAGGCTCCACCACATGTGCCTCCTTCTCCTGAGATTCCTATGGATAAGACATCTACTAGGAAGAAGAAGGAGCAAGGAAAAGCTAAAGCAAAAGGCCCTGCATACAAACTACAATCTGACATTGAAGCTGTCACAAACTAAAAGCAGGTATTGGAGGAAAGGATTTTGAATAGCAAAGTTGAGTTTACCGTGGGTGAGGTTCTTGGCATTGCTAAATGCGCGTTTCATGAAGAAATTATAGATATCATAAAAAGAAAGAGGAAAACTCTCACTAAGTCTATTCCTCCACAATCTGAGGGTGAAGGAAGGTCACTTAAGGCACATGGAATACATGTCCAAGAGAGTGATTGTGATGAAAGTGTGGTAGGATGCTACCAGTCTTCTTGAAGAGATGCACATGCTAGATTTGTAGATGATGATGATGATGATGAAGCCTCCTATAAAATCCACTACTCCAAAAGTCATTGGGCAAGAGCTACAACAGAAACCTTAGTCAAGGTGGGTGATCTTGAGGAGCCATATGTTGCATTGATAGATCATGGCTCTGAGATCAATCTTTTGTCCAAGAGTCTTTACATAAAGGGTAAGTGGTTGATAGACACAGACCATGGGTGGATGATTAGAGCTGTAAATAACTCATCAAGAGAGTTGTATGGGGCTTGTCCAAATGTGAAATTGAAGATTGGTAATGTGAAGGATGAGCAAAATTTCTTTGTGCAAGAAATGTCTACCTATCCTCTTATCACAGCCGTTCACATGGAAACAAGGTCTTGGATGATGGTTCTGCTTATGCTAGGGTAAAGAGCAGAGATGGGAAGTGAGCTATGCAATTTTTGACTGTGTGTGATAAGCACAAGAGGAACCGCAATAGTCTTCGTGAGTATCCTCTACCAAAAGCAAACAAAGAGTTTAAAGAGTATATGGAGACAAGGGGTTTTGGCCCCATGTATCATTGTGAAGCGGGATTGCAATGGTACAAGAAGAAAAAGATTCTTGCCTGACCCAAAGCGAGAAGAAGCTTTTTTTGTAGGTTTCCAGGGATTAACATAGCATAGGTCAGTATGTTTTATGAAGCTCGAGGATATGAAAAGAACTGCACGACAATATGTATATAGTGTACAGAAATACATGAAAGAAAATGGTTTCATAGAGGATAGTGAATGCATTTCAGGTTTCTTTCAACAAGTTTCTCATGTAGATACTACGCTTGAGCTTGAAGTTATAATGGATTCTAGCATTGAAGATGGAACCCACATTGTGGAAGTATGCTCTATGGAAATGTATGATGTGATTGAGGCTTTTAAAGATCAGAAATATTTGAATGCTAATGAAGGATTGGAAGTGCGTGTGGAGACCAAGTACAAAACGATGGCAAAGAAAGTGAGACAGTGGCCTTACCTTTACCATCAGATTGTAGGAAAAATCTAGAGCAAGCTTCTTTGCAGCCGAGTCTCAGGGATCCAAAAAGAACTAGACACAAGTTCACAATGGAATCCCTAAAAGAGATAAAAGTTGGTTGTAAGGAGTTTTGAAAAGAAGAAGAGAAGAAGATTTTCAAAGAAATTCTTTCAAGACATGGTAAGGTTTTTGCTTTCCAGCCACATGAGATAGGGTGTGTTGATCCTAATGTTGTTTTACCTATGGTGATATTCACTATCCATCATGTACCTTGGAATCTACGCCCAATTCCGCTTCCGAAAGCACATTTGCCAAATTTAATAGAACTACTCAATGAAAAGATTAGCATGGGTATCTTGGAGCCTTCTTGTGTGCCATATTCAAACAGGTGGTTCATTGTGCCTAAGAAGAATGGAGCTTTGTGATTCATACAAGATCTGAAACTTGTGGACAAGGTTACCATCACGAATGTGGGTACACAACCTATAGTGGATGAATTTACAAAGGCGTTTGCAGGGAGGTCAATTTTTACCCATTCGGAGATCTCTATTTAGGGTACAATCAATTTCAGCTAGATGTTGAGAGTAGAGATTTGACAACTATGAAAACACCTTTGGCACTGGTAAGGATGTGTACCTTACCTCAAGGAAATCTTACCCTATCAAGGAAATAATCTCTATTTGGAGTTAATGAAGTGTTGATTGTGGGGCATATGTGTGGTCCTTATGGTAGAAGGCCTTGTCCAAAAAAGATGGATGCAATCAAAAACATGAAAGAAACATGTACAACTATAAGTGAAGTTCGAAGATTTCTTGGTGCTTGTTTCTTCTATCTTATTTGGATACCACATTATGCACATGTATTAGATCCCCTTTATAGGTTGTTGAGAAAGAATCAACAGTTTTGATGGGAAGAAGAGCACACAAAAGCCATGAAAAAGCTAACAAAGCTACTTCTTTCATCGCCAACCTTTTGAGACAGTGGACACGAGTTCTACATGGATAGGATGGGCAGTAGGCCAAGATGATGATGAAGAAAAAAGGTATGTGGTGAGATTTGGAGCCAAGATTCTGAGTTCCTGCCAATGAGATTATGCACAAGTTAAAAGGGAACTATGGGGTGTGGTTACAGCACTGAGGTGTGACAAGGAGTACTTGATAGGGGCATCAGTGGTTGTGGAAACTGATTGTTTGCCTCTTCTTGGAATGATCACAAATTGTTCAACTCCTGATATTGCAATGTTGCGATGGATCCTGATTTTAAGCATATTGCAGGGAAAGACAACACAATGGCATATATGCTATCTAGGGCAAGGTATGAAGATGAACAGGACATGATTATTGAGGGAGATGATGTAGGCACAGAGTTTTACACTATTGATCATGCAAAGAGTAGTCATGCATGTTTTGTGTCTTCACATGAGTCATTTTCAGAGGAACTATATGAGAATGAATGGCTCTTGATAGGTCGCTACTTAAGTACTCTGCAGAAGTAGGATGATTGGACTGAGAAGGAATTTAAGAGCATAATAAGAAAAGCATACGGATACTTATTGAGGTATGGTTACTCATGAATGCATCCTAAAAAAAGAGTTGGAACACCATTGCAGGTAGTATGCGATAAGGTTACTCAACAACAAATCATCAAGGAGTTCCATGAAAGTTTATGGGCAAGACATCGAGGTACATGGGAAACATATGCCAAGGTAAAAGAAATGTATTTGTGGAAAGGGATGTATAAGGATGTGAGTGAGTTTAATGAGTCTTGTGTGACATGCCATTCATTACAAATGGGTTGTGGACTTTGTCACAATGTCTTTGGGACTTTGGCAAATGAGGTATTTGGTGCTTCCAAGAGAAGATTTGTCTAATCAAGTTGATGGGTGTGCATTGAGGACAACGAGTACACAATCTGTATGTAAATTTCTTCTTGCACATGTGATCTACCGCTATGGGTGTGTGGGAAAGATAACTGCAGATAGAGGAGAATTGGATGATGATGAAGCAAGGGAATTTTTTTTTAGAATGGGCATCAAATTAGCTTTAACTTGTGCTTATAACCCAGAGGGAAATGGAAAAAGTGAAAGAGAGCATCGTCCAATAATCAAAGCTTTAGCTAAGGCTTGTGAAGGTAAGCTTGGAGAGTGGCCAAGGTTACTGCCATTTGCATTGTGGGCTAATCGTCCAACACATAGTTCAGTCACTGGCTATATGCCTATTGAATTGATGTATGGTCAAAAACCTATGATGCTAATTGAAGATATAGTTCTTACATGGAATGTATTGCCATGGGAAGATGGAATGAGTAGAGAAGATGGCCTTCTTGCATTGTGCATATGGCAATTGGAAAGAAGGCTTGAAGACATTGAGCTTGCAAAAGCTTGCCTAAAGAATGCAAGGTTAAAAAACAAAGACAGATTCAACAAGATGCATAGGCTCATACCAAAAAATATTGAAGAAGGTGAGCGGGTATTGGTGTACGATAGTAGCCTTGAAAATCAACACTCTACAATAAGGAAGCTTGCAAAGAGATGGTTTGGTCCTTATGTTGTCAAACATGTGCATGGAAATGCAACTTACACCTTGCGTGAACTGGATGGGACAAAAATGAAAATTCCCATTGCAGGAAGAAGAATTAAATTTTTCAAAAGAGGAGGGGATGTTGATCCATTTGATGCACAACCAAGTGAAGAGGATGATGAATCCAACTATATGCAAACTGACGATCAAAGTGAAAATATGGCATCTGACCATGAGTTTTAATGCTTTACAAATGTTGTTGTGGCACATACCGGAGGATGTGCAAGTTCAGAGGGGGTGGGTGTCGTGCTGTGGCATGTACATAGTGTGAAATAAAAAAATTCACCTCACTCTTGACACTTCTCAATGTATGCAAATAAAAGCAATCATGTACATATTGCACTACTAGCCATAGGGGGGGTTTGCGAGGGACTAATAATTGACGGGCGTCGTTTAACCGATGACGAACGCGTCGCATAGATGAGGTTTCAATCGTATAAGCAAGGATATTTTTTTTAAAAAAATCGGCCGTCGCATAAACAACGACTGCCATTGCATAATCGACGTCTTGAATTTGTAGCCGTGGAATAATCGACGCTTAAAATTGAACCTTGCTTAAGCGACGCAGAGAAACGAGGCTCCTAGCGACGCCTGCACACTGTCCCTTCTCTCATGCGACGAGGCATTTCTATATTATTGTTGCAAAGCCTTTGAAATGTGACTCGCGGAAAATTATACACAGTACCGAGCTCCACGGCAGCGCTACAGTAAAATACGCAAAAGAAGAGCAGGTAACCCCCCCCCCCCCCCCCGTTCTTCTTCATCACTTGCCTCTTTAGTGAAAAATGCAATACCGCAGATTTATGTAATTCAAAGGTGTGACCAAACGGGGAGGAGAGAGAGGAATTTCTGTTAACGATGGTGAGAGGGAGAGGATCTATGAATCTGGGTCTTGAAGACTGATTATGGTCTCCTAAAAATAGCTGGAATTAGGGGGTGCTATGCTAGCAGAGGGGGAGTTCAACCACTGTCTCGATGCCTGGGTTAATGGGCTCCCCTAGACTCTCACCGCAGTCGCCTTCAATTTTTTGGCCGCTATGTTGTAGCTACATTATGTGTAGCCCTAACCCCATCGCTGGGGATGATCAAAATGAGAACAAGATATGTTCAAACAAGCTTGTCAGCACTCCATGTTGAGAAAGGAGGCCTGATTAACTTACTTGGATAATAGAAGCCAAGGGGTGACGAAGTATGCTACTCAAGTTTTCCTCAATCAAGCTTGTCGATAACCCAAAGACAAGAAAGGCAAAAGCAACTAATACTGAGTCGAGAAGCCCAGATGGTGACAAAATGTGCTACTCAAAATATGCTTAAACAAGCTTGTCAACAGAAGAAAACAGGGCCTGCATGCATGGAAAATTGATCCTTCTCAGCTCAGGAAGTTTGATTAGCCATCGGACCTGCAACTACTACTGCTACCGTCACCAACCTTTATGCCCCTACCTTGGAGGCAACTGCTCAACGAGGCAATGGCTACACACACAAATGTGGGAAATCTAAAATCAGTGAACTCCTTCAACTAAGACAGGCTCAACAACAACCATACCAATGCTTAACACTAATGCTGTAGGTTTAATTTCACTCAAGTAAAAATCATACAACACTAACAGTGGTTGGATGTGCAATGGCAGCTGACCCATTCAATTTCTTATCAGACCCACTGAGAATTCTCTCAGATCTCCCTTGAAAGAGGCTTCCAAGTATCCTTTCCAAGATCTGTGCAGAATACTTCACATACTTGCTCTTAGTGCCATCTTGCTCTAACAAAGGTCCATAGTTCTGAAGGTAAGTTCTGTAAGCTGGGACTACTAATTTCACTACCTTTATACCGATCCTTTCTCGCAGCTCTGCATCCACAAGAATCCACTTCACATGCATCTGATAAAGCTCCTCAAATGCTGCATTGAATGCCTTGAGCTTGGTCTTGAGGAGTTCTCGAGCCGCGGCACGGCTATTTGTCAAGGTCCTAACCCCTGGTATATTCAGATGATGAACTATCTTTGCCCAACCCTCCTTCATATACATAGAGATATTAATCTCAGCTTGCTGTTGTTGCTCTTTAAGCCAAGACTCACCCAGAAGAACCTTGAACTCTGATGCTTGGCAATTCACAGCAAGGTACCAGAAGTTATTGCAAAGGAAGAGATGATACACAACCGAGTCCTCCTTGAAAGACTTTGCCCATTCATTGACATTTAGCACAAGTGCATTCATCACACTAAGGACCGCTTTAGAAACCAGAGTTTCTGTGATTGTCTTGTCCTGAACATTATCTTTCCAACTTCGATATATTATAAGCACCTTGGTCATGATCGTTCCATAGAAATCTCCAACCAAGTGCTTGACATATCCTATCACAAAGCTCAAAACCTTTGGCAGACTTCCATCTATGGGTGCCTTCGAGCCTCTCTGATTATCTATTTGCTACTTTAGCTCCAAAAAAATGTCATGAGCACCTTGCACTATCAACTTCAATAAACCTTTCATCCTCTGTTGAACATCCTTGCATCCTGGGCCCCCAAAGAGCCTTCCAAACAATGGTCTCAAGTTAGTCATGGCTTCAAACATGTCAAGAAGCTCGAAGAGTTTCTATGGTTCATCTGGACTGTTTACTGCTACTTCCCCAAAATGTAAAAGCTCCAATAAACCTCCACACACGACAATTTTTCCAAAGCTGCCTTCCCAATCTTCAAAGGCAAGCTTTTCAAAAACTTGACTACAAATCTGATACTCTGGCTCACAAATTGACTTAACAACTACCTCCATATGTTGTGTCCATGGCCAATGTACATTCCTAAGCTTTTCCAATCAACCTTTGAGCCAGACTTAATTTGAAGAAAATTAAGTGGTAGAGCCTTCATACTCTCTCTAAAAACTAGCACGCGAGTTTCAATGAAAATTTCCATACTTCTATGGGTCCTTCCATTGGAGACCAGCTTTGCATGATTAGGTGCAAGCTCTTCAAATTCTGTGATTGACGCTTTTTGTCGCTCCTAGAATCAGATTTCCTTAACACTTCAGTACAAAGAGGAGGGACTAGCAAGCTATCAACAGAAAGGATTCTCTCAAATTCACCCTCCAGCCTGTCTAGGGACACGGAGTGAAGTCCTCCATCAAGCTTAGCCCAATCTCCGCTGGACTAACACGCTTGCAGAAGCTTGAGATGAGATGAAATTCTTTTCATGGGTGCATCTTGAAGGACCTCATTATAATCTAAAAAATCAACTAATTTCTTAAGCCATTCAATGGCCATAGGGCAATTTTGAGACAGAAAGCAGATAGCCTCCTCAAGGCGGGAGATGAGACTAATGTAGCCGATGAGATCATGCTGGGGATCACATAAGAGAGAGTGCTCGAGGTCATGCATGGCATCAAAGACTTTCAGCACGGCAGATGCGGGGGCAACAGCTTTGTCAATGACACCAGAGATGTTGTAAAACCCTCCTCTGAAGGCCCCACTCTCGTCGGCGAGAGTGGTCTACTTTTTAATTGCACAAAGTTGTACAATGCTTATGCAATGGACTGATGCAACCTGGGACCTGTCGATGACGACGACGGTGATGACGATGACGACTTTAGGGCTAAAATCTGTTGTCTTCTAACTGTTGAAATTCTGCAAATCTTTGGGCTCTTTCGGGTGGCTAAAAATGACTGTTTTGCTGCGTTTTTATGGCTGAAAATGGGGGTTCTCTGCAATGCTTCAAGGGGTTGATCTGGTACTGTGTCTAATGTTGAAAAGGCTACTGCAAGTGCTTTATCAATGGCTGATCTGGGGTAATCCCTTCAGGGGTGAGAGAGAAGGGAGTAGCGATGGCTGGGGTAATCCTTTCAGGGTTGAGAGAGAAGGGAGTAGCAATGGCTGGTCTCGCTCCATAGCACAGAAAACGCAGCTTGAGAGGTGAAAACGCTGCTGTTTATAGAAAACACAGCCACCAAGGGGGAGCGATCTCAGTTTCGTTACGGAAGCAATCAGCAGGGGATCGTCGGCTTGGGAGAAGAACCTCAACGTCTGGTACCATGTGAGAGTAGGCAGCGAAAGCGAAAGCGAAAGCGCTGCCAACAACAGCATATAGCTCAGGTTGAGTCCTTTCCAAGAATACATCCAGGTCTGCTTCATTTTGTCCACATCTGCCATATGGTTATAAGCTCGTGCTGCATTCGACCACAAACCATCAAATCTCTCATGTAGCTTACTCTTGCATTGAATTTGTTATTGAGCGTGTTTTTCTTTTAGTTTTGCTACCTGATCTTGCATTTGATTCATAACCTTTTGAAGCATTTGTAGCATTTTTGTTTGATCTATTTTGTTGTAGTCCACTCCATTCATGGCTGCTTCGACCTCATCTATAGATTCTTGATCTATTAATATTTTTACTTGCATTGATGTTACATGCATATACGATGTTTGTGTTAGTTTGACATATGGTTTGTTTTAAATATACAGATACGATGAGTGACCAGGGTCATAGAGTGAAGTTGACGTTCATCAAGACTTTGCTACATACCAAGTGACTATCAGGAGAGGCTTTGACGGAGGCTATGTCAGATTATATGGAGATGGATGACACCAGTTTAGACAGCTCCATCGAGTTTCTTGGGTGATTCAGTTTGCCCGTACGTCCTGGAGAGAGTACATCCTCCCAGCCACACATAGGAGTGGAGACTTCCTCTCATGCAGATCAGACCATAGCACATCGGTAATCTTCTCGATTGATAAAGTAGTAATGTCATTCTTTTTTTTAATATAGAAATCTTAATATATGTATTCCCTTGATGTCTTTGTTTGCTTAGGACTCCTATTCTGGGTACATCACATCATGAGAGTCAGCGGCTTACTCCTAATGTACCTCCTAGTACTCAGTTGACACCTGATTCACAAGCTAGTGGCCGTCAGTCTCAGAGGTATATCTATTATGGTGATTATGAATTAAATATCGAGTAGTTTTTAAGAACTCTCATCTAGTCTGCCGTATGTTTATTTTGCATGTAGGCATCACCGGCAGAGTAGCACGCCACTAGGCCGATCGACTCGTGAGACACCGCCTCAGCCGCCAGCTCCCCCATCAGTGCCTCCACCTCCACCAATGCACCCGTGCATTGGCAGCTTGGGTGTCACATGCGACATCTTTCCTGACGGGGCTATCCTCCAGCTCGGAGCCGCCAACTCGGAGCCGGCATCGCCCTCAAACGTCGGATGGGAGACCTCTGCTCGTCTTACCTAAAGCAAGTTCATATACCATGGGAGTAAGTATTAATTAACATAAAAAATATAAATTTTAGTTTGTTAGTTGAATTACTAATCGGATTTATTTTGCACTGTAGAGATCAGCATGAGGATGACAAGAAATATGTTCTCAACACACTAGAGACGAAGTATGGGACATGATGGAGTCTCATATGGATGGTCAAGCAAATGTGCAAACTCATGGGTCATCGACGCGACGCAGCACAGTAAGTAGAAAGAAAGAAATATTTTTAACATCTCTCTCTCTCTCTCTCTCTCTCTGATTCTTTGGGCCTCACCGGAATGGATCCACTTGAAGAAGACCCTGCACAGGACACAGAAGCCGCCAATGTCTCACCTGTTTGCAAGCCGCGAGCAAAGGCAACCTTCATGCTCACGAATAAGCGGATGGCGCAGATGGAGAGGGAAATGAAGGAATGGAAAAGGAGATGGAAGGAGGGTGGAAGGAGAAGGCCAACCTCCTTCAGATGGTCTTCAATGAAGGCGCACAATGGAAGAAGGAGAAAGAGAGCCTTAACGCAGAAATACAGACACTTAAAGAAGAAGTATCAGCCCTCAAACAAGAGAACCCAAACGCAAAGATACGGGTACTCAAAAAAGAAGTCTCAGCCCTTAAATAGGAGCTTGCTGATAGAGTAAGCAATGGACTAGAGGAAGGCGAATTTCAACCCTCGGTAATTGATGAAATCAAGGAAATTAAGGAACAGGTAAGGTTGATCACAGAGGAAGAGAAGCTGAGTGTGGCAAAGACATCTTCGTGGGCGGAGATGATAACAAGGACACAGAAAAAGGCGGACGAGGCTGAAAAATGGATCGAGGTCGCCAAGAAAGGGAAAGGTCAAGAAACTCCTTGTACACAGACGCTTATTAACATGACTCTCGAAGAGGAACAAAGAAGGCGGATGTGTTCACTGCATGTGAGAGTGACTGGTTTTAAGGACATAAACAACGTGGAGAAAGAGGTCGCAAGCCTTACATCCATGATGGGGATGGAAAAGCCTTTGCACACAAAGGCATGGAGGGTAGGTAAGAAAAATGATGGTGTGGGAGAGTCTTCAAAGGGGAGAGCTCTCATAATACGCTCCCCCTCGTCGGAAGAGAAGAAGGAATTCTTGAGGAAGAGGCCTACTCTCAAAAAGACAGGTTATTTTCCTCGGTGATGACCTGACCCTGTCACAGCTCGCACATATGAGAGAGGTAATGCCAGAGATTACAGCGGCAAGGGAGAAGGGAAAGATAGCCTTCTACAGAGATGGACGGGTGGTGATTTTAGAGCGGCGTACTGCATGACGGTGCGAGACCTATGGGACCACACTGAAGATGGCTACTTGGAACTGTAATGGGTCTATGAGGTTGGATGTGGGTGCATTTGAGGAGAGTTTCAAAGACAAGGATATTGTGTTCTTCTCAGAGACTCATCAGGCCCCTGGACAGGTAATGCCACATGTGGTGGGATACAGATGGGAAACAGCTCACAGGACAAATGCGAGATCTGAGCACGGGAGTAGAGGTTCAGGAGGAGTAGCAGTGCTATTCAGAGAGGAACTACAACCATTACTGCGTATTGTACGAAGAGATGATCATACTAGATATATGTGGGTGAGACTGAGACCTGACACAGGTCGATTCCTATATATTGCCATATGTTACTTCCCTCCCAGTACATCAATGTATGCCGCATCCAGAGGGCAGTCGCCTTTCTCTATCCTAGATGATGACATTTGGGAGTTTTCAAGGGATGGTGATATCATTATCCTAGGGGACTTCAATGCTCGAACGGGCAACTCGCAGACAGTCTTCTACGACACCTCACATGAGGTGCTTCGAGAGTTGGATGCGGGTGAGTTGGGGCTTGACAGATGGGAGAGTGTGAGCAAACGGAGTATGGGAGATACCTCATGGAAATGATGACCACACATGGATTAGCCATACTTAATGGCTTATAGCGATTTCCTGGAGCAGCCGGTTTCACATGCTTTCCACATAGACATGGGGCCAGTACATTAGATTATGTTATGACACAACCGAGCTTTTTCCCCTGCATTCAGGATTTCACAGTGGGAGCCAGGCTAGTGGGCATAGCAGTAGATCATGCTCTATTGACACTATCCGTTAAATTTCAGTATAGTACAACCCAGACAACACCAAGAGGCAGGCCACACACCCGCTATACATTTACACCAGACTGATTTCGTTTATACAAAGGAGATCTGGGACCGTCTATTGGAAGGCACAGCTGGCAGAAATGGTACAAGCCTCTCAGTGGAGGAGTGCACCGATATACTGACTGAGACACTGCATGGGGCTGCATCAGTGGCATATCCACGCACTCAGCTGGGTAAGAGACGACATGCTGGGAGCATGCCACAGAATAGTTGGTATGATGAAGAATGCAGAGAGATGAGGGCACAGCTTCAGAGGGATCTTCTGCTAGGAGTCATCACTTACAAACAGTCTCGGATTGCTTTCCGACACCTTGTGCGACGGAAGAAGCGAGCTTACCTAGCTCAGATGGAGCGAGACTTATATCAAATGTTCTTGAGTAGGAACTCCGGAGAGGCATGGCGACTCTTCCATGACCACTCTCCTCCCCGAGTGATTACTTCACCTAATGTGTGGGGCCAATATGCAACATCATTATATACGGTTCCGGGACAGGAACCCCTTCTAGACCCTACCAAGCCTTGCCCATCTACAAGCACTTTCTTTATGCCTGAGATGGTACGAAGGGCCATCGAAAGGATGAGGACCGGGAAGGCATATGATCATGACGGTCTAGTTGCGGAGCACTTGATACATGCCAAGGATATGCTGATGAAGGTTCTCGCAGTGTTGTTCAATCGTGCCATGTGTGAGGTATTACCTCAGACTTGGAGGTTGTCTAATATAGTGCCCATCTTCAAGGCTGGTGACCCTACAGAGCCTGGGAATTACCGCACTATTATGGTTGGACACACATTGGCACGACTGTATGCATCTATTCTAGAGCAACACCTGAGTAGCTGGGCAGAGGGCAAGGGTGTACGAGCAAAGGGTCAGGCCGGCTTCAGGAGGGGTTTCTCCACTCTTGATCATATTCTGACACTCAGGGCCATCATTGAGGATGGCAGAGCACATGGGAGACGGATCTATTGTAGCTTTGTGGATTTTCGCAAAGCATTTGACATGGTACCAAGGGCTCGATTGATGCGCAGACTGCAAGAGATGGGGGTGCCCATAGAGATAATTTGGGGGATAATGGCTTTGTACAAATCAGTGGTGGGACATGTACGCACTCTAGAAGGGGTATCTGATTTAGTTCACTCTACTATTGGAGTGAAACAAGGTTGCCCATTGTCTCCTACTCTATTCGGTATGTATGTGGATGATGTGTCTGATTACATTGACAGAAAGGGTGACAGGGGTGCCCAGCTGGCAGGGACGTGGATCCCATTGTTTCTTTATGCTGATGATATTGTACTGATATCTGACTCACCAGAAGGTATGCAACGACATCTGGACGCACTACGCAATTTTGCAGAAGATAGTGGCCTGGGTGTAAACCTAGTTAAAACAAAGGTTATGGTGTTTAACACCACACCGCAACGGGTCAGGAGATCAGTACCTACTTTCAAATATGTTCAGGAGATTGTGGACTATACAGATGCAGACACTTACCTGGGGGTAGTCTTCACGGGGCCGAGATTTTCTTTGAGAAGAGCAGCAGAGACTAGACTAACTAGAGCCGGTGCGGCTCTGGGAGGAATGGAGAGGATGTGTTCACAAGTTCAGTTCCAGGAACCTAGGACAAAGTTATGGCTCTTTGATACTTTGGTAGCCTCTACTATGTTATATGGGGTGCAAGTTTGGGGACCTTCTATAGGCCAGGATGGGTGGAGGCGAATGGAGAAGCCCCTGCTATCTATGATCTCTCGGCTGATTAGAGCCAAGGTTTCTATACCGCATGATATCATTCGAGCGGAATTAGCTGCCCCCCCTATGGAGATTGAGGCGCTCACAAGATCAGTCTCCTTTGTACACAATCTATGGGATACTACCAGAGACAGATATGCAAGGGTGGCTCTAGAGTCCTCCAAACAATTAGCTTTTAATGGGGACACATCATGCTGGTATGCTCAGATGACATCATGGTTTCAAACACATGGTTTCACCATGGATAGGTTGCCTCCTTTTCAATACTCTCTTCAGGAACCCTTGAGGTCTCTGACATGGGTAGAGATTAATAGACTCATCCGTCAGGATTTGATCCAGCTGGACACGAGAAGGACATGGATAGAGCCGTTACAATAGTTGGGCACAAAAATGGCTTTCTATAGAGATAATCTTCTCCACCTCACGGGGGATGGGTTTGTGATTCGACCTAGCTATATGGACACGCATCTTTCGCATGGTTTGTGTTGTGCCATTGGCCAGATATGCATGTCCTCACACCAGCTCGAGATTGAGATTGGCAGATTCAGAGGGACACCGGCAGATAACAGAATATGCCGCTTATGCCATGTAGAGCCAGAGACAGAAGTACATTACATATGTCATTGCACAGTATACTATGAGATACGAGGTCATTTTCACTGTCTATTCAGAGAAGGTTTTGGGCCTCTATCTAGGGTCATGAGTTACGAGGATCAAAGATGTCTTGGGATTTATCTACTTGAGTTACACAAGCATAGAGGAACCTTACTGAGGAGAGGTGAAGAGAGACATCCCCAGAGACAGATCACAGATTTCTTTACACTAGATACTATACACCCAGAAGAACAAACAGAGGAGCAACCAGCGACAGTGGAGAGGTCTACCCACACTACTGGCATTCTCATAGACCGAGCATTGGGAGATCTAGACGACCCCAAGGGAGGAGAGGAGCTACACAATTTCAAAGCAGGCTACGGCAAAGGATTCAAGCCATACTCTTTCGTCGTCCAGAGTGCAGATGAAGATGGATCTCTACTCCCCTCCCATTTTGTCTTCACATTGTACTGCTTAGTTTAGGATCCCGCAGTATTTATATTTTGTTATCCTAGTTTAATTTATTTTGTTAATCTGACTTTGTATCAGATACACCGCATTGTAACTTTCTAGTCTCATAGGTCACTTTGGCCTTTTGAAGACGTTAATATAACATTTCATTTCTCTCTCTCTCTCTCTCTCTCTCTCTCTCTCTCTCTCTCTCTCTCTCTCTCTCTCTCTCTCTCGTCTCTTGACTCTCGATCTGTCAAGGTGGAAATCGGTCGGAGCTGCTCTCTGAGTAGGTGTAGCGTATAGTAGAGGCAGGTTGTAGGCAACTCTCGCAAGGGTGCACCATGCACTATTGGGGTGCATGATTTTTCCTCTCTTCTATCATGCTCGCCGCTTGGGACCATATGAGACAAATCAAATGTACATGGTGTCTAGCCAAATGAGCATCCTCAACGCTTCCTGCTGTCCTAGAATTTTTGTGTGTTGATGCAGAAGGTCTAGAAAAGCTGCATTTGTTGCAGCAGCCACTCCTCTTAGATCAAAATCTTTATCTTCCCAATGCTCAGGTCCTTGAACTATGGCACCTCCTCCAAAGATGCTGCAAGTGCTTCTTCAGTTCATTTTTCCTCACTTGTTTCACAAGAAAGTCCACAGCTCCCTTTGACAAGCATTTGAAAATGGAATTCATGGAGTCATGAGAGGACATCATGATAACCGGAATGTTCTTGAGGGCCCCATGGTTCATAATTCACCCCAATAGACCTATGCCTGATAAACAGGGCATCACGACCTCCGTCAGAACAAGATCGAATTGGTTTTTCTGGTCCATCAAAAGCTCCCATGCTAGTAACCCAATGGAGGCACGTGTAACTTCATAGCTGCAATCGCGTAGGAGAGCACCAACTCGATCAAGCTGAATGCATGGAACTAATGCAAGTCTAGGCTATGTCGGCCATGAAGAAGGGGATGACGACACCATCCTAAGGGCTGAAATCTGCAATCTCGTATCTGCTGTCCAAAAACCCTATGTGCTGAAATCTACGACTATGTCCAAAAACGCTATTCTGGGATTGTTCTGTAGGTCTTTGACGCTGAAAATCTACAGGTTTAGGGCTGAAAACTGAGGTTTCTTGGGGCTGAATGTGCTACTCTTTAGGGGCTCAATCTGCTGGTCTTTCATTGCTGAAAAACGCCATGCTCAAAACTGTCAAAAACGCTAGGTGATGGGTCTCCAAAAACGCTAGGTTGCTGAGCTTCTTCTGTCGATGGTCGCTGAGCTTCTGCTCCAGGTGAACCTTGCGGTCTCCTATCCCCCACATGAGAGGGGAGAGCTGGAGCATGCAACACGCAGCGACCTACAAGTTTCTACCTTCGAATTGCCCGAGAAGGGGATTGTGGAAATCCATGGCAATAAGCTATTCGTATGCGAAGAATTGAGAGGAGATGTGGCAAACCTGTAATGTGGCATTGTGGTCGTGATGCTTGATTGTGAAGTGAAGATAAAGGATGTGAGCCTGGCAGGGTCTACTGATATGCGTATAACCTACGGTATACCGCTAAGTTGGGGTGTGTGCATGAGGCCGAACCCCTCAGCAAATGGTGCTCACAGTATGGCTGCGAACAGCTTGGACCAGATGGCGGTCGGGAAAACAGGAAGGTCAGCAACAAGCCTACTGGCTTGGAGCACACATCGGAAGGATGATTGTGGGATTACCCGGAAAAGGTGGTCATCAAGGTGTGACTAGGGTTATGAATTGACAGTGGTGCAAGGTCATTGGGTCATGAAGGAGGTCATGGAGACCTGATTGGGAATGTCCCTGAAGGGGCCTTATAGACTAGTTTACACGATCCATAAGCTAGCTGAGGCAAACCCAGTGGGATTAATCGCCGCGTGGTTCGGTGATGGGTGTTAAAAAATGCGACTGCCCAAGTCTTGTGTGGCAAGTAGGGCTGCTTGGGGTTGTGGATAGTGACCTACTGGAGGTGAAGATATGCATATGGGACCCGAGATAAGGTTACCCATGCGGGGATGCATTTGTTTACAGAATGACCCGAATGTACGGAGGTACTGAGCTGACAACACGCTGGAATATACTTGGCCGATGCGGGATTAAGCCCGAAGGGTTAGAGCCGTTTGCTGGTTCTGACAGACGGAATGTAGCAAGATGAGTGCTGGCATAAATGCAGGCCACAGACGGCCGTTGGATCCCACCGTGACAAGGCAGGTTGCAAGAGGATGCGGAGCGAGTCAGGTGGACTCAAAATCATACCAGGCAGCCAAGGACTAGATCGCATAATCGGGGATGTACCACAACTAGGAGGTATTGGGCTGAGTAAGAGGGCCAGCAAACAACTAAGGTGCAGGGTGAGATATGCAGGTACGAGAAGAACAACAATGCTGGGGCAAGTTATGTATGGCCGATGTGTTTCCCCTCGAAGAGACGGGCGAGCCACAGAGTGCGAATGCAACACGACTACGCATTGCAAGAGGGCGGGCTCCGATCAGCACCAGCCCACCTTTCATTCGGGGAGCTGTGCTGTGTGAGTGATTAGGCACATGCTATTATACCTTAACCGATACTAGCCCGAATGGGGGTTATTCGACACCGGGCAGCGGGCTGTATTCCAGGCCATTCTGGATGAAATTATTAGCAAGCCTACGGGCGTGGGGTCCCCAAGTAAGTAGTGGGGGCACACTGATGACGGTTATGCTACTGGTACGGTTGGCACTTCATGGAGGTTACAGTCAAGGGAGATGCAAAGGGAGGAATTCCAATGGAGAGAATCTTGAGGCGGATTCTCTTTGGAGATTAGGAGCTTGGTGTGGTCAAGCTTGGTCGACGAGGCGGTTGCGGCTTCCTTGGTGAGAGGAGCTTTGAGCTCAGTGGAGCTCGATAGAGAAGTGCTCGGCGGAGGAGAGCTTGACATTCGAGTGCTTGGATGCTATTGTGGCAGAGTCTTGCATTGGAGCTTGCATTGAGAGGACATTGCATCACACAGAGTGGAGCAGGAGCAGATTCAAGACTATGTGCAACTCGTTTTTTGCCATTTTTGGGCTCTAAAACGCAGTTTTTTGCGTAGCTCCATCATACAGAATCAGATCTACATGATCCAGGAGTCTACGTCAGGGTTTTGGCACGCTCCGGAAGCGATGGCGATGTCTACTTGCTGAAATTCTTCTTTGAATTATAGCAGGTACAACAGCAGGTTTGTTTGTGCCCTTTCAGGTCCCAAAAACACTGTTTTTGGTATATCTCACACACACGGAGTATTTTCTGCAGCAACCAGCAGATTCATAGGTGTACACAGGTTTTTGGATATGCATTTTTCCAGAGAGCCACTCATGCAAGAGTGAGCTATGTTGCCATGGTCTTGGCGTTTTATGTATGCCATATATGGATTTGTGTATTTATTTATGGCTGAGATTATTTGACATTTGGCTCAATTTATAGAAGAAACTCTGTTGGATTTTATTCAGGTTCTCGCCATAGCTTCTACGTATTTGCAGGTTGCTCTTTGACAATTTAGTGGTTGAGTTTACTCCCACCTTGATAGGTGATTTTCAGCCATCATTTGGTTGGAGTTTGGAGTCACTTGTGTATGCCCTTGTGTGCCGTATTTCGCATTGCGCATAGCGATAGATCTTGCAAGGTTTTGCGAAATGTTGCTAAATCTTGCAAGGTTTTGCAAAATCTGGCAGACATTTGGTCATCGATTGGAAGGTATTTTGGCAGCAATCATCACTCACATGTATGTCATTTGAGGTGTCGTTGAGTGGTACTCAGGCAAGAGCGGGTATGCTCATATGTATGACTTTGTAAGGTGATTCCGGTAAAGTTTATTCCCGGATTGGCCATTGTGGCATATATTATTGTCTCTTTGAGGTTTACTGTTGAGACTTTGCTCCAGTTACATAGGAGACTCTACAAAAATTTTGTCAGATATTTATGCGCGATTGAGTCATATTGACTTGTGATTTTGTACAAGGTTTTGCACGATTATTGGTGCAATTTTCATCAGTTTTTGAGTCATATTTTCAGACTTTTGTTGATGCGACTCGAGCCAGTTTAGGGCCGATTTGGTTGACATTTGCTAGTCATTGTTGGTTGCTCTTTTGCGAGCATTATGGCTGATTTTTCATTTGACTTCCAGCGTTATGGTCTGACAGAGTTTGATGGTGCAGATTTTTTTGCTTGGAAGGAGCATATGCTTGTTGCATTTGCGGATTTGGGGCAGGATAAACCCTTGCGTGGTTTATCGGCGAAGCCCAAGTCTATGTGTGATGATGATTGGCAGGATATTGATGAGTTAGCAATGTCTACGATTCGTTTGCATCTGGTTGAGTCTGTTTACTGGCAGGTCTCAAGGGAGACTACAACTCATGCTTTATGGCATAGTTTACATGCTATGTATGTGACATCCATGTCTACAGGGGAGTGGGCAGCCTGCTCGGTTAAAGCAGACAGTAGGGACAAGGCTACAATTTTGCTCAAATCGAACATACTCGATGAGGACATCGTGCTCTCTCGTAGGTGGGAAGAGTGTTACGGGTCTCTATGAATAGGCGGGTTCCGAGACCCTCCACAGTCACTCGTCCTCTTGAGTCAACTTCGTGAGACGCGACCTCGAGGGCCCTTGGCCGACAAGAGGTCTCTACCTTGGGTGATCACCCTTGCGGAGGGAAGCTATACAAGCCACACTCAAGAAGGGAAGCTATACAAGCAGTAGAAAAACGCAAATTCAGCAGTATAAAAACGCAGTAGATCAACATTTTTAACAGCCCCAAATCAGCCCTAGTTGGTTGCAGAAGATCTCCATTTTCAGCCCTCGAAAACGCAGCCAAAACAATCATTTTCAGCCACTGAAACAGTCCCGAAATTCAGTAGATAGAAGACCACAAATTTCAGTCCTAAAGTCGTCGTCGTCATCACCGTCGTCGTCACCGGCATAGTCCCAAGTTGCATCAGTCCATTGCATCCGCATTGTACCACTTTGTGCAATCAATAGTAGACCACTCTCGCCGACGAGAGTGGGGCCTTCGGAGGAGGGTTTTACAACGTTTCTGGTGTTGTATTTCTCTTCTCTCTCTATCTCTCAGTCTCTACACTTGCACGCACAATGTCCATTCACTTTGTTTGTGATCATAGCACTTTCGATTAAGAACGGAAGGCTCTCCCTTCCATAAGAACTAAAAGGAACCTTGAGCACAGTTCGGAGCAGTCATCTTGAGCAAATCGTAAACAATCATATGTTATGGACTTGCCGACAATGTCGACGAAGATCAGGACGACAACGAGACTGACTGGAATCTGAAAAACGCTATGGCTGAAATCTATGAATCTTTATCCACTTAATTTTGACTCTATGTCGATGACGACGATGGGCTGAAAACGCAGATACTGAAATGTACGTTTTTTGGGTTGAACCTGCAAACGCTCGTGGATCTGACCATGCGGTGAGGAACTGTTGCAGGAAGGTGAGGTCTGCGAGGTTCGATGATTCTACGGCGGAGTCTGATTGCTGAAAACTGAAAACGTTGGTCTAGATCTGGGTTTCGTCGCGGTAGATCTACAAAATGCTGGATGGTTATGCTGATGCAAAAACGCTAGGGCTGATATGCTATCTTGCTGTGGAATCTGCTAATGCTAGGGCTGATCTCTCTTCTGCTGTTGTCGGGACCGATCTGCTAATGCTAGGGCTGAAAACGCAGATACTGAAATGTACGTTTTTTGGGTTGAACCTGCAAACGCTCGTGGATCTGACCATGCGGTGAGGAACTGTTGCAGAAAGGTGAGGTCTGCGAGGTTCGATGATTCTACGGCGGAGTCTGATTGCTGAAAACTGAAAACGTTGGTCTAGATCTGGGTTTCGTCGCGGTAGATCTACAAAATGCTGGATGGTTATGCTGATGCAAAAACGCTAGGGCTGATATGCTATCTTGCTGTGGAATCTGCTAATGCTAGGGCTGATCTCTCTTCTGCTGTTGTCGGGACCGATCTGCAGTGCAAAAATGCCAGGGCTGATCTGTCATGCAAAATGCTAGGATTTTCAGATGGGCTTCACTGTCGGTGGCAGCGTCCTTGTATCTTGAGCAGCGGCGTGTTTTGATTACCTTGCACATAGCTACAAAAAGAAAAATGAGTCTGAAGGGAATCGAACCCTGACACTAGCCATATGAGGCTATCACCATGAGACTCCCCACCACCCACCCTTATTAGTAAGATTTCAAAAGAATAAAAATCATTACTTAACAAAATGAATTACTGCGAGATTAAATCTTACCTAATATAGGTTGATTTGTGAGTTGATACGCACGGCTAATAGTCCTCATCGTCATCTTTGAGATTAACCGTCAATAAAATCTCATCTTCATTATCTTTGTTTACTTCTTCAAACTCCTCTACCGTTAAATCTGTGTTGACGTTCATTTCCTCCGTGTGCTCGACATCCACTATTTCTTCCTCTTCGGTGTCTGTAGTGTCAGAGTACGGATGGTTGTCGTTCTCATCATCATCTACAATGTCATCGTGATCGGCAAGGAAAATTCTACACGTCTCTAACATGGATGTGTCTAGATTCGAAGATGTTACCAATTCATCCTGATTTGCTTCCTCAGGGTCAACGCTATCAAAAAACTGACGACCTCTAGGTTGGACATGCACAACTTGCCACCATGGATGAGAATCTGGGTTCTTGTAAAAGAACGCTTGCTCAACATGAGTTGACAAAATGTAAGGCTTTCTTGTTGCACGCATTAACTTTGAGGAGTCGACGGACCAAAATTTAGACGGTTCTCTTCTCATTGTGACACTATTGCCTTTATACTCGGCACGAAACCAATCCACCTTCAGAATCACCTGTCAAAATGCACGAATCAAAACTTTAGAACTATGTATAACTTCAAGAAATCTACATGTCATTGTTGTATGAAGAGGAATTTCATTCACCTGTTTGAAGATCCGATACGATATTTCATAAATGCCAACTATGGTTCCCACATAACCCAGTTCACTATCAACAAGATTTGTGTCTCTTGAACTTGTACGTGATAATTGCTTGAAAGAGGCAACAACGGAAGAATCTTGAGTTAGATGTAAGTCGTCAATAGCTTTTATTCGAAGATGTTGACCATAAGCCCACATGTTTGGATACATTCGAGCCTAGATCAATATATAAATGATATAAGAAAAAAAGGAATATTGTTTGTTTAGTTTAAAGTTTTCAAAACCCAAAAGTTACCTTTCTTTCACATCCGATCATAAACTCTCTCTGTTCCCTTGAGATTGTCTCATGATCTCTATCCGCCCGTTGCATACGGGTGTATAACCAATCCATGAAAGTAGGTATGTCTTTGATGTTATTTACGTTGGTTTGACATCTGGATCTCCTGTTTTTACGTCTGCCAACTCGTTGGTTCGCAAGTTTCTCCTCATACTCCTCAACAAATTGTTTCATGCATTCTCTATTATAGACAATGAAAGTAGAAATATCCAAACTATCTTGGATCTTAATTCAAAAAGGGACTCCCTTACCAGACAATACCTCGTCTGACATGGTAGAAGAAGACGCATTTGTCTATACGCGTGGAGCTTCAAAATCGGTTTGCTCAAGATATTCACAAACGTAATACATGCATTCTTCAAGCATCCATCCTTCCGCCATAGAACCCTCTGGTCTTGCTTTTTGACGTACATAACCTTTCAGTACTCCCATAAATCTCTCGGCCCAAAACATCCATCGAGTAGAAACAACACCAGCAAGCTCTATCTCGTCCACTAGATGGATTAGCAGATGAACTTGGATATCAAAAAGGAGGTTGGAAGTTCCTTCTCCATTAACCAAAGAAGCTCTATACATTCACGCTTCTTTTGTGGAATTAACCCTTTGTCAATTTCTTTAAATGTAATCCATCTATCAATAAAAGAAAGAAGAAATTAAAGTTATATTTGAATTAATAACTTATCAAATAAAATTTTACACTAAAATTTAATGAGCGATAAATACCTTGCAAGCGATCCAAAGCGATATATTACGTCTCGGACTCGTTGGGTAGTACATCCATCAATAACAAGGGGTAGAACATGTTGTATACATGATTAGTCCAATCAACAAAACATGCAAGAAAATAAATACTTACGAAGATTGATAAAACATTACCTTCACAAAATTGCGCCAATCATGTGTTTTTAAACCAGACAAGCTCTTGTCATCTAAAGTAAACATGTTTCGACAAGATGCTCCAAATCCTGTAGACGTACGAATCAATTGAATCCTCTTGTTGATAGTCTGCACCTCTTCTGCGTTGAGTACCCATGGGGCAGGCTCATAGGTTGTGTCAAGTCCAGTTTCATCAGAAAGTGGCCATAGATTAGGCTTTGAATTTCAATCCTTTAAGTCAGTTCTTGCTGCCACTGTGTCTTTCAAGCCAACAAGGTGTTGCCATAACGAATGACCAATGTTCTTAAATATATGCATAGGATCAAGAAGATGACATATCTTCAAATCTTTCCAATATTCCAAAGTGTACCATATCAAAGGACTTTGAGCCAGAGAACGTTTTCCTCTGGCTCGCACCTTCACAGTGCCATCATCATCACCGCTTATGATCTCCGACTCCGGATCGATAGCGGGCCCAACAGTCCACTTTAGATACCAATCCTTTGGTGTGTTTGGTATTGGACATTTTCCTTCTTCTACCTTCCCGTTGAAATGTATGGCTTGACTTCTATTTCGTAGATGATGCTCTTCAGGTAAAAATGGTCTGTGTCAAAGATATATATTTTTGTTGAGGTTTTTGCTATAAGTTGATCTCAACCAATCACCACACACATGACAAGCTTTATAGCCCTTGGTACATATTCCTACATGAAAAACATAACAAAGATTATTAGCACAATAAATATACAAAAAACATATGAGAAAATGTATATATCTAAACCATTTACCTGAGCAAAAACCATATCTTGGAAAGTCGTGGATAGTCCATGCTAAAATCCCACGAACAATGAACTGCCTTTCACCAATGCTTCTTGATATATCCACGACATCAATCCCTCTCCACAAATCTTGAAGATCGTCAATGAGAGGAGCCAAATATACATTCAGGTCTTTAACTTGTCGCTTTCTTGGGATTAAGAGTGAGAGAATTAAATGCTCTTTCTTAATACTAAGATATGGGGGTAGATTATAGTTAATAACTACCACCGGCCATGTAGACCATTTACGTGATTTTATAGAAAATGGATTCACACCATCTAATGCTACACCCATCTTTAAATTGCGTGATTCTTTTGTAAAATCTGGCCATAGAAAATCAATATGCTCAAATGCAGGACTCTCCTACGGAATTCGCATTACTCTATCTTTGCTCTTGTGCTCCGCTCCCCATGTCATAAGATTAGCTAATTCAGGACTTTGAAACATATGTTTTATACGCGGAGCCAAGGTAAAATGTCTCAATACCTTTCTAGGGACCTTACCTTTCTCATCTTTATAATGAGGCATTTGACATTTTGGGCATGTCACATTGTCCTGGTGATGGGGGCTTTTCACAAGCCAAGCTCCCATACCCCTCTTCTCTCGTCCCCACCCCATGAAAACCCCCTCTTAGGGAGGGAGTGATAAAAGGCATTGGAAAAAGTAAGAAAAAAATAAAGTATGATTATGTAAATATATAAGAAAGGTAAAATATGCCACCTCATGCCTGCGGGGTAGCCCATCCCCACCTTGCCTCCTTTTTCTTCATTGTTGCCCCGCCGGGTGTCCCTTTTCCTCTCCTCCACTCAAAAGGTCAACTCCCCTCTCTCTTCCCCTTGTCCTTTCTCCTTTCTCTCTCCCCTCAAGCTACCCAACCTCTCACCAATAATGCATTATAACTCACCAATAATGCACCCTAACTCACATGCAACTTACCCTATCTTCCAAAATAGTATACCCCACCCCCTCTTTCTCTCTCCTATCATATCCGATGACCCAAATACCCCCCTCTCTCTCTAAAGGGCGCCATGTATCTTGTCTTGTAGCTAAATAACCTCCCCCACACTCACACACACTCAGTTTCACTGAAAAAGGTGCCCACAGACTCATCCCCACCCGGTGGTTACCTGATTTTTCTTGTGTTCACACACATCTGCACACAGATTCACCTTTGAACACACTCCCCTCTCTCCCCTCTTGTAATTACTTTATTCTCCATGTCACCTCTCACTTTTTTTCATCAACCCATCTCTCTCTCTTAGTCTCTCTCTCATGAGACTACTGTTCTGGCACATATACACACAGCCAGACAAGTGGGGCCCACAGTCACATGGCCTATGTAGATAATGATTTCTTCATTTCTAAATTCTAGAATTTCTCCCCCCTCCTCCCCTATATAAAGAGGGGTCACCATCACACTAAGGACACACACCATCACCAAAGAGTACACTATGCACTGTGTGTGCCTAGTGCACACACACACACCCACACCATCACCATCACCGCAATCACCATGCTCTTCTTGAGCATGACCTCTACACCCTTGGGCTATGGAAGATGAAGGGAAACTAAATGAAGGATGATGGCCATAACCCTCATGCGAGTCTTTGCCATCAACTCCCACCTATCCGCCATGTGCTCTACCACGCTCTCCCTTCTCATTCCCCTACCCTATGCTCCCCATTTCATTGCCTTATTCTCTAAATAAAGCTTGAGGTTTTGTGAGCTCGAGGCGCTCCATTCGGTCCCCGGTGTTTTAGAGGCCGTCGGGGATTCGGGGTTCGCTTTGCTCCTGTCATTTGGTGCGCCCACGGAGGATCTTTTCACGAAACCCTTCAGTTTACAAGACTAAAACCCCTAAACTATTGTGAATGGATGAATGACTAGCAGGATTTGCTAATTGGACGACAGAAGAAGAAGAGCTCCAAGCACAACTAGACGAACTCCGCATCTGGATCGAAGCTCGAGTGCCAGGCGTAACGGTAATCGATTTGCAGTGGGAGAGTCAACCAACACGCCAAACCCAGTGGATATACATAGGCCAAGTGCCAAGAAGAAGAAGGAGAAGGTCGAAACCATGTCCGCAATCTACAACCAACCCACAACAACAAAATGGAAGGAGCTCTACACAATAGAGAATCAACACTATTCTACTTTGAGAATCGGGTAACTCAAGTCACCGAGGTAATTATCACAGTCAGTTTTCAAGTCGCACCTAATGCTACAGCACAGATAACGGAATCATTGGCTCAAACTCTCACTAGAGAAACTAGGGATCTACTGAGTTTGTTTCAGGAAAGAACACCACCCTCTCCCACAAGCTTGGACAGTGACTAAGCACCTCTAAGCTTCACATGAATCAGTACAACCTACCTCAAGACAAATCACACATACCAACACGTGTACGCTCAATCAAGGTGATACTGGATTTGAAGGCTCACTACCAGCACGTCATTGACACCATGCTGGGTGGGGAGCGATATTTTGAGGTTCTAGCATCAGATCAACCATTTGTTTTACCTTTGGTACAAGGCAATGTACCGTTTGAAGTTTTAATCTATGTCCTAGTATAGGAGGGTATACACGCCTCCTTGTAAAGAAGAAAAAAACTTTTGCAAGTTAAGTAGTGTGTCTTTCTAGATCTCTCTCAATAATCATGGCAAGTGTAGCATTTCCAACATTTAAAGGAAAGAAGGGGAAGGATTTGGTAACAGACTTCCTAGATGACTTTGAAGTAGCATGTGTAGTGAGCAACAAAGATACGGATGAATCCCGGGTTAGAATCTTTAAGCATATCATGAAGCTAGAAGCTAGATCATGGTACAATGCACTTCCACAAGCAACCAAGGATGACTGGGAACCCTTAAAAACCGCTTTTAAGAGGTGCTTTGGGGGAGGTACCACTTCAGAAAAGTTGTGGGACAAGTTGAGAGACTTGAAGCAGGAGGGTCTTTTAGAATATGCCACCTATGAGTCCAAATTTGTGGATTTGTGGGAACGGTGGGTTGAGTCACTGGCAAGGGGGGAAGCTGCACCCGATTTCCTAAAAAAAGATCAGTTCACGCATGGCTTATGGCCACTTCTCAAGGAGAAGATGAAAGGTAGATTCCCGGCTACGTACGAGTTAGCCGTTGAGATTGCTCGCCTTAAGGACAAGAAGCTGCGAATGAAAGCCAAAGAAACCGAGTCAACAGAAACAACAACATCACGTTGACCAGCAACTACGACAACCACCATTCCACCACCACCACCGGCTCTTGGGGTAAGAGATGACCAACAAGATATGTTGGCCCATATTACTGACCAACTGCAGAATTTGTCTGTCCACTTAATACAACAAGGGAGGAGTCAAGAAAGAGATCAAGACCCTGGAAGAGCACGACGACAAAACAGGGAGTATCATTGCTACAACTGCGGAGAAGACGGTCACAGTATGTACTACTGTCCCAAACCACGACAAAACTATAATAGAGGAGGTAGGAGGAACCAATTGTCACCCCCTAGAGAAAGAACACCCCCACCCCGAGCACCAACCCCACCAACACAAATTCGAAGTCCACCCCAGACACGACTACAAGGATCCATTCCACCTCTTCCACCAGCCCCACCACCTGATCGCCCTGTAAACATCATAAGGCTAGAAGAGAAAGGAAAAGCCGTAGTAGTGGATCCACCCAGAGCAAAGGAGAGGGACAAGGGTAAGGAGAAGGTAACCTTTTTAGAACCACTTGAGGCCATGACTGTGAAAAGAGCTAGGAGGGAGAAGGCTACACAATCAGATGATAAGAGAAGCATGAGAGGAGAAACTAGCAAGAGGCCATCGAGGCCACGACGAAAATTGGGCATCAACGACTTCCAGCTAGGGGAAAGTTCTAAGCCCTATGATCTAACATTGGATGTGGCAGAGCAAGGACCGAAGATTACATGGCCACAGCTGCTACATCTTGTACCTAAAGTAAGGCGACAATGGTCTAAAATGGTAAGTACAAGATGCTCCAAAACAAAGGTAGCCGGAGCAATTTCGGGATGCAACATGGATGACATCCTTCCAATTGTCGACGTAAACATAAAAGGAAAGAGGGTTGGAAACACCTACATTGATGGAGGTGCACAAATCTGTGTAATGAGTGAACCTATGATGCTTCGATTAGGGCTCGAGGTTGACAGGCCTTCTCCATGCAAGGCAAAGATGGAAAACAACGCAAAAGTAAAGTGTGTGGGTGTGGTAAGTGCCGTGAAAATCAAAGCTTTCAACAATGAGGTAGAGGTAGATGTTTTTGTAATGCCTACTAAGGGGAAGGGCTATCCACTAATTTTGGGAAGGCCATGGTTGATGGCCATGAAGGCAAAACAGGACTGGGGTACTGGCCTTCTACGCATGACCGGTAAGAAAGGGGAGACAATCTACTACGACATGAGGATTGGCAAGCAGAAGCAAATGAATCTGGAAACATCGGCAGATGAAACCACTAGCGAATCTTTCAGTTTTGAGGAGGAGACCACATCCATTGACGAAAGTGACAGTTCCATTGATGTGATGGGTATCATTATGAAGGATCCACAAAGGGTAAGCACAACTGGTGATCCATCACCAAAAGGGAAACCCAATGAAGAGGAGAGCAAATCACCTGGCCTAGGAGGAAGTAGGTTGAAGGGTATGTTGTCTACGGAATTAACACTTGAGGAGAAAGATAGTTTTTTGCAAATGTTGATGGGATTTCCTAACCTGTTCATTGACAACTATGAAAGAATCACAGGCATTACAGTGGTGGAACATCATATTAAGCTGAAGGAAGGGGTAAAACCAGTTGTGCAAAAGCTACGACGACTGGGGGTCATACAAGAAAAGGCACTCTTGGCCGAGGTAAGGAAATTGCTGGAGGGGGGATTCATCTATCCTGTAGAAAACTCAAAATGGGTGTCACCCGTAGTGGTGACGCCTAAAAAGAATGGTAAGTGGAGGGTCTGTGTTGACTACAAACCAGTAAATGCAGCTACAAAGAGAGACCACTTTCCTCTCCCTTTCTTGGATGAAATTCTGAATGAGGTAGCGGGTTTTGAATGCTATACCGTCTGTGATGGTTATTGTGGATACTTTCAAATACGCATAGCCTTGGAAGATCAGCTAAAAACCACTTTTATCACACCATGGGGTTGTTTTTCATACAGGGTTATGCCACTTGGTCTCACAAATGCACCTGCCACATTCCAAAGATATGTCACATATGTTTTTCAACCGTTCTTTGGAACATCCATAAGAGTGTTCATTGATGATTTTTGTATATATAGCTCCCGCTCCCGTATTTAACTAAAGGTTTGGCCAGGTTGCAGAGCCTAGGTGGGCAATTAAATGTGGATAAATGCCACATTGGGGAGAGTAAAGTCATTCTACTAGGCCATGAAATTTCAGCAAAAGGTATCAACGCCGACCCAAGTAAGGTGTCCGCACTCATAGCCCTACCTTCACCAACGACCGCATGTCAACTGGTCTCTTTTCTACAGAAGATGAGGTACTTAAGTAGATTCATACATCTACTATCACAACTTGTTCTACCACTGCAACAACTCACTCAAAGATCAACTTTCACTTGGGACGAGGAAAGCGAACATCACTACAACAAGGTAAAGGAGGTCTTAGCCACTCTGCCAACTATCTCACCACCTAAGTGGGATGAAAAATTCTATGTCACCTCAAGTGTTGGTGATGACTCATTGGGGGCTGTGCTACTCCAAAAGGATACGGCGACATCTTTCATGAGGCCAATCTACTTCTCTAGTCGAATGATGACAGCAGGAGAGAAAGGTTTCACCCATGTGGAACACTTAGTCCTAGCTCTTAGATTTGCAACTACAAAGTTTAGGTCATATTTGCTGCCTAAGCAATTTGTGATTCTAACCACGGATGAAATATTTCCCTATGTTGTACAACACATGGATGTGTCTGCTAGAATTACTAAATGGCTAGTTTGTCTGCAAGAGTTTGACTACACAGTACAGGTAGAAAGCACGACAAGGGCAATTTTGGGGGGACTCATGACCTGCCAAGTCTTTGAAAGGAAGGAGAAGCAATCTAAGGAAGGAGAAGTCCGATTACCTCCAGTACCACCGATGGTAGAAGGAGCATACTCTCTCTACTTTGATGGAGTTTACAAGCGAGCGTCCGACAAAGCAGCTGCACGCATAGTGGTCTTTGATGACAGAGGGACAAAGGTATTTTCATTGGGCCAATTGTTAGATTCACATTCTAACAATGAAGGTGAGTATGCAGCACTAACCAAGGTGTACAACGACTTAATGTATTTGGGGATGCTCTACTTCTGGTAAGGCAAGTAAATGGAGCATGGATATGCAAGAATCCTAGTTTAAGGACTCACTTAAGTGGTGTAAAAACCTTGTTGGGTAAGTTTGAAGAAGTTCAAATACACCATATCCCAAGGGCTCAAAACCAAGAAGCAGATGCCCTAGCAAGTGAAAGACTACAGGAAGTGGTGGTTGGAGCAATAAAACTAAAGCTCCCTCTATTTCAAGGGAGTGATGCCTTGCCTGACATCATGCATTTTTTGGAAACAGGGGAATGCCCATCACATTTAACAAAGGGGCAGAAGCAATGGCTGACGCGGAAGGCCACAAGGTATCGACTCATCAATGATGGTTTGTACTGTAAGGGTAAGGACCAAATGCTCAAGAAGGTCCCTCTCTCTCACGAAATCACGGGAGTAATTGCTAGTTGTCACGATAGGGTTTGTGGTGGTCACTTTGCCCTAGACATAACAAGTAGGAAAATATTACAGGCAGGCTTCATATGGCCTAGCCTCAACCGTGATGTACACCATTGGTGCAAAACGTGTAAGTTGTGTCAAAAGGCCGGCACTAGGTCACTTATGCCTGAACCACAGACACCTATTCTCTCATATGGCCCATTTGAAAAATGGGGTATCGATGCCATTGGGCCATTACCTAGGGCCAACTCAGGAAAATTCTACTTTATCATGGGGGTCGACTACATGACTAGATGGGCAGAGGCTACAGCCACCACTAGAATCACAGCGGTAGAGGTAGCTAAATTTATCTACGAGCACATATGCTGTAGGTTTGGCACACCTTTAGAGATCATCTCTGATAGAGGTCCAGGTTTCAGAGCAGACTTGGTAGGAGAATTAATGCAGAAACTGGGCATTACAAGGAGGCACTCTTCACCATATTACCCTCAATGTAATGGCCTAGTTGAAAAGGTAAATGGAATGGTTTCTAAAATTATTACCAAGCAGGTAAACAATCATTCCGGAGACTAGGATAAGTATCTACTAGCAGCTTTATGGGCCTACAGAACTTCATTTCATACATCCTTGGGATTCACACCGTATCATCTAGTATTTGGTAAGGAAGCAATCTTGCCCATTGAAGTGCAACTACAAAGTCTCAGAGTAATGGCAAGCCAACTTCAACAACCCAACATGCATTTGAGAGATCACATCATCAACTTGGAAAGACTGCAGCTGGACAGAGAAGAAGCAATAAATTATTATGCAGCACAAGCAGAGCATAGACGGCTTATTAGCTTTAACGAGCATCTCCGGAAAAAAGAATTGAAGAAAGGAATGTTGGTGCTCCGCTACGACAATCGCTTCGACACGCGCAAGGATAAGAAACTCCTGATTCGATGGAAAGGCCCTTTCATCATAAGGAAAAAGTATGCCAATGGAAGCTACTAGCTTACGGAGGCTGATGGAAAACTTCATAAAACCAGGGTAAATGGTTGGGGACTTAAACCTTATTTTCTTCGATTAGACCAGGCTCCACCAATTGACATTCCAGATGACGACACACCATCAGCCGCCACCTCTGACGATAATGATCAAACAGATGAGCTAGAGACATGAATACCACTAGCCAAAAGGGGAGGGCTAATGATGGGGGCTTTTCACAAGCCAAGCTCCCATACCCCTCTTCTCTCGTCCCCACCCCATGAAAACCCCCTCTTAGGGAGGGAGTGATAAAAGGCATTGGAAAAAGTAAGAAAAAAAAAAGTATGATTATGTAAATATATAAGAAAGGTAAAATAGGCCACCTCATGCCTGCGGGGTAGCCCATCCCCACCTTGCCTCCTTTTTCTTCACTGTTGCCCCACAGGGTGTCCCTTTTCCTCTCCTCCACTCAAAAGGTCAACTCCCCTCTCTCTTCCCCTTGTCCTTTCTCTTTTCTCTCTCCCCTCAAGCTACCCCACCTCTCACCAATAATGTATTATAACTCACCAATAATGCACCCTAACTCACATGCAACTTACCCTATCTTCCAAAATAGTATACCCCACCCCCTCTTTCTCTCTCCTATCATATCCCATGACCCAAATACCCCCCTCTCTCTATAAAGGGCACCATGTCTCTTGTCTTGTAGCTAAATAACATCCCCCACACTCACACACACTCAGTTTCACTGAAAAAGGTGCCCACAGACTCATCCCCACCCGGTGGTTACCTGATTTTTCTTGTGTTCACACACATCTGCACACAGATTCACCTCTGAACACACTCCCCTCTCTCCCCTCTTGTAATTACTTTATTCTCCATGTCACCTCTCACTTTTTTTCATCAACCCATCTCTCTCTCTTAGTCTCTCTCTCATGAGACTGCTGTTCTGGCACATATACACACAGCCAGACAAGTGGGGCCCACAGTCACATAGCCTATGTAGATAAAGATTTCTTCATTTCTAAATTCTAGAATTTCTCCCCCCTCCTCCCCTATATAAAGAGGGGTCACCATCACACTAAGGACACACACCATCACCAAAGAGTACACTATGCACTGTGTGTGCCTAGTGCACACACACACACACACCCACACCATCACCATCACCGCAATCACCATGCTCGTCTTGAGCATGACCTCTACACCCTTGGGCTATGGAAGATGAAGGGAAAATAAATGAAGGATGATGGCCATAACCCTCGTGCGAGTCTTCGCCATCAACTCCCACCTATCCTCCATGTGATCTACCACGCTCTCCCTTCTCATTCCCCTACCCTATGCTCCCCATTTCATCGCCTTATTCTCTAAATAAAGCTTGAGGTTTTGTGAGTATGTTTTCTTGCAATGTTTTTCCCATGTGAGGTGTGTGGAATGGCCACCTAGTCTTGTGTTTGGAGTGAGCTTGTGTATGTGTGAAGGGTGTGTGAATTCGTCATCCTTTTGTGGTGCCTATGTACTAAGCCTCTATACCCCCTTCCTCACTCTCTCTCTCTCTCTCTCTCTCTCTCACTTGATCTCATTCCCTTTCCTCTTCATCATTACTCCCAAGCATCCATCTCTCTTGGATGAAAACTTTGTTATGGTGGTGTGTTGTTTGCGTCCTAGCCGCTGAAGCTAGGTGGTGCCCCCTGTTTGCTTTACCATGACAGGCCCGAGGCGCACTATTCGGTCCCCGGTGTTTTAGAGGCCGTCGGGGTTCGGGGTTGGCTTTGCTCCCGTCACTGGTACTAATGTCTATATAAAATACAATCGTTGGGACATGCATGTATAGAAGAATAGTCAAGTCCAAGACTACTTATCATCTTCTTCACCTCATCATGTGATGCAGGAAGGGAATTGCTTGTCGGCAAGAAATTTTGAGAGACTAGCCTACAAGTTGATTAAAAATATGATCAATAACAAGGACCAATGTTTAGAGTGTAGCAAACAAATATGTTAGATGTATACATACTTCAATAGTGCTGAAACGGATACATTACTCCATCCAAAACGGTTTTGAAGATTAAGAATAAGTAAGCTTGCACTTAGTCATGTCAGTTGGCTTCCTTCGTAGATATGCTTTAGAGCTTCTTCTCGAAGATACTTGTCGTTTTTAGGAATATCGCTCGCACTATCATTTTGATGCCAATCCTCAATAAAATCAGCCATGCCATCGTCATTATCAAAGATATCATCACGTCCATTAAAGTCCTTACAATATTGTTCCTTTAGTCTTGCATACGTATTAGGATCACTCCTGCGTAGGATCCTCATGCACTCTATTGACATTTGAGATACGTCATGTGAATGTTGATTTGTGACATTATTGATGTCATAATCTAGAATCTGCATATTTGAA
This sequence comes from Adiantum capillus-veneris, assembly GCF_014529385.1. Lineage (NCBI taxonomy): Eukaryota > Viridiplantae > Streptophyta > Polypodiopsida > Polypodiales > Pteridaceae > Adiantum > Adiantum capillus-veneris. The sequence goes on along the minus strand of NC_140935.1, from coordinate 84,082,925 downwards.
GGTAAAGAAGATTGTATCAATAGCATGCTTATATATAAAAGGAGAGAGAGATGTGCATGGAATTCAATAACATTTGGAAACAACAAAAAATAATATCAAAATAAATTAGCGACAGCATGAAACGTAATGAAAATTAAAGTGTAGAATTAGGGTACAAAAGTTCAAAATAACATTAGGAATTGTATACAATGAGCTCTTAACCCTCATCTGTTAAGGGTGCTCGTGGAGGTCTACGCCATCCATAATTGACTAGAAATTCATCACCAACACGTAATGATTTAATAGCATGGACAACTATATATCTTGGTACATCCCTAGTCATGTGTCTTGGTTCATGACTATTCTCACACTCCACAAATGTGCAATTGGTTCTTGCACTTCTCCCTCGACTACTATTGATTAAACCTGCTATGTTTCCTTGAGAGTAAGTTCTTCCATCAACATAGAGTCTTTGGTCTTCTGCATGTGTAATCCCTCTAGCAGAAAGAGAGGCTGCATTGAGACATAATCCATAAGTAGTCATGCTCTAGATGTAGCGAGTGAGCTGATGCCATGGACCCCATCTATATATAGGTCCACAAAAAGACATAAGGGTGACCTCTGAATGAGGGGGCACATGCAAATCCTGTGCAATAAAGACGCCTCGTCCCGCTCCACTAATGGTGGACGGAGCAATCATGTAGCGATTGCCCCAAAATCCAAAAACCACTCCATCTGAAGGAAGTGGTCCTCCTTGCCAGCCTCCGTATCGTCTACGATCGTAGCTCTGTACTAGATCCTGTAAATGAGTAGGCAGTGGATGATCTCCACCCATCTCAGCCTCCAATGGAGGAGGTAGAGGATGTCGAGAAACCTCGAGCTGCAACTGACAAATGACCTGTCCGTGCCGTGTGCGAGAGACATGTGCACCACTGGTAGTAAAGTCATCCTCGCCATCAAGTGAAGATACCTACATATATAATCTAGTTACATTATATATTTTACTCTTTGATTTTTAAAACTCCAATATCAAACAAAGGGAGATCAGAAATATACCATAGGTCGATGTCGCTCCTCAGGTGGTGGTGCTCGCTCAAAAGTACCATAAGTTATATGGTATATTCTGACGCTTATTGTAATTTAAAAAATAAACAGGCGCTATTGTATGGTGCCGTCAAACAAGAGAAAGGCAACCATTTGCATGGAGACATGGCAATTCTTCCACAAGGAGATGCGCCTACGCATTAATTTTCCCCAACAAAAGGTGTGTGCCTTTGGTAATATATATTAGAATTAATATGAACTTTCCTAGATTGATTCTAACTTTCACAAATCTATGTTATTTTGTTTATTCAAATTTTCTTAGGAGGCAACAAGAAAGAGAGTAGCTTTACGTCACACATCTAGACTAGGGCGGATGGGACGGGATGGATTTGTGGCCACATAGACCATTCACATTTTAACTTTTAAAGGTAGTATTATTGAATGCAAAAATTAATAAGTCTTTGGTTGTGTCTTAATGTAGACGAAAGACTATGGTCGTGCACGACGGCATAAGAGATAGAGTACGCTACATACTGCGGCTATCGTGCTTTGTGTCAGACACTTACTGACACTCCAGATCCACTTGTACGTATCTTTGTTTTGCTTTGTAGTTTTTTTTCATGATAACTATAATATATTCTTTTTTCATTTCACTAACTAATACAGGAGCAGCATGGGGAGGCTGATATGACAGAGGTGGCTTGACAGGAGGCCGAGGGGCGACGTCGAGAGGTTGAGAGGAGCAGCGGCCCAATCACTGGCCATGATGGTGACGATCGCAGAGATGGGGACAGTCGTAGTCCCACGGTTCGGACCAGTGGTGGTGGCACTAGCGATCATGAGACCGATGATAGTGAATCTTCTAGTAGTGATGGATCACATAGTGATCCTGTGTAGAGATTTCTTTTGCATATTTGGGATCGTTATATATGTATTTTTTAGTTTGCATTGCTACATCGTATGTGATGATGAGATTTGTTTTGTATATGTGAGGATTGATCACCACACATTTTGGACACATGTACATAAACTTACTGATGATATATACTGGCATGTGTTTGTTGCATCATTGAATTTGTCTATTGTCAAACAATTAATTATTTGTCGATAAGATAATTAACCATCTCAATGTTATTTATTTGTCTTTATATATATATTTTTAAAAAAGATGGATTGAAATCATGGTCATTGTGCTACCAAATGATGATGTGGCATGTGAAACCTAGTCCTAAGTTTTCTGTTAGTTGCTCTACTTCTCAAAATTAAGGCATTTTGATCTTATAGCACTCTTGTGCAAGTCTTTAAGAATATAAAAGAAATATCGCTAGGGACGTTAGTCTTTTTGTTCAGTTGTTGTTGTCCTGGTTTGGGTCACCGCCTGTGGCTTGTCACCCGGTATGTTTACACATTGTTAAAAAGGCTTCCAATGTTGTTTTTAAGATGAAGATTTGAACTATGACGTTTCAAAGTACCAAGCATCATACGCTCCAAGTTTCAAGTAACGTACCATGTACCATGCACCAACTACAAGCATCATATGCTCCAAGTTTCAAGTTACGTACCATGTACCATGTACCTTGCACCAATGACAACTATCAAGTTTCATTATGGAACCTGATACCAAACTCTAAATCAACTGCCAAATCTAACACTAACAAGTTTTCTTGGTTTCTATGTCAGACTCTAGTACTAACAAGATTTTGATTTTCATATTTTTTGTAAAGGTAGAAGATTTTACGCTAAGTGTCAGATTCTACATATCTTGTACCAAATCAAGTACCAAGTTTCAAGTTGCAAGTACTAAGTACCAAATCAAGTACCAAGTACCAAGTACCTTATACCAAATCTAACACTAAAGAGGTTTTATTGTTTTCATGTTAATTTATTACAGTACCACAAAGTTACATTGACCCATTAATACCATGGACCATGTACCAATTGCAAGTACGAAGTTTCATTATGGAACCTACAACCAAATTAAAGCAAGGACCAAGTACCAAGTACCGACATGTACCGAGTACCAAGTATCAACATGTACCAAGTACCAAGTATCAACATGTACCAAGTTTTCTTTATTTTCATGTTAAACCCACATGTCCCGAGTTGTATGAAATAGGGACAAGTTTTTTTTTTTTGTGGACTCTAGAAACGGTCCATCGGCGAGCCGTTGGAGCTCTTGTGAGCCCACATGGAATGTCCATGTACCAATGAGGCATATGGGAAAGCTATACGGCTCGCTAAGAGATCAAACAACTCGTTGATATATGGATCATTCTCAAAGTCCTCGAGCAAAAAATGCTCAGAAACAATACATCGGTCAGCTGTTTGAGCTCTCGGCGAGTCCTATAGCTTGCCCACATGCCTCTTTGGCACGTGAAAAATCTATGTGGGTTCGCAGAATCTTAAATGGTTCGCCAATGAGTCCGTCCAAAGTAGTCCACAAGCGTTTTTTTGATCATGGACTTCATAAATGGTCGATCGACCAGCTTTAACGCATGGAGCCCACGTGCCAATGAGGCATGTGAACAAGTTATACAGCTTGTTTGAACTTTTTAAATGGCCCATTTGCGAGCCGTTTGAGATCTCGTGAGCCCACATAGCTTGTCCACGTGCCAACGAGGCATCTTGGCAAGCTATATGGCTCATGAGATTCTGAAGCGGCTGGCCAATGGACCATTTTAGAAGTTCGCAAGAATTATTTTTTTTATACATCAAGAACATTTTTCTTAACTGAACAAAGGGAGCCCATTTAGAACATATAGAAACGTCTGCTACATGACAAAAATCATGGGATTGAGATTTAATATTGGCTTGAGGGCCTGCTATTTTATTTTAATATATAATTTTAATAAACAAACATGATCGTCTATTTTTTATTTAATTTAAAGTTCTAACTTAAAAAATTAGCAAAAAGAAAGAGAGAGAGCTGTTTACCATAATTCATCTTGAAGCCGAAATCGTAAATTTATATTGCTTATGTACGCACCGGTCCGATCAACGTCCGCACTACTATGCGAAATGCCAACAAATGTATGAGCAACGAGAGCAATCACAATTGCACGAACACCGGCGCGCGAGAGAGAGTTAGAGTTTGTGGGTGTGTGTGTTCCACTCGAGAGCTAGAGTTTGTATGTGTGTGTGTTCCACTCGAGAGCTAGAGTTTGTATGTGTGTGTAGAAGAGCTATAGAGAGAGAGAGAGAGAGAGAGAGAGAGAGAGAGAGAGAGCATTAGAGTTAGATTTTTGTATGTACTGTGTGTGTGAGAGAAAGAGAGAGGGAGCGGAGAGAGATCACTTATGAAACCCTGCACGTCATATAGTCGTTGCGTGTTCGAAGAGTCACTGATGCGGTCTTTAAAAAAAAAAAAAGAAACTCGTCACTTAAGCATCTCGCCACTTATGCCACGTGCCGCTTATACCACGCATTTTGCCACTCGTCGCTTATGCCACGCTCCGCTTATGCGACAAAAAGTAAACGTCTTATTTCTGTTACTTATGCGACGGTAACTCGTCGCTATAGCCCTCGTTAAATGCCTCGTTTATGCGACGTATAGTAGCGACGGCTACAGCGACGCCTTTTTCCCTCGCTAATGCGACAAAAATTCGTCGCTGTAGCCGTCGCTATAGGGGGGGCAAATGTAGTAGTGTTGTGATATATATTCAAGCATCTACTACGATCGCTATCATGTACATACATATCCGGGGAGTCATGGCCCTGGATATGGCACATTTGCATGCTTTTTGACTTGATAAGATGCTTAATCTGGTTTGACAATGTACATAGTCCAAGTATTTTATAGTGGCACACTCATCTCGCCTATAAAGACTGATGCGGGCAAAAACTGCCAAAAATAGCAACTAACAAGCGCCATTTGCAGAATTGTATGGAAAGTGACCCCAAATTGTATATTGATGAAAAATGATGCTTATCTATGATTTTTATGCTTATGAAAATTATCCCACAAATTTAGGGATTTTTCTAACTCTGTTTGGGATTTTTCGCATCAAAAATGGTGGGTCAAAATGAGCTGAAAATGACCTAGTTTTGGTCCAAATTGGCAAAATGACCCAAAAATTGACACATCAGCTCATATTTCCGTGAGGAAGAGAGAGAGGGCTACTTTTTAAAGAAGAAACCATCAATTTTTCTCTACTATGCAATAGCTTCCATGGTTGCCAAATCTATGTGTGTTGCAGTCCCGTCTCTTCGCAATCTTGTACCTGAGCTTGTGAGGGAGTGAATTAGGGTTTCCCCTTATCAAAATGGTGTGTGGGCTTCACTTTAGAAGCTCATAAATCTCTACACAATCAAAAAATTGTCGTCGTGAATGTGGAAGCTCGAGCATTCGTTTCAACTGTTTGATGTTACGACTATGTATTGGGGGCAAGGCTACATGATACCATGAAAGAGGTTTGGGTTTTGATTGAGAATTGTGATTTTATGAGCACTTTTAAAGTGAAAGTGAATGTGATTTGGTGATCCTTTCATCATTATCTCGACTACGAAAACAAGCAGACTCCAAGTGTTGAGAGAGAAAGAGAGCACAGAAATAGAACCCAAAAGTGTGTAGAATACACACATGAGAGGATGTATATATAGAGGGGACCTGGATGCCATATATAAAGAAGCCATACATTGAGTAGCTTCACATATAAGCTCAACACCCCCGCTCAAATAAGGATCCCTAACTGTGGATGAAAAAACCCTTGGGGTATCAAGGGAAAAACCCACAACTCTATATACACCCACCGTTATATTATAAAAATCATTGAATGTACAAATGTTCATGAGGAGATACATCACTCCTTTTACAATGAATATTTTATGAGGAGCTACATCACTCCTTTTACAATGAATGTTTTATGAGGAGTTACATTACTCCTATCCTATCAAATAATGAATACAAAGGTTCAATAAAGAGGTGTAAAGGCTATCAATTAGTTCGTAATCAGAAGTATCTCCGTGAATCTGTTGTGTAGCTTGTCATCAATATGGCATCACCAAACATGTCTTCATGTTGTCCTCAACTTATATGTGAATCTACTCAATATATGGCTTCTCTATATATTGAGTAGCTTCACATATAAGCTCAACACCAAGTACGATAGGAAAGAGGGTTTGTGACTTTGCTGTCGTGAACGCTCTTAGATTTTCTGTCACCCTTAGAAAGAGTGTTGGTGATTCTCCACAAACACTTTTTCACAAAGTGTTTGTGACTCATCAAAATCTCACAGCCAGAGGTTTCACACCTTCCCAGCTAGAGCGCACACTTTTTGACATTTTTGGTCTTGTCACTACATTTTTAGATATGCACAATAAATGTGGCATGCTCAAAAGAACATTAGAAGTGTTTGAGGAAATGCTAGTTCAAGATATAGTAGCCTGGGATGGGCTGGTTGCAAGGTATGTTCAACTTGGAAATGATGAGTAAGCCATTAAGTTGCTTTCAACAGAGGGCATTCCATTGATGCATTTATACTTGCTTGATGTTTGAAAACGTGTGTCAATATCCAAGCTACTTGCACGAAGAAGGTTTCTTGTCATCTCCTTTGGGAACCCAACTGGATGTATATGCAATTGGAATGTGCTCAATATTGATGAAAAGAGAAATAGATCAAATGGTCAACAATTTTCTAAGATGCAGTTCAAAGGAAAATTGCACAGAGATAATAATCGTGTTTGTGGAATCATACGATACTCATAGATGCATGCTTCAAAAAGGATAGAACTACCATTTTTGCTTTGGGTAGCTTCCGGTGCAATGAGACTATCTTTGGGTGCCTCAATGGTGCTCTCAGAACTAATAATGGATACACCAGTGGCTCTAGAGCTAATCCAGAGTATTGTAACATTTTGCAACCAGGCAAAAGGTGTGGAGGTTGAATTCAGCCCCGATTTGATTAGATATGAGCAACTACTAGATGTATTTTGGTCAAGTCATGATCCTACGCAAGTATTTATACAAGGATAGGGAATTGCATGCCAAATAAAAAGATAGGGATTTTTGGGAAAAATCCTCATGTTAAGTAGTGTTGTTATTAATATGTATGCTACTTGTGGTATGCTTGGCAGAGGACAACGAGTGTTTGAGGAGCTTCCTTTTTTTTGAGATATCCTTTCATGGAACATTTTGATTTTGAAGTATGCTGACCTTGGATATGGTGAAGAGGCTCTAAAATTTGATGAGCAGATGCAAGCCCAAGGTGTTTCACTAGAGTTGTGAGTTCATGAACCTTTGCACTGGCATGATAGAAACAAAGGTTCAGGGTAGTGAAAATGCTTGATCCAACAAGGTTGGCACATACCACAGGATGTGCAGGTTTGGAGGGGGTGGATGTCATGTAGTTGTGCGTTCATGCTCAAAAAAGATGGGCCAATTGATTTTTAATATATATATATATATATAATTGCAAGTGCTTTGACTAATATAAATGCCTATTATGATGATCTCATGAAAGGCTGAAAAGTTCTTGATGACTTTCTTGTATGGAATCTCGTGCCTTGGAATGCATTAATTGTTGCAATATATGCTCACTAGAGTTATGTGATTAAAGTTTCGAGACTCTTATCATCAGAGCATAGATGCAAAGTTATGTGATTAAAGTCTCGAGACTCTTATCATCAGAGCATAGATGCAAAGTTATGTGATTAAACTATCAAGACTCTTATCATCATACTATAGATGCAAACTATAGGCCTTGCTCCAGATGCAACACAACAATTCTTTGGTCATAATATATAAAAATACAAAGCGGTGTCCATCCGAGCTAAGGGGGGAGAAGAAACGATGAAAATGGAAAGGAGAACAGTCAGCCTAGTTCAAGGAAAAGCCAGAGGATAGGGGTGGACCTATTGCGATTTGGTCGAGGGATGTGTGGAAAATTAGGGTCGACTACTTGTATCTGCCAAGAAAGGCAGCAGGGGGCAGTGGATGCTCAACTGCGAGTAGCAAGGGGGTGATAAATCAGCATGTGAGTGCCACTATTAATCAAGGTGTCCACGCTCAGAAAACTATAGGAGGTTATCATTGCAAACTCGAGCAGCAGAAGGTAGCTAGGCAAATATTAGCAGCAAGCTAACACGGACATTATTTTTTGGAGTTCTCCTTGTAAAACATTGATTATTTTGATAAATCGGGAATATTGTAACTCCTATTTTCTGAGATAGACCTTGTAATTAATGATCCGGGGCCATAAGCTTCCAGATTGTATCAGCTAGTCAATTCCCAGCTTTGGTAGAACTCCAGATTAATAGTTTTGACCACCCAAAAACCTTGGCTAAGGTATAAAAGCCAATTTTTGTAAGTTTTTGGATAAGAAATACATAGCGTGAGCTAACGGCGCTCACTTCCCTCCTTCTCATGCTTCATACTCCCTCTCCGGTTGTCACATTGCGATTGCATTTGTTGCGTTGCAACCGTAGGTTAGAGCTCTACGCATTGACGTAAGCCATTCACAGTATTTTGTAGCTTTTGGTATCGCCGAATTTCATCATAACTATAAATTTACACTTTTAAATTGAAAACTAAGCATAGGTGGGGTATTGGGGCATCATTGCTAAGCATTTAGATGCATTCTGGATTGAAAACGACTAGGTCAAAAATCCAGTGTTGTTAATAATCGCGATTTTGGAACTTGACCTAAAGTGGGGTTTGGGACCGTAAGCATGTGTGCTTAGGTCTTATAAACTTGTCCTAGAAGTTTCGTTAAGTTTGGATATCATTTGATGCTGTAACGGATGTGATTTGCTTGCCGATGAGCGATTGGCTTTTGGTGATTTCAGTCACTTGAGTGTAGCATGGGTTAGATGCCAGTTGATAGTTGTTTTCCAAGAGATTGACAACCTCTTGTAGCCTCTATGTACTATTCGACTCAGCTTCGTCCCATGGTTTGACAAATTAATCGTGGTTCTTGCTAATATTGCAATAAGATAGGATGGTGAGGTTAGACATGCAATAAGATAGGATAGTGAGGTTAGACATGGTCCCACATTTGGCGCCGCTACCGGGGATTGAAGAGACCTAAACTAGGAAAAAACACGAGCTTCTTGTGTATTTGTCCTTTAACTTCCTTTAAATTTGCCTAGAGTTCAAAACTTGCTTTTAGAAACTGCATAGCTTAAGATTGTCATCTTTTGCTATGTAAAGGTAGCTTGGAAGTAATCATACTTGCTGAGTACCTTTAGGAATGTAGGATTGTAGATTTAGATTAGGATTTGGAGAATGATTGGTAGACCAGACAAGTCTTAAGATCAAGACTCTGAAAAACATAAAAAAACACAAGAAAATGAGTGTTTGTGGACACTTTCCACAACCCATTGCATGAGAATCTAGGAGTAGGGTAAATAGGATCCAAGGTGGATTTCAGAACATTGCTCTCTCTGAAAGAATCAAGTGTGAGTTGTTATTGGAAGCTGCAAAATTTTAGGTCTACGGCTAGAAATAGCTTGAAAATACTTGAGTCCACTCAATCCGGCTGGAGAGTAAGCCTAAGAGTTGTCCGAACCAGTGGGTAAGCTCAAAAACACTTCGAGGTAAAAATTTCAAGAAGTTGATCAAAACTCAGATTATTTACTTTTATTCTTGACATTTTAGGCCAAATTAAGTTTTGACTTGATTTGTAGGCTTAAAAAACATCATAAAAATACTGTCTTTAAGAAAATTACAAAAAAGTACTCATTTCAAGCATGTGACAAACATGTGTATATGCTCAGTTGATCAAAAATTTGCAAAAATTTGTCAGAAGTAAATAATCATAATTATTTACATCTGCCCTATTTTTCAACTTTTTTGACCAAGTCTACATATCGCTAGCTTCACCATGTTATAATAAGCCCACAAACCAAATATAGTAATATTTGGACCACTGGAGTGAAATTGGTGACTAAAATTGCAAAGATAGTCTGCTGACCAATAATTGACGACCATTTGACCAAAAATTGTCCAAACTGGATTGAAATTGGCTAGTGACCTTAACTTAAGGTGCTTAACAGATTTGTATCAAATTTGGGGCAAAAATTTGTAAAAATTTGTCAGGAGTAAATAGTCGCGATTATTTATATCTGCTTCAAAACTTGATGATTTTGCAAATTTGAGTATACCACAAGGTCAAACACATCAAGTAGAACTCACAAATCAATTTTGGTGGAATCTAGATCCCAAAAGTGAGACTTAAGCCAAATTCTTGAAATGAGAGCCTGCGGACACCAAACAGTTGATAAACATGATCAGAATTGGCCCAAACTTGTTGAAATTTTCCCAGAGACTCTAACAAGTTGTATACTTTCCAAACCTATCAAAAAAGTACAAAAAATTGACAAAAGTAAATAATCGCGATTATTTACTTCTGCTATCCAAAGACATCATTTTGGACTTTTGAACTCATACAGTGATAGGCCAACATAATATAAGGCCATAGGGAAATTTTGGGTTCAATCGGATCAAAATTGGTACAAATACACTCAGTTTACAATTTGCAGATTAGACCTTTGATTTTGCTAAAGTCGAATCTGAAAGTCAAATTTTGACTCCCATAGCACAATTTGAAGTGATACACAGAGACCAATCATGAGAGTTCTCAAGAGCTCTATTGTCTTTATAGAAGAATATCTAACTTGATTAATTTTGTACAGGAATCAAGGCTGCATACAAGGAATCAGTGGCTTGACAGAAAGTTGCAATTGAATTGAGTGGAAATTGACGACAAGTCAATCCAAAGGTGAGTACTCTATCCAGGGCTTCATAAGTCTATATGAACCTTAGATCTGGTCGTGTACTAGGAAATTAGGGCATATTCGGAGAAACCTCCAGTAGAGTATCTACCGAAGAAAGCGTGAATCAAGGAAATTCCTTGCACAAAATTCCTGAAGAAGTCTCAGACACTTTTTCAGATTCAACATCCGAAATGTCTTCTTACTCGACTCACTCGGAAACCGGAACGACAGTGCGCTATAAGCATATACTATCTTTTTACAAGACTAGCTGTCATGGAGCCCAGGTTTACTTGGACCCTAACGAGGAGTATGCTATTCGCATTGATGACCATGGTATTGAGTTCGAAGAAGAGGTTAGGGCAAAAAAACAAGGAAAAATGTACATGGATTGTAACGGAGCTCAGTATTTACAGGTCAAAAACCCCGACGTGATAGACAAATGGGAGTTAGAAGTAAACACTATAATCCCAGATATGTCAGCAAAAGAAGGACCACCAACTTTGGAATTTGAGGGATATGATCAAGTAGACTTGAAGCCTTTGAAACGGCTTAGTACGGATAATCCTAGGATTGGAGCCTATAGTTGGAAGATAGAAACATAAAAGATATTTTTGGGCAATTAACAGCCATGAAGATCATCTATATCTTCAAGATCAAAGATAAGGGATCAGTAGACCTACCAACCTACCTGTTTAGGGATTGTTACAACAACAACTTTGTTATGATGACTCCTAAGGAGGTAGAACAAACCAAATACCAAGGGTATTCCATACGGGATTGGATATTGGGGCAAGGACTAGAAACAATTCCAAGGGATGAACACCGTGAGAGATCATCTGAGAGTAATGTGAAGAAACTAGAAATCACCTCATCACGTAGAAAACCGGGTGACACTAAGGCTAGTCTAGGGCTACATGAGTCACTATTTCCAACAGACTGGTTTGAAGGACTCGGAACAGGACCAACTTTCAGAAGACCTAGAGTTGAACCAAATAGACGTGTCAGACCAGCTGATTTTCAAAAATGGGTAAAAAATAACAGTGGATCAAGAGATCCATATGACCACTTAGCAAGCTTTAAGCAAGTGCTAAGAGCAGAGCATAGATTCGATTTTCATACTCAATTCGAAGGGTTTGAAATGACATTAGAAGGAAAAGATTTGACATGGTTCCAAAACATTCCACCAAGGTCAATCATGGACTTAAACACATTAGCTGAAGAATTTGTAGCTTCTTGTTCCAAAACGGTAATTAAACATAATACGGTAGCTCAAATATACAGCTTTAAACAGAAATATGGTGAGTCTATTAGGGATTGTGCAACTCAAACAAAACAATACATTGAAAGATGTCCAGAGATGGAGATACCTGTAGAAGAACAACTTGTATCTTTGTTTCTGGAGGGACTGCTAAACAAAGAACTTTACGCTATACTCCAAAGTAAAAAACATACAACCCTAGAAGCGTGTGTGTCTGATGCTATTGACCTAGGGGACAATTGTGAGATCTTCAATGAAGAAGATGTCCCTAAGGATAACCAAACTAAGAAGACAGCATCCATTAAACCAGCACAAGTGGGAACAGCTGCTGCGGCACCACTCTCAATCATAGAAGATACATTAGGAAAAGTTTGGACTCAAAAATGGGCCTTGTAAGAATTGTTGATGTGGTATAGCTTTCAAAAAGTGGCGATCGGTAATTTTTTGCAAATAAGATCCAAACTTGTCGGAGGTTAGATATTTAGAATCTACTCTTCAAATGCTATCTATTGATATATAGCATGCATGTATCGGACATTGCCTTCATGTAGATCTAGAAAAAGGTGATTTTAGATTACCGTAACGGTAACAAAACCTGGCTGATTGAAAAAAAAATGGCATTACTTTCATAGAAGTCATCCAAATTTTTCGGACCTTGGCTCTTTAGAATCCATTTTTCAAGAACTTTCCAATGATAGGTCATATCATGGGGTTTTAAGAAATATTTAGAGGGGTCTACCGGGTTGCTTTCTTTTGTACAACTTTGATGATGTGGCACTCTTAAAAGGCCCAAAAATGAGTTCAAATTTTTCCTAATGTGCTAAAAAGGATGAATGACATGATGAACAATATGCAAAAAGCACCTATGAGAGGACCAGGACAAGGGATACCTCCCAGGGACAACCAATTAGGCCACAAAAATGGTGTGCAATCGAGGGTAAATGTACCAACCATGAGACCCACGAGTGCTACTTCAGACCAAAGTATGATGGGAATGTTCAATACGTGCACATGAGGCCCCAAGGACAACTCATGTGCAGATATCAGCCTAATATGGCCCAAGCTCAAAGACACCAATGGGCATGGAAAGACCTCAACCTGTGTTGGGACAAAAACCTCCATATCCAGGACATAATGCAGTGCGTGTAAAGTACATGCACTCGAAAGGAGTCATAGATGAACAAGCATTAGTGCCTGTTACACCCTATGCAGAGCCTAGTCCATGTACAGTGATGGTAGAAGGAGATTGGTATAGTCCACATCCACCACCAATGGAAGAAACCATGACTTATGCTCCACCAGAGCTCCCACCGATGTATTATGTAGCTAATCAAGGTGTCAGACCTCCCATGGAAGACCCATGATGAAAGTCTAGAATAGGAAATTGTCATAACTGTGGTGATGATGACCATTGGAAGAACGAATGTGCAGAGCCTGACAAAAACCTCAAACCAATTGAAGCCTATTGCATACAATGTTGCAAAAAGAGAGGACACTTTCCGGAAGATTGTCCTAAGAATCCTTTGAACAAGGAAAAAGCTGTCGTAAACGTAGTCCAAGTGATGCCTAGTAGCTCATCAGAGAGTGAACCGATTGTTCCAATCAAGGTAATCACTAGAGCCCAGCAAAGAAAAAGAAATACAACTTCTCTAATGATTTGGAGAACACAAAAGTTTCTTCTCAAAGAATCAAAAGGAGCAGAAGCAAAAGATATGAGATGAGAAAACAAAAACAACGGTTGAAAACGAAGAGAGTAAAAATGCTAGCCCACGACAAGCTGAAAGAAACTGGCAGTGAATTCAAGGAAACAACCGTGAAATCTGGAGGATCCATTCTGGTTGATAAAATTTTTGAGTCTATTAATGCTGCCTTGTAAGCCTACCAAGCAGGACTTAAAGCAGGACAAAACATGGAAAACAAATGAAAAAACTAGCCATCTCCAGACATGGAAGCAGCAAAGCTAGAGGCTTATCAAGATTTGGTAAGAATCACGCAAGAAATTTTGGATAAACAAAAACCCAATCTTGAAAGTATTGCAAAACTTGAAGAGCTTGTGGTAGAAGAAACGAAAGCAAAATCCGATATGGTGGCAGAACCCCACCTTGAAACGAATGAACCAGAGCTTATAGTGCCGGACAACGAAGATGCCTTAGACGGAATTCCATTAGTAGAGGAAGACTCGCCAGGACACTTATGGGAAAATGCGAGAGAGATCAACGATGGGAGCCTAACTTTAAAGTCAGCTCCTATAGAGGAAGTCTGGTTGGATAACCAACCATCTGATATGAACATGGATTTACAATCCTTGTATGGGAATTGCTGATCGGAAGCTTCAAGAATATCTAAACCATTGACATTAAAAACATTACCTTCTTACTTGGGAGATATATAACGAAGATGAATCCATCGTTTGCAAGACCACTCAAGTAAAAAGAGCAAAACAAACCCTAGAAGTAGACAACATTCATTCAATCATGTCTACACCCATCCAATGCACTCTTACTTTGGGAGGATTGTTGAAACTCAGACCATACTTGTGGAACGATTTACAGAAAACCCTAGAGAAGGTGGAGATAATGGGATTAATCTCTAAGAATTTGAAAATTTTGAAAAATAAAATGGAAAACAAAGAGATTCGATCAGTTCCTATGAACAAGGTCGAAGAATATTATAAAGGGAAAGAAGGAAATACCACCCTCCCAGTGAAATATAATGACATTGAAACCATGGAATACTGGATAGTGGAGCTAGCATAACCATAGCCACTAAAGCAGTATGAAAATCCTGTGGACAGCCAGCCATAATTTAGACAAACGCGAATGAAACTGCAGTTGGCTGACGGATACATTGAGAGACCACTAGGGCTACTTGAAAAAGTGATAGTCAACTCCTGTGGAATTGAATATCAACACACTTTTGCCATAGTAGACTTTGGGAAAAAACTCAACTATGAAATCATATTGGGAAGACCTTTCATGCGACAGGTACATCTTATCCAAGATTGGAAAAACAACTATCTGTACTTGAAGCAGGTGGGATCTATAACAAGAGTTAATCTAAAAGATCACACTTATAGAGATTTCTTGAAAACACCCATCTAAGAGTTTGATTCAGTCTCTTTGGCTGAAACTAAACTCCGATCCTGGTTAAACAAATACACTCCTATTTGGATGTGCGGAGCTTCAGAGCATTTATTTGAACCATTCGAGTAGAGTCAAATTTTAGCGACAGTGGATGTATGTGTTAATATGTCTACGCCTACTCAATTTTGCAATGAGGATGGCTACGACATAATTCCCATCCAAATGATGTCAGTCCTCAACATTGAAAACAAAGATGAGGAACCCAAGGACTTGATGAAATCTCAACAAGTCTTTTCTGACCTCTATTATGATGCAACTGATGAGCTAGATGAACACTTAGCTACCTTAGAAGATTCAGGGTCAGAAAAAGAGCATAGGAGAGCTCAGTTACTCTTAAGGGGAGGGGAGGAAAAGTTTTTTGACTTTTCAAACTAAAAATCAAGAAGGCAAAAATGGTATAGACGAAAGAGAGATACCAATATCGTGAAAACACGACCTATGCCATCAGTCTCCAGTAAAACACAATTCTTGATGCAGATAGATGCTAATGATTGTGTCAAGGACAAAATAACTGGCAGATATCCTTCAAACAAAAGTTCAAAAATGTCTCAGACATCAAGAAAAACAAGGAAGAGTACTCAAGAAAAAATCACAGAATAAGAAACTACTCATGACCAGAGTCGAGCAGAAAAAGAAATATCAAGAGTTGAAAAAAGCTCTAAAGGAGATATACACAACCGAAATGGAAACCACGGAAGAGGATGGTAAGGATGTAATGCATGTTCCATCCCATTATAAAAAGTATACTCTCCAAGATCCAAAAATCATAATTGAACAACCTGCTAGGGAACTACGGAAACAAGTCGAATCTTATGAAGGGCCTAAAAACGCTAAAAGGGTAGACTTGGTTGAACCACGAGAAGTGCTTACATTGTGAATGACCTAACAGAAGAAGAAGAAAAGATTTTGTTGATCTTATTAAAGGAATACCGAGATATCTTCGCTTTGTCTTACAAGGATCTCAAGGGTGTTGATCCAGAAATCTTTCAACATACTATACCCATGAGAGATGATGCGAAACCAAGTAGACAGAGACCATACACTTATAACGAAACATTTGCTAGAAAGATCAAAGAAGAGTGTTTAGCGGACGAAGCAACAAGCGGCCGTTGCCAGAAGGACCATATTTTTCTGAGAAACCATTGTAAAATTCTTTTGTAAAGAAGCATCTCTAAGCCGGGAAATTGTCAAGGATGTATGATTATTCTTATGGGAGCAATTGTATATTAGAGAGCCAGTTAGAGGTTTGGGAGCTTATGGCCGGACAAGCCATTTTGTAAAGACCTAATCTATAAAGGTCATTTTTTGCAAGTTTGAAAATAATCCTTTTAATAGAGAACTGAGAAGACAGCGTACGTTTGAGAGCTCATTCTTGTTCAAACTTGTAATCTTCGCCATTGCGGCTACGGTAATCCAAATTCAGATTTGATTATTGCATTGTGTTCCTCTCCTCTTGCTCTTTCATTCAAGTAATCATTCAAGATTCGGTGTAGGTATTCAACTACGAGTGTGAGGCCTTTAATCACTGTTTTGAGTGTCTATATGCGTGCTTTATGTTGTTTTCACCCTAGGGGGGGCTTTAGGGACCCTAAAACGACCCATTAGGATCACATGTTCGCTGTTTTTGCTGACTTTGAGATGAACAATCGCGATCGTTATACCTCTCCAGAATGCTGTGACAGTGATAGGATGTGTTCCTGATAATCCCTAGTAGCTTCCCTTCAAGTTTCGTGCGATTCCGATATGATTTGCATGGTAAACGGGCGTGATGACTGAAGAACAGTGTTAGGCAGATTACTTGGCGATAATGCGTTTGATTTACTTGTAGAATTAGTAAGTTGCACCTCTTCGAGTTCACTTCGTTAGGATTGACACCCTAGTGAGTTCCCATGCCTTATCCGAGTCGTGTAAGGTCTCTGACCCCGATCAAAAGAGCACCATTGTACCATGAAATGAACATAATGGAATAAGTTACTATTTTTAGCACTTTTCCAAATTCTGTCAGTACCATGATGTTTAGAATGTTTTAAAGCTTCGAAATGTGAATTAAAATAATTTTTTTTAAAAAAAATTCCAAAAATAGAAAGTTTTTGGTCGCCCGACCCGTCTAGTTTTGATCGTCTCGAAAACCTGCACCCGTATCCCGAATTTGAAAAAAATGCAATTTCGGACCTCGAGTGCTGCTAAATATGGCAGGTACTCGGTCCAGTATGTCTTAGTTAGAGCTCCGTATAGCAATTTACGGCATCAAAATCCGATTCGTATGACCTGTTTTAGCCTGAAACCAATTTTTCATAAATTTGTCTAGGGAGGCACCGGGGGCCCAGGACTGTGTGGGAACAAGTTCCAAGCCACTCCATACCAGCTTTAGCAGCTAGGGGGTGCCCTCTTGCCTTGTGGGAGTCTTTGGAAAATTTCCAAGCTTGCAACTAAGTGTGAGAACCAGTTATCTAAACCAGCTGGACACTTGGTGGGTAGGCAACTACACTTGCCATGCAAGGACTGAGTGCCCACTCATATGCTTATAGCAGCACAAATCGATTTTCAGCCTGTAGGAGCCTATTTAAAGTCCTACTCACACACACACACACACACACACATAGTGCACACACACACACCTGACACACTGGGAAGGTGTTGCCGGTACTCACACCTTTTGAAGGAGAAGCAAGGAGGGAGGTGTTGTCGGATTCTTGCCTCAAGAAGCTTGATTAGATCAGAGAATCGAGAAGATTATCAGCCCTTAATCATGGTAACCAAGGTTTAATTAATGCCTTCTGTAAATTCTTTTCATTACCATCTAAATTCCTCGTCTACTATGCTTATTCCTAGTCGTAATTCTTTATAATTACTTTCTAAATTCTCCTTAACCATATTCTATTATGTAATCATCACACCATAGCTGAATTATCAGCCATCCATGATCTTTAATTAATGATTAGTGCATGATTGATAGAATTTCTCTCTCTAGGTAGCATAGTAATTAACCAGTAAGCCGGTAATTGTGTAGACTGACGAGAATCACACTCTTTTATCACTCATTAATATTGTAGCTGAATTAGATTCATTTCTCTCATGCATTAAGATATAGTTAAGGTAAGATTAATCTGTCATTAAGTCTCTAAGAGGTGGTTTTTCTCACACCTATGCATGAGGTGAACCTGCATCCCCTAATTGCTAGGAAAGAGATTAATTATGCTGATTCATCTTTCTGGTAATTCTATTAATGAGACCTTATTATTCTTAATCATCTAAGTCGAATAATTAACTACCCTCAACTCTTCTCCCAACGTATCTTCTTCAAATTGGTAGCCAGGCATCCTAGCTTCCGAGCGTTGATGTAGTAAACCCTCTTGGAAATGTCCAATCAAGTTCCCATCCTCTATCAATGTGAGTGGAGTGTGGCGTATGAGCCTTCATCAGTATCTCCTTGACATCTCGCCTGAACTGGAACTGGGGATCTTCGAGCTTGCTCATAAATAATCTCAAACACTTGGAACTTCTGATATTCTAGCACGGGGTCTTCTTGCAACACCAATTCAAGGAATTTGGATCAGCTACCTATATACTTTCAGTTTCTTTTTAAATATTCAAACGGTACGACTTTATTTCCCAGCCTAACCTAGGCTTAGCTCTGATACCAGATGTGAGGTCCCCACCCCGCCATATCAAACATCGGATCTGATGGTGAACCTGGTGGCCACTAGATCTATAGCGGAAGCAAACAAACTGGTTCAGGGTTCAGCTAGCGGATGATCTCTCATCACAAAGTGAGTCGAGCTCGAGCCTACTAGCAATGTGATCTAGCTCCACCTCGCAGGGGAAGAGTACTTAAACTATCTAGCGATCGTAAGACCCACCTTCCAAGAGGAGAGAAACCCTGAGTGCCTTTTTCCCCATGTTTCAGAGGCACCTACTCTCAAGATTTCACCGGTCTAGTGGCAATGAGTATTACTAATATCGAATTAAACACTATGGGGATAGAGAGTTCCCGACCAATCGGGACCACCCTTCTCATAGGCATTGGCAACCTGAGCCAAGCCCCCACTTTCCACCCCCACACTCACACTTCCTTGTGTGTCCTAATTACTACCACATTGGTTGTTCAGCATAAAGATTCCTTGATTATATTCCGAATCACAGTGTTCGTTAAGACAGCCCTTCAAACAGTATTACAAATCGGCACCAAGAAAGAATTTCTAGTAAAAATTCTACTCAAACTTATTCATTAAAATTCCAATGTTCTGGAGGTAGAACATCCCTCCTCCAGCGAGATTTTACTCCTCCCGTTGTCGCCTAGCTTCCCATACAACTAGGTTTGTTCACCGCATAAAAAGCACGACATGGACACTCCCACCGCATAGAAAGCAAGATGTGGGTTCCCACCGCATAGAAAGAAAGTCGTGGGTAAGGCCCTAAGCTAGTAACTCTAGCTACTGCGATATCTTCGCAAGCTGCCCCCTGTGATCAATAGGGGGGTCAGGACTAGTTCAACATTGGAAGTAGAATGAACATGCTGAGCTTAATTTTCCCTAGCATACATTCTTTCCTATTGCAAACAGTATATCCGTCAAACAATTCTTTCCTACTTTAAAATTTAATAAACAAATGAATTCAAATGCTGTTGTTTCCGTTGGATTTCTCCAACATGTTCGGGGATGTGCTCGTTTCCTAACTAATCGTATGCAATGTTAATTAAACAACTTGAATAAATTTAGTGACCTACCTCTTCCATTTTCTCATCAATGGCCGGTGCTTGGTCGTCCAAGGGAGCTTTCCCCTTTCCGTTCACATTGCTCATTCCTGCCTCGTGGTCGTGGGCTCCACCAAAGCGAGTCGTCTTGACGGAGGCCATTTTAAACTCACTACTTTAAATAATTAGCATGGAGAAAAGAGCTAATGTCCGCAAGCGTCATAACAAGCCAAATGATAGATTAGCAACATCAAACAATGCCTGCTACATGAGAGGTTTAGATTTTTCCATATAGCAATCATTATGGATGATGCATATTCCTATGGGAACCGGCTCTAAGGAGTCGCTAGATAGTTTAAGTACGCTTCCCCTGCGAGGTGGAGCTAGATCACATTGCTAGTAGGCTCGAGCTCGACTCACTTTGTGATGAGAGATCGTCCACTAGCTGAACCCTGAACCACTTTGTTTGCTTCCGCTATAGATCTAGTGGCCACCAGGTTCACCATCAGATCCGTTGTTTGATATGGTGGGGTGGGGACCTCACAAGTCGCTTCCCCTGTATTGATAAATATGTTGATGCTTGAGAGCTATGCTATGGACGTCCGTCGCGGCGACCCGCAAACATTGGCGCCGTTGCCGGGGAATGCATCTTAGGTGATGAGTGACCGAGTGCGCAGTTAGACTTCTGAAGAAAGATCAATCCACAAATCCTTTTTACACCTCAGTTAGGCTGCTAGACAAGGGTTTAGAGATTAGTGGAGTTTAGAGCCAGTGGACCGGCTAGATCCTCTCTTAGGAGATTTAGGGAGCTGTGAGTGAGTGTGTTAAGGCATTTTTTCTCTTCAATTTCTCTAATTCGATTGAGTACTAAAATCTCACCCGAAATCCATCGGGTTTGTTTTGTTTGATTCATTCTCTTATGTTTTTTCATTTCTGTACTTAGGAGTAGGATAAGTAATCACATTCCACTCAGATTTGGGGCAAAAGTCAGAGCCGAGAAACCATAAAACCATAACTTTGACCAAAAAAACCATAAGACTCTGAAATTTTGAGAATCTGACCAAACAGAATTGATATTGATTCAAATCACAAAGTGGTAGCACAAAACACTAGGAAACACTTGTCAAAGGGAGCAAACAAGATTTCATCAGATTTGGCCCAGGTACTACGATCGCGATCGGTGTACCTCAGTGTCAGATTTGGACAAGATTTGACATGTGCCTTCCTGATACGATTATAAACAACTTTGTCTAAAGCAACCACACCCAGAAACATCAAAAACCAAGGAAATCAGGCCACTTGAGTAAAACTAGCCTGACAGACCCAGAAACTGTAAAATATTGACTTTTGGTGATCCAAATGCAAAAAGACTTTGGGGATAGCCTTAAAACATCAGTGTCTACAAGCATGCCAAATTGGGTCTAATTTGGGCTCAGAACTACGATCGCGATCGGTGTACCTAAGTGCCAGATTCTAACCAGATTTCATCTGTGGGATCCCCAGGTGTATACAAACATAAAAGTCTAAAGTACCTAGAGCCAGAAACCTCAAAATACCTATCAAACCATCTGAACACAGATCCAAGGCAAAAATTGCTAAACTGGCTTAGAAATTGACTTTCAATAGACCAAAACACATCAAAACTAGGAAGGAACTACACAAAGGGATAGCCTGTACACAGAACAACCACAGGTATCTCTCAAATCCCAAATCAAACATCAAAATCCAGTCAAACTGATAAATTTGGGAAAACAGGCACTTCCAACCAAGAAATGGTAAAAACTTGACTTTTTTGAGTCCAAAAACAAAAGTGTCTGGTAGGTAGTCTTAAAATAGCCTAGTGAACAAGCTACATAAGTTTCATCTCATTTGGGCTTAGAACTATGATCGTGATTGGTGTACCTCTGGCCTAGATCCAGCTCATTTTTTACCTGCTCGTAGACCTAAGTTATACAAGATACCAGGAGTTTTCAAAACTCAAATTGGACATACTACCAATAATTTGCAAGCAAATTTGTGTTGAGATCATTTTGAAGTGTTGAATCTACTGACAGTTGGAATGATACAGTGATCTCATAGCCATCCAGTGTATTCATTTGCAGAGACCGGTCAAGTAACAGTCCATGCAGTCGCAGGAATTGGAAGATCCTTCCATCTCCAGGTAAGAGGTTTGGATTCAGTCAGTCAATCCCACTTTCTTCATGTTTTTGAGACCGGGAAAACAAATCAACACCAGACACCTAAATTCAGTGGATCAAACGAGTGTTGCATCAATGGAGGAGAGTGTAAACCAAGGCCTAGTGTGACCATTAGAGCCGATCCTTGAAGAAGTCATCTCCGAAACTTCTTCAGAGAGATCTTTCGAGTATTTCAGAGAACACTTGGGACAAATAAAACTAAACGGAAGAGAAAACATGGCAGCAGGACCATCAGACCCCTCGGCCACACTAAATCTATTGTTCATCAAGTATCAATATGACAACAAGCAAGGTGCCAAGATATACAAAGATGGTATGGACCGCTACTGTGTGAAAATAGAAGATAGACCAAGTGAGTTCAGGGACTTAGTGCCTGTAAGCTATAGCAGAGACAGGTACCTAGATGATGAGGGTATCATGTATTTGGTAGTCCTGAATCCTAACATTGTAGACAAGTGGGGATTGATGGGCACAAAAGACAAAATAGACGAGGAACATGAGAAAAAGGCTCCAACAATAAGCTTACCTAATGCGAGATTAAGGCGAGAAAACGAAACGTTGAGAGTCAATACGGATAATTTCTACTTGGGGTTATACAAGTATAATAACGAAGAGAAAGATCTCTATTATAGATGCGAGGAACCCTACGTCGGAGAGATGACTGAGCGGAAAAGACTTTATGTCTTCACCTATAAAGAGGGAGCGGAAACGAAAATTGCAGCATACGACAAGTATGGAAGACGATATGCAGCAATCGATAAAAAAGAATTGGAAGGATATACATACTTTGAGGGACCACTTCACTAGTACTATGTCACTTCAAGCCCTCTAAGACCTGCCCCTACAACTGTCATGCCAGAACCGTTGACCACAAGTGGAAGGAGGACTCATGTAGCTGATTCTCTCAATCGACCTCATTATTTGATGCCAAGCCCAATGGGAACGTTACATTCCAAAGAATCAATGGCTACGAATCGAGGTAGTGAGGTTCCTATCTCTACACATACGGTTGTAGGTCCGACATTTGCAGCCACCCGATCACATTTGCCTCCTAGTAGTAGATTTGGGGCGGGGGAGCCAACGAGAGCAACCTACGACCTCCTTGATGCACAAGAACGATTAAGTCGAGACATGGGAGCAATGAGATTGACTGCAGACCATAGACGGATCAGACCATCCCAAGTAGCGAAGTGCATGCCGAAGAAGTATAGCGGATCGGAGGATCCATATGCCCATGTATCGCTCTTCAAGCAAGTCTTAAGAGCAGAACAGATCACTGATTTCCATACGCAATATGAGAGATTCGGGCTGACCTTGGAAGGGACGGCCTTAACATGGTTTCAACCTTTAAACCCTGAAACTTGTCCGAATATTGAACATGTATTGTGCTAGCTCGCGGAAGAATTCTCAAAATGGGGTATAAAGCATAATATTGTATCGCAGATATACGCTTTTAAACAAAGGGATAATGAAAAAGTGAAGGAATCAACCTTGAGATTCAAGCAATACATTGAGAGATGCCCGAGGAGGGAGTTACCGCAGGACGAGAGATTGTCTGTGCTCTTCGTTGAAGGTCTTAGGAACGAAACCTTGAAAAAGGACCTTCATTTGAAAGCCTGTAGCACGTTTCAACAGGTTACAGGGAAAGCGTTATATCTTGTTGATAATTGCAAAGCATATGAGGAAGTGTCAGAGGATACTGTTTCAGTAACCAGTGGCTCTTCATCAATTAAAAGAGAACCCTCTACCAAGAAAGATGCTCAGGCGTCCTTGGTGTTGACAGCTGATCAATTAATAGAGGAGGTAACGAAGAGAATGCAGCAACATATGAGATCAAATCCGATGATGAGACAGTCTCAGACGAGGAAGTGTGACATATGCGGGGGGGATCATCCGACACCGTGGTGCACACAACAGTCGAAAGCACCAGCTGCGAATGGACGAGTACTGAAATGGTGCGCCATAGAACAAAAATGGACAAATCATAGCATGGAAGAGTGTTTTTATAACAAAAACTATGTGAGGGAAAGACGGTATGGACCTCCAGCAGGACCATCCCAGCCACCTCCTCCAAGGTATCAAGTTGGACCAAATATAAATCTGGTAGCAGGAGCAGACAGACCTCAACCTGTGTTGGGTCAACAACCTCCATTACCACAGAGAATAGGGCCATGATTAGGTATGCTCAACCTTGTGAAGCATCACTAGGAACAAATAGTACACTTCAAGTTTCTTATTATGAGAAACCAAATGAGCCTTACGCAATAGAACCTGAATCACAAATGTAAGCAGACGAAGCATATCAACCGTGGGGAAATAACGAGGGTATGGCACCACCAATGTATATACCACAACCTTCGAGAGATCAATATTTGGTAGACAAAATAACATTAATGTTCATTGCGAACCAGAATTACAAACCAAGAGGATATCGTAATAGAGCAGGACAATCTATGGGACCACCTCCTCAAAATCAAACTCCAATTGGACAGTGCTATAGCTGTGGAAGTACGGATCATTGGGAGCATAACTGTCCTTTCAAAGGTGAAAGAGTGAAAATTTTTGGGTTTTGTGACGGATGTGGTGTGAATCACATATTGCCAGATTGCCCAAAAAATCCGGACAACGAGGGAAAAGCGACTATGAATATTATAGGGGTGATACCAAGTGCAAGCAGTGGATCAGAAACTGATCCCATGATCCAAATCAATGCGATAACCAGAGCCCAAGCCAAGGACTTAAGGAAAAACGAGTCCGTGGAGGAAAGGGTAGAGTTGCCTATACCCACAGAAAATGAGAGCTTATCCGTGAGAACCCAGCGAAAATCCTAGAAGGCGAAACGAGACAGGATGAAAACAAGGAGGTTGAACAGCCGAATTTCCATGCAAAACGAATTGCATGAAACAAAGGAGCAACTCAAACAAGAGAGAGAGAGAGAGAGAGAGAGAGAGAGAGAGAGAGAGAGAGAGAGAGAGAGAGAGAGAGTATAGCTGTTGAGGTTAACAACAAGCCAAGGAAAGCATCCTCGGGAGGATTGGTCTTGGTTGACAAAGTGCTAGAGCCGTTAGATGCTCTATTACAAACGTATGAAGCAAGGCTAAAAACAAACCAAACTTTAGAGCAAAGATGGTTAACTTATCATCAACGAGAAGTGGAAACGAAGCGTTTGGAAATGTGTAAACACCTCATTGAGACAGCTTAGGCGTTTATTGAACCTAAGATAGCTAGAACCCCAGAACAAGAAGTGTTGATTCACAAAGAGCGAGAAAAACTAAAAATCGATGAACCAAAACAAGTAAACGAACCCAGGCCTGAAACAATATTGTCACTAGATCATCGAATGGTGCCGAACACGATTGATGATGCTAAGTCAATGACGATGATGCCAATTCTAGAAGCTAAAGAACAATGGCCATAACACTTATGGGAAACCATTAGAAACAGAAAGAACAGAAGCGCGACGTTACAGCCTGCTCCAATTCGTGAGATTAACCTGGATAACGGATTTTATCCAGCCGATATACAATTGTTGTATGGGGATGTGGGAACGGAGATTTTGGTGGAAAGAAAAGCCCAATCCTTGAAAACCCTGCCTTCATTTATAGGTGAACATGAGGTACAATCAGAGATAAGGTTAGTTCCATCGCAGATGAGAACTATTTCACATATGGT
Source organism: Adiantum capillus-veneris (assembly GCF_014529385.1). NCBI lineage: Eukaryota > Viridiplantae > Streptophyta > Polypodiopsida > Polypodiales > Pteridaceae > Adiantum > Adiantum capillus-veneris. Next base: position 84,057,227 of record NC_140935.1, on the reverse strand, counting down.
TGACTCAAAAAGTCTTCAAGATATGATGTCGACACCTATAACATGCACAATCACGTTGTCCGAACTCTTGAGAGTCAGACCACACTTATGGGAAGACATGGGGAAACATTTAAAGCACAAAGGATTAAATATTCCTCTTTTGACAAACCCTACGGGAGAAGAAAACAAACGGAAAAGTCAACCCCAAGCCCAACTAGTGCCCATAAACAAAGTCGGAGATTACTGTGAAGGCGAGGAGGGGAATACAACCCTACCTGTGGAATATCAAGATATAAAAAAGATAGCTATCCTAGATAGTGGAGCGGGAGTAGAGATTGCTACCAAGCAAATATGGGAGAAGTGGGGTCGTCCAGCTCTCAGGAAAACGAGAATGAAACTGCAACTCGCAGATGGGTATGTAGAGAGACCATTGGGAATCCTCGACCAAATAGTTGTAACTTCGTGTGGAATTAACTATGAGCACACCTTTGCTGTGGTGGATTTCGGGAAAACAAAAAACTTTGACATTATTTTGGGATGACCATTTATGCGTCAACTCAAAATGATACAAGATTGGGGTTACGACCAAATCTACCTAAGGCACGAAGAGCTAATAACGAAAATCAACATGAAGGATCACAGCTATAGAGAAGTTGCAAAAACACCAGTGCAAGAATTTAATTCAACCACTGTAAATGAAAAAGAAATACCTACATGGATGCAAACAAAAACGCATGTCTGGATGTGTGGAGCATTTGATTGTGGAGAGATAATCAAAGAGGAATGCGTTTTGGAAATATCTGTAGAAGACGAGGCTTATTTCCCAGAACCTTTTCGTGAATATTTATTTGAGCCATTCGGGTGGACTCAAATATTTTCAACCTTGGACATATGTGTTAACGAATTTACACCTACGAAATTTTGTGACAAAGAAGGATACGACCTAGTAACGTTGCAAATGGCTAGCGTCATCCTTGAGTCAGGATCGGAGAGCGAGGAACAAGAAGAACCTCCACGTGAGACCGAGTGTAAAAGAATAATTGATGAGATATCTGTAGTGAACGATAGGAATCGAACAAGGAAGGAATTCACGGATTCACTATGCTGTGACCTTCCATCACTGGAAGATGAAATCCAACTGATAGAGGCTGATGATGAAAGATCAAGCGCATCAAAGACGAATAGGAAATACAGGTCACGATAGGACAGGTTTTACGAGTTTCATAACCAAAAACATAGTCGACAGGAGCGGTATAAATCCAAGAGAACTAGAAAATCAAGGGCGAATAAGCATAATCCGATGCCTCTTATCAATGACAGAACGGGATGTCTAAAGCTTGTCAAAGCTGAGGATTGTGTCAAAGACGGGGTCATTGGCCGGTTTATCAAAACTAAACCGTGGAAAAACAACAAGAAGAACAGACACGAGAATCAAACGACTAAGTCGCATAAAGGGGGGAAAACAAAGTCTGGAATGACCAAAACAGAGTACAATAAGCTCAAGAGAACCCTCAGAGACATATGGACGACTGACTTTGAAACGAATGAGGACACAAGTTCTGACAAGATGGATGTACCGTCCCATTATAAGAAGTATACCATACAAGATAGGAAAATCATAGTGCAACAACCTATGAGGGAATTGAAGGAACCGGGTACATCGTACGATGATCCTGAAAAAGCCAAACGAATAGATCTAGCGGAGCCAGGAGAAGATCCAAAACCTGCATATATTGTCACGGATCTTACTGAAGAAGAGGAAAAGCTTTTGGTAGCTACTCTTAAACAGTATAGAGATGTGTTTGCATGGTCATACAAAGATCTTAAGGGGGTGGATCCTAGTATCTGTCAACACACAATACCCCTTAAGAATGATGCCAAACCCAGCAGACAACGTCCCTATACTTACAATGAAACGTTTGCAGAGTTTATTTACGAAATTGAGCACACCGAATGGGTTTTACCGATTGTGGTGGTCCCAAAGAAAAATGGAAATTTAAGACTGTGTGTCAATCTCAAGAAAGTAAACGCTGCTACAATTCGGGACAACTATCCCCTACCCATTACTGATCATGTAATAGAAAGGGTGGCAGGAAAAGAGGCATATAGTTTCTCAGATGGCTTTTTGGGTTACAACCAACTTGCAATAAAGCCAGAGGATCAGCATAAAACGGCTTTCGTAACCGAATGGGGTATTTTTGCATTTCGGGTAATGGCTTTTGGCCTAACAAATGCACCAACCACATTTCAAAGGCAGATGGGTCATGCTACTAAAGAATATCTAAGACAATTCTTAGAAATTTACATGGATGACTTGTGCGTTCACTCCCTTGTAAGACTGGAGCACATAGAGCACTTGACCAAGGTGTTCGAAAAATGCAGACTGTATCCGATTTTCCTGAATCCGGAGAAATATGTCTTCATGATGAGACAGGGCAAAATATTGGGACATATAGTGTCCAGTAACGGTATTTCGACAGACATGGAGAAAATCGGCGTTGTGAGTGGGATGAAAACACACAGCACCTCTATAATGACCCGACACACACTCTTGGAATGATACACACACACACTATGGGGCACCACTCGGCTTACACAACCAACCTGGCCGAGACAGGAAACACACAGACGGAGTAAGAAGAGAGAGATTTCCCACTTGCCCACTCAACACTCACACATACACACTCACACACACACTCTCAATTCAACTCAAAGGAGGAAAATTGCTGTTGTTTAGACTCAATGAAGCTCATCCCAACACCAATGGGGCAAATAGTTTACACAGTATTGAGGAAATACACCAGATACAACCACAAAAGTAAGCAGAGGCTTCACTCACTGGAGAAGATTACACAGAAAAACAACAAAAAATCTGTGAGGAATTTGGCAAAATGGACAGCGCCATTGCATCTGGAACGCCCAAAAACCCCAGCCTACAATGTCAAAGTGCTCAAATCCGACCTCGGATGAGCAGTTTAGGGCCAAAAAATGCTCCAAAAATTGCAAAAACACACTTGCGGCTGTTCCTCCTCTCTTCTCCACGTTTTTTCTGGTCTTCTCTCAGTTTTTTCGGTTCTCACACTTCACTTTTTTAGTTGGGCACCCTTGGCCTTTTAGATGACCTCAAACGAACCCCGAACAGGCCAAAAACTGACCTCGCAGTGCATAGTTGTCACCTTTTTGCATCATCCGCACACCTGGCACTCATTTCTTTTCAATAATGCGTCTCGCAACCACGTGAAGTGGCCCCAAAAAGTGGTCCTAATGATGATCTTTCTGTATAACCCTCACAAGAAAACACCCACGTTGTGTACGTCCTAATCCGCGTGCAAATATTGACCCCGTTCGCCCTCCTGACGCCACTAGATGCCATCTGACGCACCTGCTTACCTCATGTCGTCGGCCTGCGGATAGCTTCCTCGAAAAGTTTTACGCGCTATAAACTCCTCATTATTGTAGAAAAAACATACTGGTACTGGTGATAGTGAAAATCGATGCACTATGTACATGTTGTCCTACCTGTACACATGTGGGCCCCACGTAACCACCTGGCTCTGGAAAATGGGCAATTCTTTATTTGATGCACCATGCATGTGTATGTACATATGCGCAATTCCTTGCTCCAAAAAACTCCTAACATAATTTGCCCCTCCCCTAGCCTGCTAGATCATTCATGATCAGCAACAGCAAAGAGAGATATGAGACTCGCCGCATCACAAGTCTCCTCATCCCTCACCAACACTGCTTTATCCACAAACAGCTCATCTTGCTCCACCATCATCAATCTATCATGATACAATTTAAGACGCAATCCATTTACCCTTGACTTATGTAGAACACCATCCAGGTTAGCCAACTGATATGTGCCATTTGAAAAACACTCCACTACCTTGAAAGGGCCTTCCCACTTAATTTGAAACTTCTTTTGGAAGGTGTTGTCCAGCTTACTATTGTAGCGCAAAACCAAGTCATGTTTCTTGATACCCTTACTTTTGACCTTTTTATTTATCTTTTCCAAAGCCTTATCCTGCATATGCCCATAATGCTCCAATGCGCTCATCCTATCCAACTAGACCTCTTGTAACTGCAAGAGCCTCTCTTTGAATGCATCACTAGGCGGCCCAAGAAACTTCTCTAACATCTTGACCGCAGGCAACTCTACCTCCACAGGCAATAGTGCTTCCTTTCCATACACCAAATGAAATGGAGTAAACCCTGTACCTGTCTTCACCGAAGTACGGTAAGCCCATAATGCACTAGGCAATTCCCAATCCCAATTCTTTCCTTGGTGCTCTGTCACTTTAGAAAGAATTTGTACCAACTCACCATTGAATCTTTCATTTAAGCCATTACACTACGGGTAATAAGGAGTGGTATGCTGGTGCCTAATCTTCATCTTTGTGCATAAGAAGTCTAGCAGTTTAGCTCTAAATCCTGGTCCCTTATCTGAAAGTAGCTCTAATGGCACCCCAAACTTGCAACATATTTCATCATACACAAATTTTACCACATCCTTTGCAGTGATCTGTTATACTACTATAGCCTCTGCCCATCTAGAGAGATAGTCCACTGCCGTCAAGATATAGCTTTTGCCCTTGCTTGTGATAGGTAACAAGCCTATTGCATCAATCCCCCACTTTTCAAACACATCAAATGCCATAATGGTTTTTCGTAGCTCTGGCTTCAACACTCTCTTCCCAAATGCTTGACACCTATTGCAAGACCTACACCAATGGTGAACATCCTTGTGCAAACTAGGCCATACATACCCCTCTTGCAAAATCTTATGCAAGGTGATCTTTAGAGCAAAATGGCCACCACATGCGCCTTCATGATTCTCTTCCAACACTCAGTAAAGCTCCTCCCGCCAAGGTACACGTATCAACACGAGACCATCCCCTTTCATGTATAAGACATCACCAATCAGTTTGTACATGTATGCTCTACACACAAAGCCATACTTCTTAGACTTCTGAATCTCCTTTGGAATGATTCCTGTTAGCAAAAACTCCTCTTCTTGAGCCAAACTTTCCCGGCCATGATAAAGAGGTAAAGTGGTCCTCAACACAAATAGCTCCCCAATCATGCCTTGAGCTGCTTCATGTGCCTCTCCATTTAGAGCACGTTCAATGTGTCTGATGCTCCATGCTTCGAACTTTTTTAACAGGCCTTTAATTCTGAAGCACATTTCCTTCAATGAGGTGTTCTTGCTCTTCCACACACCCAGCACTTGCTTCACCACTAACAAGGAATCACCTTTTATGCTCAACCTTCGAACCCCATGCTTCAAACAAATGTGTAATCCGGATTCCAGAGTAGCATATTCAGCCTCATTGTTACTATGAGCATCCAATTTGAACCCTTTGTTGCATACTAGCTTCCCCTCTCGATCATAAAGTGCTATGCCCCCTGAAGCTGCATCATGGCTCTTTCTGTATGAACCATCAAAGAACAACACATGTGCATTGCTGATCTGTGGCACTTCTTCAACTACCTTTATCACCACCTCTTCCTTAACAATACGGGGATTCTCCTTGTAGGTCAACAAATCAGCTAGGGTAGCCCTTGTACTATCTTCCACTAGAAAAGAGAACTCAAACTCTTGCAGCTCAATTACCCATTTCTTCACCACATTTGACATGTTAGTACCATTAATTAACTGTGGCAAAAAGGCATAACTCGTCAAGAAAACAAAAGGCCATGGTAGCAAGTAATGACGAAATCGTCGACAAGCAAATATTACACTGGCCATCACTAGCTCTACTTCCGAGAACTTTCTCTCCGCTACCAACTTCACTAGGCTTGCACAATACACTGGCCTCATATAATGGCTGCCCTTCCCCTTTTTCAATAGCATGGCTCCAATGGCATCATCCCCTACTGAGGGATTTACATTAAAAACTTTCTCCCAATCAGGAGCCTGCATGGCTGACAAACCCCCTAACACCTCTTTCACCTCTTGAAACACTTCTTCACACTTGTCATCCCATTGCAATGGATCATGCTTTGCCACTTGTTGTAATGGATAAAGAATTTGAGAAGACAATGGAATAAACCTTGCCATGTACTTCACTTTGTGTATAAAGGTTGCCAATTGCTTCGTACTCGTAGGTGATGGAAGAAGAATAATAGACTTAACCTTATCTGGATCAGCCTCAATGCATTTTCTAACACCATATGGCCCAATAACTTCACCCTTGGCTGTGCTAGATGACATTTCTTTGGATTTAGTTGTCCTCCACATTCATCATATCGAGCCAATACCATCTGCAGCTTCTCATGGTGTTCATCCCTACTGTTATAAACACAGAAGTCATCCATAAAAGCTTTAACACAACTACCAATGAATGGTTCCAACACCCAATTTGCTCTCTCTTGATAGAAGGAAGGTCCATTTGACAACCCAAATGGCAATACTGTGTAGCAATAGCAGCCCCATGGCGTAATAAAAGTGGTCTTTGTGCGGTCTTTAAGAGCAATCTTCAATTGAAAATAGCCTGAAAAACCATCATACACACTGTACCTCTCATAACCTGCCACTGAATCCAAGATCTGATCGATAAATGGAAGAGGATATGGGTTCTTCGTATTGGCTGCGTTTAAGGGCTTAAAATCTACACAAATCCTCCACTTCCCATCCTTCTTTGGACTGACTACTACTGGACTCACCCATTCTGTGGTCTCCACAAGGACTATGAACCCTGCCTTCAACAACTTGTCCACCTCTTCTTGCAAGGCTTCCATTTGCTCTTGACCCATCCTTCTTAGCCTTTGCCGCACTGGCTTAGCACCTTCTTTCAGCTCTATATGCATCTCTTCACCCTTGAACCCTCTGATCTCTTCATATGAAGTAATGAACAAATCAGGAAAACTAGCCAGCATATGCAAATATATATCCTTCTCCATAGCTGAGAGGTCTCCACTGATCATTTGTGTCATCAATTCCTTCTTCTTTGACAACTCAACCTTGGTTTGCATCAGCCCTTCAATCACTTCATAAGGCCCTTCACTTTCATCTTCAACCTCATTCGCAAATGCAACTAAACCAAACTCCTGTATTTCTTTGTCCATCAAAAGAAATGCAACATCAGCATCCTCATCACTGCTGGTAGTGCTATCACTGTCCTCATCTGTCACCGTGGAAGAGTCTTCCTCACTAGACTCATCCTCATCTTCATAAATCTCCTCTAATAGTTTCCTTGTGTCCATATTATAAAGTTTCTTGGTACCTGTCTTTCCATAGAGGCTAATCGTACCATGTCGCCAATCTTGAACAGCTCCCACTGCACGTAACCATGGTCTGCCCAGTATAATAGGATATGATCCCAACCCTGCTGGCATCACATGAAAATCAACCACTGCCTTTGCATCATATGCCTCCACTTCTAAGCTCTTTACAACACCCAAGCATTTTACTTTTTGATGGTTTGCCAATCTGATCCAAAAACCTGACACCCTAGCCACTGTGAGACCCATCTTCTCAATGCATGAGTGTGTTATGACGCATATTTGGGCTTCGCCATCCACATAACCTTGTCCCAAATTTTTCCTTTTATGCCACACATCTACTATTGGACAAATGTCTGGTAGCTCATCCATTTCCAACACCTTTATTGAACCTTTCTCTTGCTCTTTCTCCATTGGGTTAGCCATCCTCTTCCACTGTCGCTTTAGCTTAGGCACCATCTCTATAAGCTGCCCAAAAGTAACATCTGCCTTCCTGCTCGTCAGATCCTCCTTCAAGTCATAGCTTAATTGCCCATCCCCTAGTGGAAAATTTGAAACATGAAACTTTCGATGAGCTCTCCTTTTCCTCTTGGCCTTGAAATCCTCACCTTCATGGCTCTTTCCTTTCTTCTTACTAGGACCTGGGGCACTTCTTCCTTCCTTATCCTCTGTGGTCCTCTTCCCAATAGGCATCATCACTAATGTATCCTCTAGCTTCGATGTCTTCTCCAAGGTGACTACACTTAGCACTTTTGTCTTTCCCTTTTCCTCCTGGGTCAGTCCACAGGTTCCTTCGTCTCCCTTAATTTCGATGCCATAATCATTTGACCTAGTTAGCACCTGTCTTGGCAATGGATACATGTCTCCCCCCATCCTTGGTGGCTTATCACATTGCGGGCTGATGTGACCCAACTCTCCACAATTATAACATGTGGGCGTCTGCCTCCAAAACCTAACATTGCTTTGTCCAACACCATTCCTAGGCCTTTCTTCACCTCCTGGCTGATTTGCAAACCTCCCTCGACCTCGATTATTTCCCACTTGACCTAGCATGTTTAGGCTGAGATTCTTCATCAAATCTACCATTTTCCTCATGTCTTGCCTTAGCCCATCATCTTGCACTGCTGTAGTGACCACTGCTGGCATAACCTGAGTAGTAACAGGAACTACTGGTTCGTGATGAACCCTTGACATGCGACCTTGTAAAGACTCTATAGGCTGAAATTCAGACCTCATGGGCAAAGACTCCACCCCTAACTGGCTCATTTTTCTCAACTTCCACTCTTTGTTCCTTGATACCTCTAGTGCATCTTCATATGTCCTAGGCTTCTTTAGCTCCACTCTCCAACGTATATTCTCCCAAAGACCAGCTAAGATGTGGTGCTAAGGCCTTGCACATTCACTCCCATGCCAATGAAAACTTACGTATGTACGCATCTACTGGCTCACCTTCCTTTTGCACCAAAGCATGTACTTCTTGCCACACTTTGTCAGGATATTCTATCTTCACAAACTCCACTTCCAACCCATGTCGTAGATTGTCCCAACTCAACCTTACAGGTGGATCAGCCACACACAACTCCTCTTCAAATGCTTTAGACCAAACTTGTGCATCACTCTTCAAACAAATTTGGAGAAGGCGTAACATCTGTGCAGGGTTATGAATCTGGTTGCTAATGCAGGCAACCTCCATCTTTTCCAAAAATTCTTCCACATCTTCATCACTTCTTCCATGAAACTCCGGATAAGAGAAAGCCATGGCTACCCAAGTTTCAATGCTTTAAGAACCCCTTTGAACACACGTGCAAGACCCCAAAACTTTTGACTACCCAATCCCCATAAACTTCAATGGAGCTCAACTTTAGATAAGGACAAACACATGCACATCAAATGAGTTTTCATAGTTGATCATCGGAATTACAACAAGCAAAGGACATTTCAAGATCTCTCGTAATCTTCTTGGCCTGAACATGAAGACTATGCGCTGCTGGAAAAAAATCTTCCTGGACACATGAACATTTATCTGGATTCTTTGAGTTAAATGAAATGGAGTGAATTGAGGGCCATTTTGATCATCCATGAAAGCCAACCATGAAGCTCCCAAGAAGGCACACCTGACTTAACCTCTGATTTTGCCAAAATTTCAGCAGCATAACAGCATAAATGACACAAAAGACCAAAAAACCAGCCATCATAACTTGGAAAAATTTTGGCAGAGTTTCCCCAGAAATAGAGCAGTAGGAACCCAAAATATAGACTGTATATGTATGCATAAACTGTCAACAATAGAACCCGAGCATCAAGTAGGACTCACTAGTACATAGCCTATGGCGAGGTCACAAAAAGGGTGCTCCAGCTACCTGTATCACCGAAAGGATCTCTACATTTGAGAATCCCCCAGCTCAATAAAAACCTCACGCTATCGACCCTCACACAAAGGCTAATGCAAATCGCGTATAGTCAAGTCTCAGAAATGACTATCTTCTAGACCAAGTCTCAGAAATGGCTGGGACTGCCAAATACAACCAAGTATGGCTCCACAAATGCGTACAATGGCAGTTTCCACAAGTAACGTACAATCCAGCAGACAATGCGCTCAAATAGGCGCCAAGTGATGCATACCCACAACAACTGCAAGTGACATCACTGCTAGTATATCACTGTACTCCAGCTACATGTATCTGTGTGAATCACTTGTACCTGTACCTGTCCCTGTAACCTATAACCTGTAACATGTAATCCCGAATCTCGAAGCTTGAAGCTCTAAGCAGAAGATACTCGAAGAAGATCCTCCGTGGGGGCGCCAAAAGAATGTGAGCGGGATGAAAACACACACAGCGGCTCTATAAAGACCCGACACACACTCTTGGAATTATGCACACACACACTATGGGGCACCACTCGGCTTACACAACCAACCTGGCCGAGACAGGAAACACACAGACAGAGGGAGAAGAGAGAGATTTCCCACTTGCCCACTCAACACTCACACATACACACTCACACACACACTCTCAATTCAGCTCAAAGGAGGCAAATTGCTGTTGTTTAGACTCAATGAAGCTCATCCCAACACTAATGGGGCAAATAGTTTACACGGTATTGAGGAAATACACCAGATACAACCACAAAGTTAAGCAGAGGCTTCACTCACCGGAGAAGATTACACAGAAAAACAACAGAAAAAGAGTGAGGAATTTGGCAAAATGGACAACGCCATCGCGTTCGGAACGGCCCAAAACCCCAGTCTACAATGTCAAAGTGCTCAAATCCGGCCTCCGATGAGCAGTTTACGGCCAAAACAGGCTCCAAAATGAGCAAAAACACACCTGCGGCTGTTCCTCCTCTCTTCTCCACGTTTTTTCTGGTCTTCTCTTTTTTTTTTCAGTTCCCACACTTAGCTTTATTAGTTGGGCACCCTTGGCCTTTTAGATGACCTCAAACGGACCCCGAACAGGCCAAAAACTGACCTCGCAGTGCATAGTTGTCACCTTTTTGCATCATCCGCACACCTGGCACTCATTTCTTTTCAATAATGCGTCTCGCAACCACGTGAAGTGGCCCCAAAAAGTGGTCCTAACGATGACCTTTCTGCATAACTCTCACAAGAAAATACCCACGTTGTGTCCATCCTCATCCGCGTGCAAATATTGACCCCGTTCGCTCTCCTGACGTCACTAGATGCCATCTGACGCACCTGCTTACCTCATGTCGTCGGCCCAAGAATAGCTTCCTCGAGAGGTTTTACGCGCTATAAACTCCTCATTATTGTAGAAAAAACATATTGGTACTGGTGATAGTGAAAATCGATGCACTATGTACATGTTGTCCTACCTGTACACATGTGGGCCCCACGTAACCACCTGGCTCTAGAAAATGGGCAATTCTTTATTTGATGCACCATGTATGTGTATGTACATATGCGCAATCCCTTGCTCCAAAAAACTCCTGAGAGCGTCATTGTTGATCTATAACGACCAGTAAAGGTGAAGGAGGTACAGTATTTATGGGCCATTGTGGATATTATCGTAGATTTATCTACTCATACGCTATAATTGCAAAACCACTTTACGCACTGATAACTAAATTTGAGTGGATAGAGGAGTGCGAGGAAGCTTTTCAAACGTTGAAGCAGAGATTAATTTCCGCTCTAATTTTGAAGGCTCCGGATTGGGAGAAGATATTTCACATCCACATAGATGCATCAACGTATGCAATAGGATGAATACTTGCACAACCTGAAGAGAACAACATGGATTTTCCAATAAAGTAGACAATGGAACAATGCAGAGAAGAATTACATGACAATTGAGAGGGAGGGATTGGGTATGGTCTATGCCGTGAAAAAGTTAGACACTACTTACTTTCCAATAAATTTGTATTCTTCGTTGATCACCAAGCACTGTTGTACTTAGTAAAAAAACCTTGCAGTACGGGGAGAATTGTTCGATGGTTCATCATACTGCTTGAGTTTGATTTCATGGTAGTAGTCAAGAAAGGAACTACACACCAAAGAGCGGATCATTTATCTAGAATGATGCATGGAGAAAACCCTGTAGGAGTTGATGATGATTTGCTTGATGCATATCTTTTCAACATAGAAATGGTTCCAAGATGGAGTGAGGATGTAATTCCTTTGCTGACTATCTGGTCAATGAATATGACAAGACAACCATCTATCATTGTAGCATCCAGATCATTGGTAATGTTGGCAGGCAGGATATACAAACAAGGATCGGATCAAATCCTTAGGCTTTGTGTTGAATCGAGTGAACGGGAATTGTACCTAAACCAAGCTCATGTACAAACAACGGGGATTCACAATGGACATGCACAGATGTATCAAAGATTGATGAGAATGGGTGTGTATTGGCCAAAAATGCGACATAGTGTTCATATGCATGTCAAATCTTGCGTTAAATGCACGCTTCAAAAGCCAATAGAGCACACGACTCTATTCAAATTATCTGTAGCACCCCGATGGAGTAACTACATTGTTGAATACCACACCACTAGGATACTGCCTGAGGGGATGAGTAGATCACGAATCAAAACGATCATGAAAGAGGCAGAAAACTATGTACTGATTGAGGACACTCTTTACAAGAGGGGAAAAGACAATCAATTGAGAATGTGCGCGACTGAAGAGGAATACATTCTTATCCTAGAGCAAACACACGACGGACAAGCTGGTAGACATTTCTCAGCTGCTGCTGACAAAACGGCCAAAGCAATTCTTAATGTAGGCATATGGTGGCCTACACTATTCATGGACGCTCAAGAGTTTGTTAAACGATGTGACGATTGCCAGAAAACAAAAATTCCTAGAGCGCGAGATGATATGCCCTTAAGGCCAATGATGGGGGCAAGAGCGTTTGCGAAATGGGGAATAGATTTTGTAGGACCGATAGCGCCTCCGAGATATAAAACGCACGCTCAATACATTATTGTGGCAACATATTATCTAACAAAATGGGTGGAAGCTAAAGCAATAGCCAGAAATGATGCAAAAACGACAGCACAGTTTTTGTATGAGAACATTTTCACCAGATATGGCATACCAATTGCACTCATGAGCGATAGTGGCACTCACTTCATCAATAAGGTGATCGAATTCCTATTGGACGAATTCATGGTAATTCACAGGAAGTCCGCCCCCTATCACCCACAAGCGAACGGCCAAGCAGAAAGTACGAATAAAATTTTGGTGACAATTCTCACCAAAATTGACGGCGAATCGAGAGCTAACTGGGATCAAAAGCTACATTCAGCTTTATGGGCATATAGAGTAGCTTACAAAACATCGATCGGAACGACTCCGTTTAACATGGTTTATGGAATTCAAGCAATTTTGCCACTTGAATTCCTTATCCCCACGCTTCGAGTCACTAAACAATTAGAATGGACGGGCCATGAATTATCCAATCAGATAGATGTCCTGGAAAAACTGGATGGAACTAGATTGAGAGCCGTTGCATCAATCTACGTGAAAAAACGAAACATAAAATCATTCTTTGATCAACATGTTATCAGCAAGGAATTTGCTACTGGGGATTACGTCTTAATGTATACCCTGAAACAACATTCCCGGAAACTCAAAAAGTGAGGAAATGGACCCTACGTGATTCATGGCATATCATCTAGCGGTGCCATCAAACTTGCGACATTAGAGGGAGAGGAAATGCCTAACTATATTAGTGGTTGCAGACTAAAGAAATACAACATACCACTAACCACAGAGATGCTTGCCAAAATACACGCTGCGAAAGAGCGCAAGAACAAAGCAAAGGAAACAAAAGCTCAAGCGTAGGAGGAGGCCAAAGTCAGGATTTTAAAAAGAAAACAAACCTTACAACAACAAAGACTTCCTCCACTAGCAGACACAGCTCAAATTCCTTTGTCTATAATTCAAACTGATGAGCAATGGGAAACGAGAATCGATGTTCGCATCAATGTCAGACTCCCGCATGGTAGATATCAACGAGCATTGATTGACACAGGAGCAAGAGTCAATGCGGTCAACTTCTCCACTACTTACAGATGAACCCCTCATGCAATCCACACGTGATCTAGAAGCAGCAAACGGTGCAACAATGCCAACATTGGGGATAGTAAACTTACCAATCAATCTTGATGGAAATAGTTGTCCTCATCAATTTTTCGTAATGAAAGATGGAGAAATCAGAGAATCAATATGCTTGGGAGTTCCATGGATGAGAACGTACAATGCAGTAACTGAATGGTCAGAACATGCATTAAGGCACACACACGACTCTAACGTGTACATGACTCCATTCGCCAAAACAGATCACTCGTGGCCAAGTATCCCCATCGACAATAAGCAACCGGCTAATGAGCCAAAAACACCACCAAAGGTTATTCAGAAGGTCTGGATAAAGAAAACATTGCTGACCAACAAATCGAGCAAGATATGGCTACCTAAGGACAAACTCCAGACGGAAGCAACATCATCTCCAAGACCTTCAGAAGTTACTCCAAAGTGGAAATGGCAACCAAAACTGGCGAACACTAAAGTTTCAACGCCAGAGCTCGAAACGAAACCCAAAACTCAAAACAAGAAGACTGAATCTCCCAAATGGCACTGGAAACAGATGAAAACTAAAGCAGAATATGTAAAGATGCAACAAACCACTTATAAATGGGTTCCAAAAATAGTTGTCGTCACAACACCAACAATCAGGGAAAGAGAAATTCAATTGCAAGCTCTTCTGTTCCATAAACAGCTACCCTCGCCATCAAAAGTCATTGAAAACTACTTTCAGTCCCCGCATCTTGCACAACACATTGTTACCCAACGCATTGTCTCAAACATCAGAATAGGGCCACATTACGAGGCCATGCATAGACACAGATTTCAACACCCATGCACATGCAACCAACCTTCGTCCAGGGCGACTCAGACAAGGAAGGGGGGAGTAATTGATGAATCTAGCAATAGTCAGTGCCATTAAGGGGTCCAACGTGTATATATATACATAATATGTGTGTTTTTTCATTATTTAGAGTTCAATTTCGAACATATGCGATCAAAACCTAGCAATTTTACTGTTTTTTTTGTATCATCCGACTAGCTTAATAATGAGCTGTAATGACAAAATCCGGAGCATTGGGATGCTTCTATAGAAAATATATGCTTAGGGGTGAGTATAATAATTTTAGCTAATTTTTGCCAATCAATAAGTATTTTCAATTTATTTTGTTTGATTTTCGTTAATAAACATCAAAAATTAAAAAATCTCACTCACAAGTGTCGGAATCAAGTTCTGGAAGCAAACGCCGAAGTATCATGATAAGGTTATCAAGCATGGAAGATATGAAGCTAATCTGAAGATGTCAAATTTCGGCCTTAATGATCATGACTACATTTTGCCAAAATCGCATCAAATGGTCATACGATGCCAGAATGAAAAATTGTTCGACCCACAAGTGGTATGCAGATTATATCGGGATCAAAGGTGAGAAAAATCAGCCCTGTGTCACGAAAATCTAGGGAAGATATAGGTCAGGTAGGCCAAATTCTAGCTCATTGTTCATTTTCACCTTTTGAGAGAGAAGGAGAGAGCTTTTTGACCTAGAGCGAGCTACCACATTTCTACTCCGTATGGACGGTCGGAGCCAGCATTTCACACCAGATTTCACAGGTATGTTCCCTATCAAGTAAAGATCAAGTCTATTATGCATGCAAGCGCGAATCATTGCACAAACGGGCGAAGGGATCAAATCAAAGTCGAATCGGGTCAAAGAGGTCAAGGGCCCTTAGAGGCATCCAATAAAAAAAAAATTCAGCCACAGAACACATCAATGTGCTCCCCACAAGGTCAGGAACAAATCCATGTGGTCAAATCACTATTTGGTGGTGGTACACCGATCGCGATCGGTGTACCTCGTTGACAGAAATTGAGACAGATCTTGCAAAACACCTCCCCTCAGCCTTGCCTACAATTTGCTGGTGTCAAAATCAATTTTGGCCTCCATGGTACGATCGCAATCGGTGCCCCCAGATGCAAGTTTTGCAATTTTTGATTCGGCCCATGCTTGGAACTCAGTTAAAAGTACACTCTCTTGAATTTTCAAGGAAAATGCACAAATTTTTCTCATGGAATGGGCCCAATTTTTCAAACACAACCAAAAAGGGAAAATTTGACCTACAACTACCAAAATCCTGTTAAAAATCATGATGGATGGTTTGAAAGGTGCACTTGTCCGACTAAGAGTCAGAACAGTTGTAGAAACCCTCGAATGGATCTCAGAATCTCCTACAAGTGCAGATATAGTCGTTTCAGTCTCGAATGATTACACAAAGATAGAATTGGAGCCGAGCCAATGCCAAAGACCAAAAGGTCACTTAAGGATGTTCAAGCATCACATGGATATCCAAGAAATGCCTGAAAAATGCACATATCGGGAAAACCTCCTAAGACAGGGTATAAAGTGCCTGATAAGGTCAAAATCGGACAATGGAGTAGGCTGATGGTAGCAGATCATCATGGAAGTAGTGGGAGCTCTAAAACTAACTTCAACTAACTCCAGGATCCAACCAAAATTCCTCAGGAAAACCCAATATGGTTAGACTTAGTGAAATATGGTCAAACAATGAAAAATTGCTCTAATTTGTTCATTTTAAGTCCAAACTTGGAAATAAATCATCAGTGGGCTAGGCAGGCATAGGGGTTCATCACCATCTAGTTTTCACCAAAAACAGGCCCAGAACACCGATCGCGATCGGTGTACCTCAGCTTCAGATTTTGACAAAAACCTATCAGATCCCTTGTATACATCTTGTTCAAGTCATCAACCAAATTTCAAGCCATTTGGACATCAAAAACTCATGAAAAGTCAGAATCTAGTCCAAAACTCCCTTGTAACCCATAAATGGGACCTGTAAACTCAAAAGTGGTTCAAATGACACACAGAGTGGACCAAAATGACTCTCCAACTATCAGCAACACACTCATGTGATCAAATCTAAATTTGGCCTCTATACTACGATCACGATCGGTGTACCTCAGACCCAGAACTGGCTCAGATTTTTATCAGTCATAGCTCTAGTCTTCCTAGTCCCACTAGTGAAATATGGACAAGAATGGATGAAATTTGTTCAAGTTATGATCAGTTTTAACTTTTGAACTGTTTTTTACTAAAATCTCAATGCGATTGATTGTGAAGGGAAAATCCTGACAGCTTGTGATTCTCCTGACACAGAATGCCTCGCCAAAAGAAAGAAAGGCAGTGGACAGCAGCACCATATGAAGTGGAGGAGCTCGCCACAAATGAAAAGGCTCACATCTCGGATGAAATACTTGCTCAAATCCCTACCCACATATTCATCTCGAAGTTTAAGGATGAGGATGGTGACTTGGTAAAGACAACTCATGCCACGGGAGATATGGATCTCCACCAAAGTCCAGAGGTAATAGAGGCAGTGCGAGTTGTACACTTGGAGAAATTTTTCAGATTACAGCCATGGGGAACAAATTACATGAGGGCCCACGAGCTCATGAGCTCGATACAATATGATGGGCAGGCAATGCTCACAGACAAGGATGGGTCGAAGGTGAAAGTAAAGATCACGAAGGAAATCATCAACGAAGCTTTACATTTCCTCCCAGGGCAACATGATTTGCTGGCGAAGACCAAGTCACTGGACAATGAGAAGGCATTCGTCAAAGAAAAGGGAAATAAATAAAAATACAGTGACATGATTTACGGAGAGCAGGAAATGCCGATGAGATTGATATCTCAGCATTTCAGAGTACAAAAGCCTCCTCGCTACACCGAGCCAATCCTGCAAATTGCCGTAGTCATGGCTCTAGCGACGGCAAAAAATAAAACCATTCGCTACGACTACGGTTCTTACATTCTAGACAATCTGATTGAAGCAAATTTGAAAATCTCGGAAAAAAAAAAGCTACATGAGTGCATGGCCGATGCTAACCAGAATAGCATACCAGGATTTGGGAATGATCGAAGATTTGCCAGGTGTCAGTTCTCAAACGGCCCTGATCCAGAAAGCTAAGCTGGTTGCACACTCCGTAAGGACGACCCCTGGCGCGACATCATCGCGCTCAGCAAAGGCCACCAATAAAAGTTCGAGTGATGAAGAAAAAATGGAGACAGATGATGAAGGAAAATCTCAAGATTCTAAAGACAAAGTGCCTTCAGAGTTTGAGGAAAGCGAGGAAGAAGACTCCACAAAGCCGCTCAAGAGAAAAAGAGGGGAGAGAAGTGCAGTACTGCAATCGGACATGCAAAAAGCATATGCGGAAGCTCAAAAAAGAATCGAGGAAAGAAAAACCAAATTACGGGCTGATAGACAGGCTTGAGCGGCTGCAACACAACAGGCACAAAAAAGAAGATTCGAAAGGGAAACGCAAGAAAGGATAGAAAATGCAACTCGCCTACGGGCTGAGAAGCAAAGGTTAGAAGCAGAACAAAAGGCTGCGGAAGTGAACATTTCTTCGCAGTCCACTGAAGGAACAAAGGAGAAAGACGCGTCTGATAAGACAAATCAGGCGGAACAGCTTAAGAAGATCCAAAGAGACAGGAATCTGGAAGCGCGACGGGCGGCGGATCTCACCCGCCAAAGAATAATCAGGATTTTAAAGAAAATAAAAGCGAAAGCATTTTCTTTGCAACAAGGAGAAGAGACTTCCAAAAAGAGACATGCACGAGAAGAATCGAGTCCACCTCCTCCCTCGCCCAAATCACCTCCTCCCTCGTCTAGAAAATCGCCTCCTCCATCACCAAAATCTCTTCCTCCTCCCCCTTCTCCATCGAACAAAAAACAGCCAAATCCTCCCCCTGCAACCTCGCAAAAGGAAGTTATACCACCTACAGAATCCATCGGATACCAAGAAGCTTGCCAGGCAGTGGTGGCTGGTTTTGATTACAAGCAAACTCTACGGGAATTAGAACGGCAATTCCAGTGTCAGCATGTGGTGCTGAGTGAAAAGAAAAGGCAGGTACAGGAAGCCCAACAAAAGCAAGCATCAAGGCAAGAAGAGTTACAGAGCCTGAGGATGCAACTAGAACGCACAACGGAGGAAAGAGACCTTGAGCGACAATAGGCTCAGTCTCTAATCAAAGACTTGGTGGACGTCAGGACAGACTTGACCGCCAAAGAGAAGGAGTTCCAAGAGCTGATGGCAAGAGTCCAGAAAGCAACAGAGCAGCTTGCCTACGAGAGTGCAAGATTCCAAAGACTTAGCAGTTCCTACAGCACTGTCAAAGGCACTCTGACGACTTTAATGGCGAATCAGGAACCTGCTGGGGCATTGGTCTCCATGTCTGACGATGCCACGGCAGTGAACACTATAGCAACACTAAAAGCAGAGCTAGATCAAGAAAAGCTTCAAAGACAGCTGCTCGTATCAGGGATGGTGGCCCAGACGGTGGCAAATGAGCTAAAGTTAAACGAAATGGAGCAGCAACTAGCTCCAGCAAGCGCTGAACTACAGATTCAAAAGCAGATCGGTGACACGCTGCTAAAGGAAAAAGAAGATGTGCTTTTTCAATAGAAAATCGAAGCAGACAAAGCCCAGACTCAACTACAACTACTGTCCGGACAACAAGCGCCATATTTGCTTGGAACATCACACCAAGGGCAGCAGGAGCAGGAATTTGAAGGGCCCGATCTGGATATAAGAGATGAACTCAATGAGAGCATTCAGGACATGCCAGAGGGGCCAGCCAAGGAGTACATGCTCTATGAAAAGAAGATACTGGAGTCAGCAGCCCTGGCATACTTACAACCAGAAGAGTAGGTGGAAGGATTTGGCCATGAGTATCTCCCGTTTCCTCTGCTATGCCATGAAGCAATTTTGTGGAAAGAAAATATGCGGCCAGCCTTGCCACAAAACAAAGAAGGGGGTTACGAAGAAGCTCACAGTGGAAGAAGCTCAGATGCTTGTCAATGACCACCCCAAGTGGAGGCAGAAGTGGTTGGACAAAAGGCCACAGGATCTAACAAATTACCACAACGCTCCTCAACATATACAAATAGATCCTACATTCTGCCCAGTCCCTCAAAGACGCACTTGGAAATATTTCACCACATGGAAGGGGTCAAGGCCGCACAAGTTAAATTACCCGGTTCTGACAGCGCAGCAACCCCCTACGGTGGCCTACATGGTTAGCACACTGAATTCAACAATCACATTGCTGCGGGATGTCCCTGATTTGGAGTGCCAAATGTTAGTAAAGATAGCCCGGATGATCGTCACCTGCATCCAGGTGTTTAAAGACACTGAAGGCGACGATTATCCTGTTAGGAAATAAGACGTAGCTAAATAGATAATTGAGTAGATTACTTAATGGAGAGAGACAGATTTATATACACGAGATTATAGAGTAGAGAGAGAGAGAGAGAGAATACACACGATATACGTGGTTCACCCAATGTGGGCTACGTCCATGGGAAAGCAGCCACTCAATGGCTTTAGTACTTCAAAACAAAAGTAGTTTACAAAGGGATTATACCCTTAATGGAGCTCCCGCCTTGCTTCACTCTCACCACCTCACACTCACCTTGTTGCATCAACTTCACACTATGAAATGTGTGTAGAAATGGCCTCCTTTTATAGGCCAAAAGGGTTGCCCTCTCTTATGAGAGACAGCCATGTGTAGCCGCCCTTGTGCGAATAAGTCCAAATCGGACCCTCCAATCCGCCCATGTGTGGCCGCCCTTGAGAAGACAAGTCCGCTTTTGAATTCGGCCACCGGCCATTCAATTCGACCACCGGCCACCGGCCATTGACTTCCGACCACCGGCCATCGCCCATTGACTACCGGCCACCGGCCAACCGACCGGTTGTTTTCCGACCACTTTCCGGCCGCCGTCCGGCCATAATATTCTGGCGAAAAAAAAGTCTCGGGAGCCTCCGCCCCCGAGGCCCCCGAGGCCTTTAAAGTTGCCCCTGATTCTTGTCCGTGAAAATTTTGGTTTCCGGTGAGTGATTTTCCTTCACGCACGATGGCTTCTCCTCATAATGGGGGCCTTACAAATGTGCGCTTTTACCACATAAAATTACAAGGGTAAATCAGGCTCCATACTTAACACATCCGTGGAATCTGTTCTTGGAAGGACACAGAGGCATCTGCTAGAATCTACAGGATTCACCGCCACGGCACATCTTGATGGCCATGTACTCCAGGCTAATGTACCTGCCCTCACACTACTTGCAGACATGTGAAGAGGCCTTCGTCACAAGATTCTTTGAAATGGATTCAAGGATTTTCCATCTCATGGCGAAGGACCTCAAGGCAAGGTACGTAGCATACCAACACACCTTATCTGAAAATCCATTCAGACAGCATCAAGAAGCCCTCGAAGCCGTCTTGCGAACAAGAAGTTTTTCAGCGACACTCGCTTCATTAGAGCCACATCAACAGCCAAAGCAGTGAACATGCACGAGGGCGTGCAAGGATAAGGAAGGGGGGAGTGTTTCGCGAACGAAGCAACAAGCGGCCGTTGCCAAAAGGACCATATTTTTCTGAGAAACCATTGTAAAATTCTTTTGTAAAGAAGCATCTCTAAGCCGGGAAATTGTCAAGGATGTATAATTATTCTTATGGGAG
Organism: Adiantum capillus-veneris; assembly: GCF_014529385.1. Lineage (NCBI taxonomy): Eukaryota > Viridiplantae > Streptophyta > Polypodiopsida > Polypodiales > Pteridaceae > Adiantum > Adiantum capillus-veneris. The sequence continues at coordinate 84,035,924 of NC_140935.1, read as the reverse complement.
CAATTGTATATTAGAGAGCCAGTTAGAGGTTTGGGAGCTTATGGCCGGACAAGCCATTTTGTAAAGACCTAATCTATTAAGGTCATTTTTTGCAAGTTTGAAAATAATCTTTTTAATGGAGAACTGAGAAGACAGTGTACATTTGAGAGCTTCTTCTTGTTCAAACTTGTAATCTTCGCCATTGCGGCTATGGTAATCCAAATTTAGATTTGATTATTGCATTGTGTTCCTCTCCTCTTGCTCTTTCATTCAAGTGTAATCATTCAAGATTCGGTGTAGGTATTCAACTACGAGTGTGAGGCCTTAAATCACTGTTTTGAGTGTTTATATGCGTGTTTTATGTTGTTTTGACCCTAGGGGGGGCTTTAGGGACCCTAAAACGATCCATTAGGATCACCTGTTCGCTGTTTTTGCTGACTTTGGGACGAATGATCACGATCATTGTACGTCTCCAGAATGCTGTGACAGTGATAGGATATGTTCCTGATAATCCCCTGTAGCTTCCCTTCAAGTTTCGTGCGACTCCGATATGATTTTCATGGTAAACGAGCATGATGACTGAAGAACGGTGTTAGGCAGATTACTTGGCGGTAATGCGTTTGATTTACTTGAAGAGTTAGTAAGTTGCATCTCTTCGAGTTCACTTCATTAGGATTGACACCCTAGTGAGTTCCCATGCCTCATCCGAGTCGCTTCCCCTGTATTGATAAATATGTTGATGCTTGAGAGCTATGCTATGGACGTCCGTCGCGGCGACCCGCAAACAAAGAGATTGAAAAACTAAAGGAAGCTGAATTCATTTACAAAATTGAACACACAGATTGGGTGTCTCCAATTGTGGTAGTACCTAAGAAGAATGGAAAATTACGAGTGTGTGTTAATCTCAAAAAGGTGAATGTAGCTACCATCAGAAACAGCTTTCCTCTTCCGATAACTGAGCATGTTTTAGAATGAGTTGCAGGAAAAGAAGCTTACAGCTTCTTAGATGGGTTTTTGGGATACAATCAACTTTTGGTTGACCCAAAAGATCAGCATAAAACTGCTTTTGCAACAAAATGGGGTATATTTGTCTATCAGGTTAACTAATGCTCTAGCCACATTTCAGAGGTTGATGAGCCATGCTTTCAAAGAGTATCTTCGGAAATTCTTAGAAGTATACATGGATGATCTATGCGTACATTCGTCAATCCGGGCTGATCATTTTGGACACCTCAAAAGGGTATTTGAGAAATGTATACTTTATAGGATTTGCTTAAATCATGAAAAGTGCGGATTCATGGGAAGACAAGGAAAAATTCTTGGAAATATAGTGTCTAAAAATGGCATAGCTACTGATAAAATTTTAGGGGTTTTTCATACAAGTTTCTGAACAGGTCTCCAAAGTGCAATACACAGAGATTTACCGTACAAGTACAGTGGTTGTATGTACGCTTGATTGTGGACACTCGTTGAGTGTAGAAGTGTTACAGGTACCACGATAGCAGGTTCAACAGATTTACAGGTTTTTGCAGATTGTAGCTATTTTGTCTTAGTGCTTCAAGATGTCTGACGGTTTCAGTAAGATTGTCACTGAGAAGCTTGAGAAAAATAACTACCCTGCATGGAAGTTCAAAATAACAAATTTCCTAAAAGGAAAAGGTTATTGGGACTATGTAGAAGGAGACAATGAAAAGGAACCAGAGATTCCCGAGGTAAATGCTACAGCAGAACAAAGGAAATCTTTGAGGGACTGGCAACAAGGCCAGAGCAAAGTGATGTATTGGCTTTCTATGAGCATCACAGATGGCATGATGGGCTATCTACAGGATGCTGAAACCCCCGCCATTGCATGGAAAAACTTAGGCAGAGTGTTCGAGGTGAACACCAAGGCCGGAAAGCTTCAACTAAAGTCGGAGCTAAATCAGGTTAAGAGGAACAACCTCTCAATCAATGATTATGCCTTGAAGATCAAGAGTATCATTGAAGCTCTTGGATCTATTAAAGTCTTAGTGGAAGACGATGACATTGTCCGTGCATGCTTGGATGGTCTAGGAGATGAGTATGTACATTTCAGGTCTTCCATGAATACAAGAGACGACATCCCCGTGTTCCAAGATTTTATTTCTATGCTTATTCTTGAGGAGAAGAACCTTGACACATCTTCGTCTCATGGCAGAAATAATTCTGAATAGGCCTTCTATTCTAACTCCAACAGAGGTAGAGGTAGTCGTCGTGGTTGAGGCCCAAGGGGTTGCAGGGGCCAATTTCAAGAAGTTCAATCAAATCAAAACAATACAGGTGGCAGGGGAAACCAATCTCAAGGTAGGGGGAGTCAAAGAGGTCGTGGTGAAGGATCAAGCAGACAGCAACATACTGCAGATAGCAGAGAATGTTGGACTTGTGGTGAAAGAGGTCACATGTCACGTGACTGTCCAAAGGGAAAAGCAAGTGGAAAGAGAGAACACGGCAACTATGCATCTACTAGCAGAGATGCAGATGACAGCAAAAACGAGCGCATGTTTGTTATGCTGCATGTAATGAATACAATGACTGCAGAGAATTCCACCCAAGATGATGTTTGGTATGTGGATTCAGGTGCCTCTAATCACATGACATATCGTGGAGAGTGGTTTAGAGATATGCGCAAACCAGATGTGTCAGGCTATGTGCAGACAGGAGATGACACAGCTCACCCCATTGCTCATGTAGGGGCCATACCTCTAAATATGAAGAGTGGGAAATCAAAGTACTTAGAAGATGTACTTCATGTCCCAAACATTACAAAGAATCTTGTTTCTGTTGGACAAATGGTTGAGCAGGGTTTGCACGTTCGCTTCAATCCCAATGGCTGTTATGTAGAAGATTTCCAGAATGGCTCTAAGCTGATCACAGAGGGAAAATGTGTGGGCAGAATGTTTACGCTGAATGTAGACATGCCTGAGGTAAAAGCTGCATTATTTGCACAGGGCACAGGTGTTGTGGCTGATGTTGACATTTGGCACAAATGCATTGGCCATGTCAATGAGCAGAGATTGCGCAGCATGCAATCAAAACAGATTGTAAAAGGTTTGCCCAAATTCAAGGTCGATGGTATGCATAAAGTGTGTGCAGCATGCCAGTTTGGAAAACAGTCAAAGGGCTCATTTCCACATGAGCGCAATGTATGTAAAAAGCCACTTGAGGTGGTGCACACAGATGTTTGGGTTCCAACCGATACTGCAAGTATACATGGTTGCAGGTATTATGTCTCTTTCATTGATGACCATATTACAAGGAAAGTATTGGTCTACTTCATGCGTAACAAAAGTGAAGTGTTTGGTCACTTTCAGGACTTCAAAGTCATGATTGAGAAGGAGACAGATATGCAAATCAAGACATTGAGGTCAGATGGAGGGGGAGAGTACTTCTCCAACGATTTTTCAGATTTTCTACGAATGCATGGTATACGCAGGCAGTTTACATACATATATACTCCACAGTAGAATGGGGTCGCAGAAAGGAAAAACAGGCACATTGCAGAGGTTGCACGTGCATTGATGAATGAGAAGAACATGCCTCATCATTTCTGGGCTGAAGCTATAAATACAGCTGTGTACATTATGAATAGGACACCTACAGCTGCGGTGCATGATGTAACACATGAGGAAAAGTTTACAGGTACAAAGCCTGATTTGGCACACTTGAAATTTTTTGGCTGCATAGCTTACGTGCATGTACCAGATGAGTTGCGTAGTAAATTGGATCCTAAAGCAGAGAAATGTATTCTTGTGGGATATTCCCTTGAACAAAAGGGGTACAGGTGCTACAATCCTACTACACGAGAATTACAAGTAAGCAGAGATGTAGTCTTTGATGAGATGAGCAGCTGGTACAGTAATGCACATGGCACTATTGGGGCTGATGTAAAAGATGATGTGGTTGTACAAAATGTGAGGCCACAGTCACAGGTTTTGAGTGGACCACAAGAGTCATCTTCTCGTGGCTCTGTTGAGAAGCCATGGAATGGTAGACTACGTACGCAGGTTACTCCACCAGCAGGTACAGGGAATGTATCACGAGAAGGAAAGGATAAGGTTGATGAACCTCTCTTTATGGCTGATGCATCATCGGGGTTTTCACATGTAGACATGGATTCAGATGGTTCTGAACAAAGTCTTGATGAGGAATTTGGAATTCCGGCTGTCAGGACACCTAGTGTAAGGAAAGTACAAGAAGATATTAGAGGGCAAAGGAGTGACTCAGGACCGCGCAGATCTTAGAGAGTCAGAAATCCAGTTCAAAAATTGACTTATGATGGGTATCTAGTGCATCACCAAGCCTACATGGCTAAGGTGATACAGGATGTGGAGCCCACATGTTTTGAGGATGCAGTTGAAAATGTGCATTGGGATGATGCAATGAATGAAGAGATGGCTGCATTGGAAGCAAATGACACATGGGAGTTGGTGCCATTGCCAAGTGGCAAGAAAGCTATTGGCTGTAAATGGGTGTATAAAACTAAGAATAAGGGTGATGGTAACATTGAGCGTCACAAGGCAAGGCTGGTCGCAAAGGGTTATGCATAGACGTATGGAATAGACTATGAGGAGACCTTTGCTCCAGTGGCAAAGATGACGACTGTGAGAGATGTCATAGCAGTGGCTGCATCTAGAGGATGGATTATGCATCAAATGGATGTAAAGAATGCCTTCTTGAATGGTGAGTTGCAAGAGAAAGTGTATATGGATCAGCCACCTGGTTATGTCGATCCAGGTTACCGAGATTATGTATGCAGACTTCTCAAAGATTTGTATGGTTTGAAGCAGGTCTCTAGAGCATGGTATGACAGGATTGCCAAGTATCTTGTCAGTATTGGTTTTAGGAGAGCTCATGCTGATCATTCACTCTATGTACGTGAGAGTGATGTGGGGATTGTGGTCATTACCATATATGTAGATGACCTTATTATTGTGGGTGACAATGCTATGGAGATTGACCATGTGAAGGGTCTTCTCAAACAGGAGTTTGAAATGAAAGATTTGGGCGAGTTGCGCTACTTTCTTGGCATTGAGGTGATCAGGACTCCAGAGGGTGTATGGCTGTCACAGAGACAGTATGCTTTGGAAATGTTGTCAAAGTATGGTATGGCTGATTGTAAGACAATTTCTATTTCCTTGGATGTGAATGCAAAGCTGAGTGCAGAGAAGGGTGATGTTGTTGAGGATGTGAAGATGTACAGGAAGATTGTGGGTAGTCTAATCTACTTGACTATCACGAGGCCAGACTTGAGCTACACAGTAGGCTTCGAGAGTCAGTTCATGCAGCTTCCGAGGAAGCCACATTTGGATGGAGTACGACGCACACTTCTGTATGTGCAAGGGACTCTTGACTACGCATTGTTCTATGAAGTAGATGTGCCATTAGCATTGTATGGGTATACAGATGCAGATTGGGCAGGTAGCATTGTTGATAGGAGATCTACGAGTGGCTTCATGTTCTCTTTTGGGAGTGCTGTTGTTACTTGGAGTAGCAAAAAGCAGCCTACGGTTGCTTTATCGAGCACAGAGGCCGAGTACAGAGGTGCAGCAGTTGCGGCGTGCGATGTAGCTTGGCTACGCACATTACTTGAGGACTTGGGAGTGCAGGTGGACCATCAGATTTTCATCCATTGTGACAACCTCGGCAACATGCAATTGGCTAGGAACCCTGTGTTCCATTCCAGGACCAAACACATAGAGGTCCATTACCACTACGTTCGAGAGCGAGTGTTGGTGGGCGACATCGACTTGGTCTACGTCAACACAGAGGAGCAGATAGCGGATATCTTTACCAAGGCCCTCGGAGCTGAGAAGCTTCGACATTTCCGGACTATGCTTGGACTTTGCGACATGCAGAGCTCGAGGGGGAGTGCTGAGATGTCGAGCTCTACATCTTGAGCTGACATCCACTACAGGTCTTGGCCGCTTACGACATTTACTCACTGGCATGTTAGGTGACCGACACGGAGGATCTCTGCCAGTGATTCTACAGCTAGACTACACTTATAGAGCCAGCCTAGTACGCTTCTAGCGTATTCACACTTAGTGACCGCATGTACATATGTGCTACTTTTTAGTTTTAGCACTTAGTCATTTTTGTACTCTCTTTTCTGTGAGAAGAAGAAGAAGCTTTCCATCTCTGTGTGCTTTGTGCTTGTCTTGTGTGGCTCTCTTGCATCCTCTTTCTTTACAATGTAGATGCTTCAAACTTTGCTATTGGTTGTATACTAGCTCAACCAGGAGATGGAAAAATTTACATTCCTATTTCTTATGCTAGCCGACAATTGAACATGGCAGAAAAGAATTACACCACCACTGAAAGAGAAGGACTAGGAATGATCTATGCCATTAAAAAGTATAGACATCACCTATTAGCCAACAAGTTTGTGTTCTTTGTGTACCACCAAGCTTTGTTGTATTTGGTCAACAAACCATGCAACACAGGTGATGCATGGTTTTTAGGACCCCTTCTGAAGATGCAATAAAGGCACAGTCAGTTGTTGGGGAGATGAGGATACTCTAGTCCAAGGGATCTCGAAAGAGAAGAAAAATCTACTTCACAAGCACCAAAGAGTAAAAAGTGCCATGGACAGAAGATACGTGGGAACGAGCTCTTATGCATGCCTACAACCTGTATCTTACAGAATAGCCCATTCTAGGTGTGAATTTCTAGTGAAGTTTACACGAGGATGTTCGTTTGGACTCACAGCACAGCATACTCCGTTTTCACTTTTTTACCGACAGTAAATATTTTTTACCTATAGTAAATATTTTTCGCCTACATGGTAAATACAAATCACTTTTTATCTACAGTAACTTTTTTTACCCATGGTAAATATTTTTTTACTGCACCATAAGTATTTGGTAGGAAACAGTTCACTGTTACTAGAAGCAGTGATTGGGCATCAACAATGCAGTTACAGGAGGAGAAAAGGGGAAAATCTTATGGTAAAGGTGAGTCAACAGGGATAAAGACTTTTGAGTTGAAAAGAGACATGCTAATTTTTTCAAAGAACACATGTCAAAAGAAGCCATGGTTGAGGATTTTTTGAGAATTTGATATTCAAGAGGACCCAGCTGCCACCTCCCCCCCCGCAGGTCCCCCCCTGACATGTGCAGAACCTCCAGTTTCAACAGCCACCTCACCTGCTCTTAAATGCTGGTCAAGGACTTTTCCCCATGTGTCACAATCAGAAAAATCAGCATTTACCCTCCCCTCTCACATCACTCTAGAGAATATCTTGATGGTGACATATCAGGTGACCTCAATCTGTTGACCACCCTAAGCAAAAAGTAACCCCAATCAGCGGATTTAAGCATGTTTATCCCTAATCCTAAACCCTCTCAGAAACCTATATAAGGAGGCCTTCTCTCACTCAAAACCAACACTTCATCCACTTCACCAAGCAACGAAGCTATGACGACATTGCTCACAACGAGGAGCTATGGATGGAGCTCTACTCTCTCTCCCTCTCTCTCTCTCTCCCTCTAGTATGCTACATTACTAGCCCTAAAACCTAAATAAGGAGTCTTCTCTCATGCTCCATGGCCACCATCCTCGCCATCATTCTCTAAGGTATTGATGTGTTGCTAGTAGGATCATACCTACTTGCTGGGTTGATTGTTTTTGACAAGGGATTATGCCATCCTTGGCTTGCTTCTCTATATCCTTGTTATGTATGATCAGATGCCGTTGTATTGTTAAGCTGATGTCTTGTGTATATATATGCTACATAAGGTCCCTAAGCTTTGTTTCTATGTGTTTTGCCATATGTTTTGATGCCATCATAAGGCCAGAAGTCTCACTTGCCTATGTGCACTATGTGTGAGGTCCCTAAACCTCTTAATTTAGGGTGGTTCCCCGTTTGTTTTGTTCTTTGCTTGTTTGCATGAGGCGTGGTTTGTGGAGTGTGCACAAGTACAGAGGCCACCCGATTGCACTGCTCTTTTTCCGGCCATCATTTTGGTGCCCCCACTGAGGAGGGCTACACAGACCTTCAGTCCACAAGCAATGAAGATGTGCAATCTACAACATGGACGAATGGCGTGAGGAGTTTGCAAATTGGAGAACAGAAGAGGAGGAGGCTTTAGAGGCCTTAAAAGCTTTCATCGAGGTCTTGTTACCAGGTTGCAGTGTCACTGAAATTCAAGAAGTAAGTTCTTCTACAAGCCTTGTTCGTGATCGTCACCACCAAAGGAGAGTGAGAAGAAGAGCTTGATATACCTCTCGTCTCAACCTATGAGTACTCCAGAAACCTCCAACGCACATGAGATTGAAATATTCTACATCAACATACACGAAGGTACTGTGACACACATTAAGGAAAGAGAAAGCATCACCAGACCTCTCTTTCCTGAGGAGCCGACTAAGAGGAGGAAGATCACCTCTACACCTAAGTGGCCCAAGGCCGCAGCGCGTGCTCAAGCGTAAGGTAACATTTGGCTTAATCTCATTAATAAGGGATTACATGACCACTACAGGCAAGAAAAAGGCTATTGAGCAACCAACTTCAACCTCCAACTTGCAACCACGACTCTCACCCCTAAATCCTCCTGAAGCAAAGAGGCGAAGGCTTGCCTACAAGATTGCTGCCCGTCTGCGAGTGCTCCCAGTGCACTTTGTGAATCCAGACACCACCAATCCTAAGCCAACCTCCTGTCCGCGTGAAGATCACTTTGGATATTGTCCAAAGTGCTTTGGAGACCGGGTGAAAAGCCTCCCTGCCCTACCTTTGCTGCTAATTTTCAAGAAGTTATCTCAATCTAAGGAAACTATCTTAGTTGATGATGTGCTGCACATTAATGGTGTCACTTTCATTCGTCATGCTGATTATGGTAATAGCATCCAATTGTTGCTTGCTAAAATGCTCAGCATTGTACAAAGTGTTTCCATCACGCATTACGTCTTCACAGATGCATCAGGAAGAGTCGAAGTGATCCGAGGTGTTGACCTTCTGTGGCTGATCAGGCATTGGTCCCAAGGTGGTGCAACTAAGCTAGGCTCTTGTGTGTAAGTATGGATGCCAATAATGAGAATGATGATCCCCGCATGTTTCCTTTCCATTTTGTGCGTCATATCCGTGTGAATATTTGTATTGATAGAAAAATCTTTTATCAGCAAAGAATAGCCCTGTTGTTTGGAGCCGAGAGACTTGGGGAAATCTTGCGCTCTCCTCATCCTATCATTCTACCCTTACTAGACTATTATTCCTTTGATGTGTCGATCTTCATCCTATTTTGAGCTAAGTTGTGCTAAAGCTCCAAATTGTAATTACCATACTCTATTTTAAAATAAATTGGAGCTGTTTGTGTACTCTCTCACTTATGGCCTTCCCTAATTTTTATGGTAAGCCTGGGGAGGTTTCTCCAGACTTTTTAGATAATTTGGAAATGGCCTTTCTGGTATCGGGAAGGGATGACGAAGCTACTAAGTTAAGGGCCTTTCCTTTGGTCTTGAAGGAAGGTGCAAAATTATGGTATCAAACTTTGGCACCTGAAGAAAGAAGAGACTGGGAGTCCTTAAAGATGGTCTTCATCGAAGAATTTTGCCGCCATGAGCCTCCAGAGGAGATATGGAGACAGCTCTTAGAGCTACGCCAAACATCACCCAATGACTATAGAAGCTATGAAGGAAAGTTTTCCAACCTGTGGGAGAAATGGTGTGCATCACTAGGTGAAGGAGAAAGGGCGCCAGAATGCCTAAAGAAGGACTATTTCCTGGCAGGGATTTACCCCATCCTTCGAGAAAAGGTAAAAGGTAAATTCCCAGATACCTTTGATAAAGCTATGAATTATGCAAGGGAGAAGGATAGGAAGTTAAAATTCCAAGCTCAACTACAAGGGGGAATGGAGCCTCCACCGCTAGCTCAACCTACGGCAAGGGTAGTAGCAAGGATAGGAGCAACAGACCAAGAGTCCTCTCAACAAGAATTACTTCAACAAATCATCAATCAACTAGAGAGCCTGTCCATCAATCTGGTTCAAGGTGTAAGGGCTCCCCAGCCAGGAAATGAACGAAATAGACAAGAAGGACAAAGGAAAGCACATGAGTACATTTGCTACAACTGTGGAGAGGTAGGTCACGGCATGTATTATTGCCCCCATCCACGACGCTATCAAGGAAATGGTAATCAAAGACGGCCTCCTCGCCAGCAAGTCACTCCTCCTCGAGCTAGGCCACTAAATGGACAAAATGCACACGTGTCTCCACCAATCCAAATATTGAGACCCCCTCCTCCACCACCACAAGCACCAGCAGAGATCCCTCCACTACCATCGGGAGGGGAGGACAGGGCTGTCTCTGTCATAAGTCTTGACAATGGTAAGGATAAAGGGAAAGAAAAAATGGAGGAGGCTGTTGCCATACCAATAAAGAGAGTTAGGAGACAAAGAACTGATGAAATGGAAGCTTCAGAGCCGGATAAAGGGAATGCGGGTTCCTCCCAAGTGATAGGAGACAAGAAAAGGAAGATTAGGTCAAGGAGGCACATAGGAGTAGAAGACTTTCCACTTGGGGTAGGATCCATACCTTACGACCTGGTAGCAGATGTGAGTAAGCAAGGACCAAAGATTTCATGGCAGCAACTCCTCCACCTTTCCCCAAAGATGCGTAGAGCCTGGTCTAAGATGGTCAGCACCAGGAGGGCTAAGGCAAAGTCAGTTGGGTCTATTAGTGCAAGAGGCATGAAGGATATCGTGCCAGTCATTGATGCAGAGATTAAGAGTCAGCGAGTCTCCAATGTGTACGTAGATGGTGGATCCAAGATTTGTGTTATGACAAAGAAATTAATGCACAGGTTGGGTTTGGAAGTAAACGAGCAAACTTCCTTACAAGCTAAGATGGAAAATATTGTAAGGGTGGCTTGTGTGGGAAAGGTTAATGGAGTGAAATTTTCAGCTTTTGGTGTGGCAATCTCAATTGATGCTTATGTGATCCCAACTAAGGGGGAGGGCTATCCGATAATCCTTGGAAGACCTTGGCTTATGGCTATGAAATCTAGGCAAGATTGGGAGACAGGTTCCCTTGAGTTGCGACCAAATCATAAGGTAGGTGGCAAGCAACAAAAAATTGTGTATGACATGAAGCAGGGTAGACAACAAGACCTAGAGATGGAGACTTCTATGGATGAATGGAGCACAAGCAGCTTCTCTTCATCTGAGGATGAGTCATCTGAGGAGGATGCTAGCTCTTTGGAAGTCATGGGTATAATACTGCGAAACCCAGAAGGAGAAGGTGGTCAAGACTCTCTAAACAAGGAAGAAGCCACAGGCTTAGAGGAGATGCTAGCTAAGGACCTACTAGAAGAAGAGAGAGAACCCTATTTGCAGGTACTAAAGAAGCATACTGGCCTCTTTATAACTGATTACGAGCACATTAAAGGAGTGATGGTAACCCAACACCATATCCAATTAAAGGAAGATGCCGTCAACCTTGTTGGTGATGAGGTATTTGCACAGGTTGAAGCTCTAGTAGGTCATGTTTCTGAGTATAAAGAGATGGTTGTGAAGACGTTTACAGAGGGTTTGGATATAGGTTTGAAAAGTGATCAGGTTTACTTGGCTATGCAGCAAGTGGAGGCAAATGGCAGGGTCTTGCTATGTTATGTGATGCTATGGATACATGTGTTATTGGAGGTTGCTTTACATATATTTTTGTGTCAATGGCGGGTTTTTTTTGAAGTGGACTATACCATGGAGGGTTCTGTAGCAGATGGTAGGATAGCTGCTTCTGATTCAGGTTTCTCAAGTGATGGCAAGTATGCTTATAGTGGACACGAAGGATTATGGATGCAGGGTGACGAAGCTCCGTGCTATAAAGAGCTGGAAGGGTGGCCTGTCTATTGGCCCACAAGTACAAAGGAAGGCTTGGATATACATGTTTTACAGGTTGATGGCAATGAGCAATGCTTTACTTTTGATCCAGGTGGATTCTACACCATGCGTGGGGGAGCTTTGAGCTTTCTATTTGACCCTGGAGGGTGATGCAGTAGCAGATGCTTTTTTCTCTATCTCTATCCTATCTATATAGCCACTATACTATCATTTTTCTTATGCAGTCTGTAGCTCTATGTTATATAATTCTCTCTATACAGTCATCTTTTACCTAAATAATACTATGGTTGAGCATGAATGCTCAACGAGGGGTTGGGCAAAAAAAGAAAAGAAAAAAAAAAGGAAAAAAAGAGAAGAAAAAAAGAAAAAAAGAGAATGCTACCAGTGAAAGCGGATATTGACAATGGATGGGGTATGGCTTTCAAGGGTCTAGGAGACCAGTTGTTAGTCATGGATGGATACAATTATTCATCAAAAAGGACTAAACAGGGTGCATCAGCCAAGAAAGCAGTAACATGGCAAATTCAATTGGTACCAGGTGGGTAAGTATTCAAGAGAACCCTATTGTAGCACAACCTACAGCTAGAGGAATCAAATACCTCTAGCTTAAGGGGGAGGTCTATATGATGCATGGTTTTTAGGACCCCTTCTGAAGATGCAATAAAGGCACAGTCAGTTGTTGGGGAGATGAGGATACTCTAGTCCAAGGGATCTCGAAAGAGAAGAAAAATCTACTTCACAAGCACCAAAGAGTAAAAAGTGCCATGGACAGAAGATACGTGGGAACGAGCTCTTATGCATGCCTACAACCTGTATCTTACAGAATAGCCCATTCTAGGTGTGAATTTCTAGTGAAATTTACACGAGGATGTTCGTGTGGACTCACAGCACAGCATACTCCGTTTTCACTTTTTTACCGACAGTAAATATTTTTTACCACAGTAACTATTTTTTACCTACAGTAAATATTTTTCGCCTGCATGGTAAATACAAATCACTTTTTATCTACAGTAACTTTTTTTACCCATGGTAAATATTTTTTTACTACACCATAAGTATTTGGTAGGTAACAGTTCACTGTTACTAGAAGCAGTGATTGGGCATCAACAATGCAGTTAAAGGAGGAGAAAAGGGGAAAATCTTATGGTAAAGGTGAGTCAACAGGGATAAAGACTTTTGAGTTGAAAAGAGACATGCTGATTTTTTCAAAGAACACATGTCAAAAGAAGCCATGGTTGAGGATTTTTTGAGAATTTGATATTCAAGAGGACCCAGCTGCCACCTCCCCCCCCGCAGGTCCCCCCCTGACATGTGCAGAACCTCCAGTTTCAACAGCCACGTCACTTGCTCTTAAATGCTGGTCAAGGCCTTATCCCCATGTGTCACAATCAAAAAAATCAGCATTTACCCTCCCCTCTCACATCACTCTAGAGAATATCTTGATGGTGACATATCAGGTGACCTCAATCTGTTGACCACCCTAAGCAAAAAGTAACCCCAATCAGCGGATTTAAGCATGTTTATCCCTAATCCTAAACCCTCTCAGAAACCTATATAAGGAGGCCTTCTCTCACTCAAAACCAACACTTCATCCACTTCACCAAGCAACGAAGCTATGACGACATTGCTCACAACGAGGAGCTATGGATGGAGCTCTACTCTCTCTCCCTCTCTCTCTCTCTCCCTCTAGTATGCTACATTACTAGCCCTAAAACCTAAATAAGGAGTCTTCTCTCATGCTCCATGGCCACCATCCTCGCCATCATTCTCTAAGGTATTGATGTGTTGCTAGTAGGATCATACCTACTTGCTGGGTTGATTGTTTTTGACAAGGGATTATGCCATCCTTGGCTTGCTTCTCTATATCCTTGTTATGTATGATCAGATGCCGTTGTATTGTTAAGCTGATGTCTTGTGTATATATATGCTACATAAGGTCCCTAAGCTTCGTTTCTATGTGTTTTGCCATATGTTTTGATGCCATCATAAGGCCAGAAGTCTCACTTTCCTTTGTGCACTATGTGTGAGGTCCCTAAACCTCTTAATTTAGGGTGGTGCCCCCTTTGTTTTGTTCTTTGCTTGTTTGCATGAGGCGTGGTTTGTGGAGTGTGCACGAGTACAGAGACCACCCGATTGCACTGCTCTTTTTCCCGCCATCAACAGGGAGAATAGTGAGATGGTTCATCATTCTTCTCGAATTTGATTTCACTGTGGTTGTAAGAAAAGGCACTACACATCAACGAGCAGATAATTTGTCAAGGATTGTTTCAGGGGAATCACCTAAAGGGGTAGATGATGATCTACTAGATGCCTATTTGTTCTCTGTGGAAATGATACCTAGATGGTCAGAAAACATTGTGTGATTGATGACAATAGCTCAAGTGGATTCACAAATACCACTTCCTATCACAATTGATTTAATCGAGCAATTGGCTATGTATCAATTACTAGTTGGAAGGCTATATAAAAGAAATAGGGATGGGATATTGCTTTTATTCATTAACCCTGAAGAAAAAAAACAATACCTAAGTCAAGCACATGTTACCATAGTAGGACTTCACTTTGCTGAAGAGCAAACTATGCAACAAATCTTGAGAGTTGGAGTATTTTGGCTAACTATGAGGAGAGATGTTAGATCTTTTGTAAAAGATTTCCCTCAATGTCAAAAACAACCACCCATTCCTCATGTAACATTGTTTCAAATGTCACCTGTTCCTAAGTGGAGTAATTATCTGGTTACTTACTTATCGAGCCGAACATTTCCTGAGAATTTGAGTAAACGCCATCAAAGAGCAATTGAAACTAAAGCAAGAGACTATGCTCTTATTGAAAACCAATTGTATCGGAGAGGTAAAGATCAACATTTACATCTTTGTGCAAATGAAACGAGTACATTTCAATTATAGAACAAGCACATGCTGGATTAGCTGGAGGTCACTTTTCTAGTGAGACCACCGCAAGAGCAATCTTGATGGCAGGCATAAGGTGGCCAACACTTTTTGCAGATGTCAAAGAATATGTTCGAAGGTGTGATGCTTGTCAACAAGCAAAAATGCCAACACGAGTAGACAACATGCCCTTAAGACCAATGATGGGATCTAGAGCCTTCACAAAATGGGGTATAGACTTTCTTGGACCGATACAACCACCTGCGTATAGAACCCAAGCTCAATATATCATTGTAGCTATGGACTATTTGACCAAGTAGGTCGAGGCTAAAGCGACTCAAAAGAATAATGCCAAAACCACTGTTTCATTCTTATGTGAGTATGTATTCATGAGATATGGACATATGGTTGCTTTTACCTCACTAAATTAGGTACAAAAAAGTTGCATTTTTGCCATTCTGCGGACCTATCATCAAAGTTTTAATAGTCATGCTCATAAAGATACTATATACATGTTTTCTTATTTCCCTTTGGGACTTTGTATTCAAAAGGAGCCATGGAGCATGTCAAAAGGATAATGGATCTCTTACTAAGTGGAACCTTGGGGGCAATGATAAAGTGCTAAATACAACAAACATGAAAAAACTAGATTTAGCATTATGACCTCTAGAAACCCATAGAAACTACTCAATATCTAGCCAACTTTTAAGTTGATGATTAGATATCGTTACTACCTACAAAATACACACAACTGGCCTAAGAAAATAGCAATATTGAGAAAGTTATACTTGCTACTCTAAAATGTATCGTATTCTTCAGCAATCCAAAAACTCAACCATCATCATATACCATGCTTTATAGCATATTAGGTCCCTCAAACTCAAGGAAGATTAGCTTTATGCTACATATTACACTTACACAATCAAAATTGGATTTGGATATCAAGAAAGCCACCAAAAAAATCATAAAAGCAGTGCTAATTTTGGCCAAAAAACAGGATTATGCAATTCTTGTAAGTTGGTCATAACTTTCAATTTTAACACTTAGCTCTCTCTACAAGCATCAAAACATGTTGATAACTATGAAGGCTTATCCTCTAGCAATCTAAACCTCACAAACATGAAGTTTAGAGTGGTATAGTTGCAAAAAATTGAAAAAATCCAAAAACAGGACCGTTTTTCACACAGTTTAGGTTCAAAAATGTTTTACAAGAGTAAGGTTAATGGTGAAATCGATACTCCAAAAAAAATATCAAGTTTTTTTCAGCTCATAAGGCAACTTTGTGGATATATAGAACCTAGAAATACATATTCATAATTTTCAAATAATTCAAGCAAAATGGTCACTTAACAGACACAAAAGTGTCCAAGGACAAAAAAGTGTCCTGTTACCATTCTAGTGTTAATGAGTTTATGGTCATCCATAAAAAATCAACTTCCTATCACCCACAAGCAAACGGACAAGCTGAGCATACGAATAAAATTCTTAGCTCGGTGCTGACTAAAGTGGTTACTTCAAGAAGGACAAATTGGGAAATGAATCTCCATGTTGCTCTATGGGCTAGTATCGAGTTTCATTCAAAACAACTCTAAATGCTACACCCTTTAACCTTGTTTATGGTCTTGATGCCATACTGCAATAGAATTTCTATTGCCGACATTAAGGATAGCACAGAATCTTGAGTGGACTAGACATGAATTGTCAGAAAGACTTCAAGATTTGGAAAAGCTAGATGAGCAAAGGCTAACTGTTGTAGCTCATATCTATGCACAAAAGCGAAAACAAAAATAGTTTTTTGATTCCCACTTAATCACAAAAATCTTCAAGAAAGGGGACTTAGTTCTAGTCTATTCCCTTAAGCAACACATTCCCAAGTTTAAGAAAAAGGGAAACGGACCATTTTTCATTGAAGATGTATCTCCAAGTGGAGCAGTAAAATTCTCCACCCTAGATGGTGAACCAATTGCTAATTGGATTAGTGGATGTCGTTTAAAGAAATACAATTTGCCACTAACCAATGAATTGCTAGTAGAGAGAATGCATGTAGCCAAACAAAGGAAGATCAAGCGACAGCAGGTTATTGATGAAGCCTAGGAGGAAGCTAGGCTTTGGATACTCAAGTGGAAAGCTGCTCTCAAGAATCAATAGATACTGATTCCCATCAACACTTTGGAAATAGATGATCGACAATGGGAATTACCAAAAGAAGCACTTTCAACAGATGAAGATTGGTTAGCTGGAATGGATCTGCACATCAAAGTCCTGGGGCAGTCACTTATCAAAAGACCCCTATATCACGTGCGTTCAAGAGGTAATTAATAAGACCCCAATATACATACTATACTTACACTATGAGCCTATTTAAAAAACCCCCACCCTCCTCTGTATGTATACATTTTTATACATTTTGGTCTTTTAATAATCCTCTTCGGTTAACTCACGTGATATCATACACATTCTAAAAAGTGACTGCCCCGGGATCAAAGTACAGCTCAACAGTCATAGCACCAATGCTTTGGTAGACAAGGAGCTAGAGTGAATGCAGTCAATTACTCCACATACAAGAAGGCAACAAGTCAAGCATTGACTGCAGGCATAGTGGCAATCAAAGGATGCAACAAGAATCCAACAACTTGAACGTGGTAGTACATGGATGTTCATGTCCTCATCAGTTTGTATACTTTCCAGATGAACACATGAATGAGACGATGATTCTTGGAATTCGTTGGATGCGTACATACAAAGCAGTACCAGATTGGGATATGAATCAACTAAAGCTATCACCTAAAGGGCAGCAAGTCATTGTTCCAATTGCACCAAACAAGGAGGAATGGAAAAGAAGAAATCAGCAGACCAATCCACAAAGCCAATCTTCTCCATCCCCTCGACAATCAAACGCTACATGTAGCATGCAAGGAGTCAGGGAGATTTGGGTACCAAAAAATGCACAACTTAAGGATAAACCAATTCAGATCTGGGTGCCTAAAACTTCACCGAAGAAACAAAAGAAGGTTCCATGGATTCGAACACAGAATCAAGTATCTCCGAGCAAGGAACCTAACATGAAAAGGGTTTGGAAGAAAAAGGAGCACTTATCTTCTCTACAAACCGCGAAACCAATCAAGCAGTGGTGAGTTAAGTCTCAACAGACTCCACCACACCATGCAGCACCAAGCCGACCGAATTACCCATGGAGAGAAAAAGCTCGACAATAATTGAAAGTGCTAGCAACATCTCAAGCAATCAGCGTGCAAAAACACCCTGATGGTACAATCAAACAGAAAGCACAAAAGCTACAAGATTTGCTCTTTGGATGACATCAGCAGCAAACCTCAACATCGGAAACCCTTGAATTAATTACTCAAGACCCAGCTCTTGCATAGCATATGGGTTTGAATTTCATAGATCTTCATATCATGGTGGATCCAATCACGGCTATGCATAGACACAATTGTTCAACCCATGCGTCCCGGAGTACACCACCTAGGAGGGGTGGAAGGGTAGTAAGTACTAAGTAATTAAGGGAAATGTTTGAAGAGGGAGGAAAAACTTCCATGTTAACGTGTGATTTTTTGCAAAATTACCTAATAATACCCTTATAATTCATCATCAAGGGAAAATTCACTGATAATATCTTCTCGATGAGTGTAAATAGTGTATATGCTATCAGAAAATCATCAAAAATAGTCCTTTTTTAGGTAATTTTTATCATTTTTGTTGATACGGAGGCTTAAAAATGAAAACGGATCGAAGGTTACAAAGCATCAAATTCGACATACGAGGCCAATCTGACTCCAAATGAGCCAGAATTGGACAGGTAGCTTCACGACTATGTTATGGACAAGTCCAAAGCCTCCAAGTTGACCGACCAACCCAACAGACAGAGTAATCACAAAAAAACGATGATTTCAAAGTCAAGAGAGCACAAAGTGATGCCGACATGACCAAACTTGACCAAATTCAATTTAGGACTTGTATTAGGTGTATGAAGCATGTGTAGGTCAAAATTTGTGGGTTTTGCAAAGTTTTTGTCACTGAAGTTAATAATCACGATTATTTACTTTTGTATCAGTTTTGCTTGGAGATTGTTAAATCACCTCACCTATCATGTGTACACACCTATTACATGCCAAAAATCAAGTATGAGCCAAAATGACCAACCATTACTTGTAAAATTGCCAAAAAAAAATGCAAAGAAGTCTTTGCAAGCCAAAATTTGGGTTATGAACAACTTTTCTTGATCCAAATCATCTCATATCTCATACCCAAGGTCTATACCATGTTTAGAACCAATTTGTACCAAAAAATGTCAATTTTGGAAGAAAAGTTAATAATCGCGATTATTTACTTTCTGATCAAAATTGGTGAATTTTGATATTTTGCCACTATACATCCAAAGTACATGTTGTGATAAGCCCACTAGCCAACTTTGAATCAATTTTAAGTTCAAAATCTCAAATTCCTTTATATCTACTGTTTTAGAGACCTAAAGCCAAAATCTGGTACCATTTTCAACCTGAGCATTCAAATGAGCCCATAATTCACTCAGAGCATGTATTGGGTATATAATTCAAGCTTATAATGCCAAGTTTGCAAAAAGTTGGAAATTTTTCTCAGATGTAAATAATCGCAATTATTTACTTTGCTTGCAAATTTTTGTTTTGACCATACAGTTTTGTTCGTTGTATGATTTTATGCATCTTTGCTTGTTCAAAAATTGATTTGAAACAATTTGGACCAGATTATCAGCATTTCAGTCTAAAAGGACATTCCAGAGAAAAATTTGACAAATCTGCTAACTTTGCACTCTATTCACTGAACAGAAGCAATGCAAGCTGCCGAGAGGATCAAGAAGAAGCTAAACCAAAAAGAGAAACTACAAGAACTGCGTGCGTATCAACTGGACCCCGAGTCAGTCAAAGCGGCAAAGGCATCTTACCTTTCTAAAGAACAGCTGGAAGAGCACCACACTACGGTCTTCACTAGAAGGTTCAAGAGTGAAGAAGGGCATTAGGTGGAGTTGCAACTCTTGCCTAAAGAGGTCTATGATGTAGCTGCCAAGCCAGAAACCAAAGAGGTTAACCGCAGGTTGGGGATCAGGCATTTCTACGAACAAGAGCCTTGCGGAGTGGACTTTCAGAAAGCTTACGAGCTTCTATCCACCGTCAAAGAGGAAAAAACAGCACAAATGTCCGACACCCAAGGGAACAAGGTCGAGGTAATAATCACCAAAGAGATCAAGGTTGTACCATACGTACTGTACGGGTCCTGACTGTACGTATTGTACATCGTGCCGTTGAGGCCGTCCGGGGCGGGCAACAAGAGAGGAGACCTCTAAACACCCCTCAAGGCTCCCGTGCTGCTCAATTGGGGATAGGGGCAACCACAATCACAACACAACAACCAAACCACAGCCAAACCCAAACAATATAGGGGCACCACCTATTTAGACAGCGAACTAGGACGCAAAAGAGGAGAATCCCTTAGCAATACAAGCGAGAAGGAAGGGTACACTATCACTAATTTAAATGCTACAAATACACACACACACACACACACACACACACACACAAAGAGAGAGATCTTTGTGCAATAATTTAGCTTCAAGTTTAATGATTGACGTGGGTGTATAAACAGCTTGGAGGAGAGTCAAGAGACACGATTAAGTTTGATGATGTTGCAATCTACACATTATCTTAGGGTTATGGGAGACCTCTCACCATACAACCCTCTTATAATGTTTTCCCAAGCAACAAAAACAAACACAAGAGCTCTTGAGTCACATACAAGCAGATGCTACAAAAGAATCTCAAAATGAAAACGCATCACCTTAAACCAAACGAGGTGAGGTTTCCAAGCATGAATTGGAGAGACTCAAGAGAGTTTTGACCCACGATTTGCACCCAAATTATTGATTAAATTGATGCGCAAGAGTAGGTACAACTTTGATTGGAAGTTATGAATCATTCACTCCCTTGCAATGTTACAACTAGCTCAAAGAAGCTTTCCTATACACCACATGTAATGATGCATAGAGAGCTCACTCTCACTCCCTAAAACTAAGATGGTGAATGGCACGCTCAAAGTAGTGAGCAATAGTGTAGGGATCCTTTCCTTTACAAAGGGAGAAGGGCTCTATTTATAGGTGAGAAGAGCCCTAATTAGGATTATACCTAATCAACATTTTCATAGAAAACCATGTTTATGAAATTTTTTATATGTTCTTATGAGAGTGGGGCTCTCTTGTCTCTTGAGTCACATGGATGTGGGCTCAAGAGGAGAGAATTATTGAGGTTAAATAGAGAAGATTCTAGAGAGGTGAGTGATTTTTTGTGTGAGGTTGCCTACTCCACGGTAGAGTAGAGTGGGTGCAATTTACAAAAAAAAGGTTAGCAGTTAGTGTTAGTAGTTTGAAGTTAGTAGGATGGGATAAAATTACATGGCATATGCACTCAAGGTGCATTATATGATTCATACAATGATAAAAAGTAAGAGAAGGATGAGAATATACACAATTTGGTGGAAACCACAAGATGTAAATGAGATTTTCCACCTTCTTCTCCAGTGAATGAAGCGGTTGTAGAACTTTGTCGGTGCAGTTCTTGTGACCATGGAGAAGTTGAATTCTCCATGATCAAACTCCTCCTTTTGCAGGGCTTGATCTTGGTTATTTTCTGTTTTTTTCTCTTTTTATGAAAGGATGAAGAGGTTATGGTAATATGAATTTGATTCTAGAGAGAGAAATTGAGCTATATGTGTGTAGAGATAATAATCTTTTGAGCTATGGAGTAAGGAGAGATGGAAATGGTGAAGAAGATGAAGTAAGCCATGAAAGTTTCAGGTTTTAGTGAGGGATGGAGAGGAATGAGTGTATGTGTGTGGAAGTGGGAAAGGAGGTGAGAGAAGACTATGGGTTACTTTGTGAGAAAAGTGGGCAGACTGGGTTCCACTCCAAAAATCCTATCTCATCGTTGGTAGCTCCAAAAATCATGAAAGAATTTGAGGTGATTATTTAGACTGTGGGCTAAATTTTCTCTGTTGATTACTTCTTCAAATTTTGAGCGGAGATAGGTGCCAAAATTATCACCAAAAAGCCTATTTTTTATGCCTGCAAAAGTCTTTTAGTGGCCCCCCTCCTTTGTTGAATTTGTACAATGTATCCAAGAGTGAGCCCCTCCTTTGTCATATCCTAATACAAAGCATCCAAGTTGCCCTTTACACATGCATGATGGAGGATTATTGGTGAATAAAGCAATATATACATGGTGGGACTAGTGTATGGACTATTCATGGATTTTAGCTCAATGAGCACATGGTGTTAGAATAATGAGTAAAAATTTTTAAAAAAATATGGAGGAATTATGGATATGGAAAGATATTGAAATCATATGATATGGTCTCTCTTTGTATTATTTTGGGTGAAAGAGGAAAAGGTATGCAAGTAAATGAAAATAATATAATAAACATGACTAAGAAAGTAGAAATCAATTTTTTTGTTTTCACGAGGGTGAGGGTGAAAATGTGGGGGTGGTTTGTATAAAAAAAAAATTTGAGGTTAGAGTATGTACACATTGGCAAAAAATACACTTATGGTGCAAGAGGATGAAAGAAGGCATACATAAGTTTAATAAAACATACACCTAGGTATAAATATTTAAATAAAATATCAAAATAATTATAAAAATCCCTATATTTAGGCCATATATATAATGAAATATTTACACAAAAAGGCCATAATATACCTTTTTTAAATTATTTTATTTATTTATTTTGGCTCAATAGTGACTAGCTAATTGAGGGTTTTTAAGAAAATATGGAGAAAGTCCCCTAACTCACACACGCCTATGTACAGTGAAATGGTAGGGATAGCCATAGGGTTTGGGTGAATTTGGTAGGGTGAGGTAGCTCACTATGACAATTTTGAATAGCCAAAAAATGGCTATCACCGTATGGATAAATTTTTTAGGTACGTAAAAATACGTACCTTTGTAAAAAAACAATAAATGAGAGGATATTTAAGAAAATTTTGTTTTCCTCGTTAGAGGGTTAACCAATCTATATCATGGAAAGTACTTGGGGACACATTACTACACACATTATCCACTAGAGATTCACTTAACTTCAATTACATTGGTGTGCTCTTTCCACAAAGGGTTCATAGGTTTCGGCATGATAAAAACAGCCTGCTGAAAACATGCAAATAATAAGGTCACAGGTGAGAGTCGAGACTCAGAGAGCTCAGAGGAATCGAGGATTTAGTGGACGCTTTGATTGGTGTATTTTCTCGCAGAGAGAGACGAGAGAGAGAGAGAGAGAGAGAGAGAGAGAGAGAGAGAGAGAGAGAGAGAGAGAGAGAGAGTGGGGGGGGGGGGGGGGACGGGGGGGTAGTAGGTACCTGGTTCTGCACAGTCTGCAAATGCCTTTCTCTGTAACACTCGACAGCGGCATTGGGCAGCGAAAAAATCACGCAAATCGATATCAAGATAGCCTAAAAGGGCTTTAATTTTTTTATAAAAAAAATCACCGTACTGTACAGATCAATACGGACGTACCGTCCAGTACGGTTCCACATGTACGTATTGGTACAACCTTGAAAGAGATAGTGGTAGAGGCACTCAGATTTTCCACTGAAGGAATGACCATGCAGGCAAGAGATAGGAAAACCGCAGGCACATTTACCAAGGAGACAGCCGCGGCTACATTCGCCGATCTTATCCACAAATAGGTGGAAGAGCCAGTCCGTTTGTTCCATCAACACTTTCATTTTTTGGCAAAAAGGGCACCAAGGTACACTACACCAAATCACGCCGTGGCCACCACCTTCATTCAGGTTCTTAAGTCAACAACAAGGCAGCCTATGGACCACGCGCAGTATGTCTTGACAACCTTGAAGGACACCAAGAAGGAGGGAAAAATCACATACTTAGGCACGCTAGAAGTGTTGACTAGAATAGCCTATCATGCCATCGGCATGGCCGACAACCTACCACCTGCCCCTCATCAGAATACATGAATCTTGGCAGCACAACCCTCTCCACGAGCTACAAGGTGAGGTAAAATTTCACAGAAATCAAATGATGAGTCAGCTGACAACTCACCATAGCGGCACAGCAGAGAGAGCTCTAACAACAAAGAAAAGAGAGCTCAGAGGGAAGAGATGAAGAGGATAGTTGTGGCTACCCACCAAGAGGAGCGAGCTCAAAATCAAGCGCATTTTGAAAGAGAAAAGCAGGCTTACCAGTGCAGTAGACAAGCACAAGGAAAGGACCCAGAAAAGTGGGTACCCATAGGACTGAAAGGACCTCGAACAAAGCATCATACAAAAAAAGAGACAAATGATCCAAGAGATTATTTAGAAAGAATGTACCAAGAGCAAGGCCAGGGATCTCCCCGACCCACCTCACCGCCTCCGGAACAACAGGAACATCCCATGCCTAGCCCACCACCATCACCACCAGGCAAAGGTACCAATATAGAATCAGAGATTGAAAAAGAGAAAGATTGTGAGTCCACCCAACGAACAGAATCTACACAAAACGCTGACCACACTGACGGACATAAGGAAAAAGAAGCCGAGCCAGAACCGGAGCAGGCAGCAGAAGAGACTCAAAAGCCGGAGAGGAAGAAACTGATAAGGAAGCAAATACATAAAAAGAGCCTACCACTACACATGAGACGGAGCTCGATCCAGGGAAGGCAGAAAGGCCGGCACCTGAAGAGACAGTAAGGGTTCAGACCACACCATCTACTTCTACTCAGCCAGAAATTGTCGAGGCATCAAAGCCTTGCGATGGCAAAGAAGAAGACTGACCATCTACCTCCACACAAGAACCACCAGCAATTATGATGCAGCAAGAAGCAACACATGAGGCTGAAGACAAATCCTAGCTGGCAAGACAGGAGGAGTGGCAGTCAAATGATGAAGCTAGAATATAGGTCAATGAATATGCACGCCATATGCAGGAAATGACGAAGAGACTCCGTTCAGGAGCGTTGAACCGTAGCACAAAGGCCAAGGAATTAGAAATGGTGATCGACACTCTTCAAGGAGAGCTCAAAGATAGGATGATTATCATCATTGATCTCCAAAGGCAAGTGCAATAGTTGAAGGCAGAAGCAGAACATCATCAGATAGCCAGGGATAAACAACAAAAAGAAATGGAGGAGTTAGGTGACCTCCTCACCAAATTATCTGAAGCCTGCAAGGTAAAAGGCGAGCGGCTAACAGAAGTCACGAATGAACTTCTTACGACCTCTCTGTCAGCTCAGAAAATTCAAGTGCAGTTAGATGTTGCCAATGCTTCCATGCAATATTCTGAATAGAGAATCAATGATCGTGCCATTTTCTTACGGCAAATCAAAGAAAACCCAGTCGTGGCCTTGATCAAGGGAACTGATGAAGTGTACAAGGCACTTAAAAAGAAAAACAAGGACTTAGAACTGGAATTAAATCTTGAACAGTCACAACACAGAGACCTGGGATTGATGCGCGCTCAAAGAGAGGAGGAGCTCCTAAAGGAGATAGCAGAACTCAAGCGGATAAATCAGCTCCTCAGAGATGGAAAGCCAGACACGCAAGAAGAGGCAGGCACTTCAAAGCCGCCACAAGTAGACATTCCCTCGGTCTCGTTTGCTGAGTTTGAGAAGCAGTCCACAGTAGAGGAGAGCGGTGATAAAGATTTTCAGATTCACATCACAGATGCAGATACAATGCCAATGGTCTAGCTATCAAAAACTGAAGAAGACGCACTGAAGGAGAAGATCACCTTAGAGGTGGACAAGCAGTGGAAGGCCGCTATGGATTGGGAGTTAAGATTTTTACACTCTTTCAACGTCACTCAACTCACTTCCAATCAAATCAACGCTCAATGGCACCAACTATCCCTGTTGTACCCTCTCATCAAAGTAGAACTTTTACAGGTAAAGGAAAGGCTGTACAAGGATATGCAAGAAGATGGCGTAGATAAAGATCACCCAAAGTGGAGGTTGAGCTGGCTGAACAAGAATCCGAGATACCTGATTCTGTTCACAAGATCACCTGCAGCCTTACAAAGAGATCCAACATTATGTCTTGTACCCAGAGTAAGGACATGGCAAGCGCATGAAGCACTGCAGAAGAAGAGGCCAACTTGGATCAACTTCCCCAGGCTACAAGCTCCAGAGAGAGTTCAAACGATAGAGGAATACACGGTGAAAACCCTAATGGGCACCATGTCATTCTTCAAGATTCTGCCAGATCTCTCCTATGCAATGTTATATAAGATCTGCAGGATGCTACTCACATGCATACAAGTTTTCAATGAGCCTGAGCAGACAGGAGTCCCATGGCTCTCATTCTTGGAAGGGAACAAAGGCTTATGTTACAATCTGAGTGGGAAACCTTCAAAGAAAAACCTTTACAGATTCTATGCCAGATGCATGTTCTTGCCCTCGCATAATATGCTAGCCTTTGAAGAAGCATTCTACACTGGATTCTTCACCTGGCGAACGAATATATTTGCGTTGGTGATAAGCAACCTCACATCCAGCAGGTTTGTAGGCTACTCAGCGGTGGAACTGAAGAATCAAGTCACCATGCAATTTTTGCAAGTGCAAGAACGAAGAATCAGATACCAAAAGGCATTGGAAGCACTTAAAGACTACCTCGCCCACCGTCAACCCGAAGACTACTTCAGCCCATAAAGTTGTGTCAAGGGACGACACAAGC